>NC_086161.1:10736785-11051428 GCF_035149785.1 Candoia aspera | reverse complement strand
GGTCGTGCCATTTTGTCTGCCCCAGGTGCTACGTTTCGCTTTGCTTCCTATTACGCTGATCACATGGTACTCCAGAAGGAACCATATCGTGCGATCATATGGGGCTTTGGAGATTCCGGTTCCAACGTGATGCTGAGACTCTCCAAGAATCGGAGTGTTATGACCAAAATGGCACAGATTGAAGGTAATAATACTAACAATTTGAGCACGCCTTTCCTCGTCCCAGTGCTCATACTTGTTAATATCTGCAATGGGCCTTCCTTCTGGCATCTTCTTGGACTCGACTGCATTCCTGTATGGGTGGCTGTATATATCCTTCTCACATTTCCAGAAGTGAGATGTGTTGGCAGTACTTCCTGAATTTTAGAATCTTAAAAATAGAAGATGCTATGCAGGCCATCAAGTTCAACCACTGCTCAGGGCAGGAATTGAACTAAAGCTATGGTTGTGGTCCAACCAATGTAGAAGGCACTTGTCTGGGCAGAGCTGAGCGCTACCGAAACTTGGCAAGATGCCAGGGATAAGAGATGGCAATAAATCATCCATTTCTCACAAGAAAGTTGAACTTTGGTTAAAGCATGATAAAGCGAAACTGTCGGTCAGAGGTTTGGTCGTTCTAGGAAGGATACTGATCTGTAGTGGGTAGACTGTACTGCTCAAAATAGCAAGAGGGTAGTTTGGGAGGACCCTTAGACCCATCACTTTCCATGGATGTCTCAGTGGTGACAGAAAAGGTGCCTTTTGCCAGCTTCATTTTGTTCTCCAGCTGCATTCCTTCCTTCAGATACCTAGCCGTGTCCCAGTGACTGCTCCAATGTGTTTTACATGGAGCTGCTTTTAAAATCATCTGGTATAAAATGCTGCTGCAAGCCCATAGTTTAACAGTCCTATAGAAGGAGTAAAATTCCCCATGGCTGGCTGGGGAATTCTGGGAGTTGAAGTCCACACATCTTCAAGTGGCCAGATTTGAAAAACACTGCTCTATATCTAGGATATAAATTGGAAATTTGAGATCCTTCATATGTTGCTGGACAACTTCCAGCAGTCTCAGTCAGCCAGGCCAGTATTGATGTTTGCTGGAAATTTATTTATTTTATTTATTTATTTATCTAATTTATCCCCGCCCATCTCCTCCTGTCGGAGGCCTCTGGGCGGTTTACAACAAGCGATTAAAACCATCACAATAATACAAAAAGTAAAATACAGTAAAAATACTATAAATAGAAATAAAGAATAAAGAATCCAAGCGATGAAACATCTGAAACAGTCCAAGTGTGGGAGGAGTGGTCTATAACAACCTTCCCCATGTAGCTCTATTCCCCTCTCCACCCCAAGCGAGGTGGCAGAACCAGGTCTTCAGACTCCGCCGAAAGGCCAGGAGTGATGGGGCCAATCTCACCTCTGGGGGCAGCATGTTCCACAGGGCAGGAGCTACTGCGGAGAAGGCCCGCTTCCTGGACCCTGCCAGATGAAATTCTTTTACAGATGGGGTCCGTAGCATGCCTTCTCTGCACGATCGGGTGGGACGGGTTGATGTAATGGGAAAGAGGCGGTCCCTCAGGTAACCTGGCCCCATGCCATGTAGGGCTTTAAAGGTGATAACCAACACCTTGAATTGGATCCAGAAGCAAACTGGTACCCAATGCAGCTCGCGCAGCAGTGGTGTTACATGTGCCCTTCTGGGGGCACCAAAAACAGCTCGCACAGCTGCATTCTGGACCAGCTGAAGCTTCTGGATACTTTTCAAGGGTAGCCCCATGTAGAGCGCATTGCAATAGTCTATCTGAGAGATAACAAGGGCATGAATGACTGTTCAAAGGGCCTCCTGGTCCAGGAAGGGGCATAAGTGGTGCACAGCACGTAGCTGCACAGAGGCTCTCCTGGCCACGGCTGCCACCTGCTCTTCGAGCAGGAGCCATGAGTCCAGGAGGACCCCCAAGTTATGTACCAGGTCTGTCTGGGGCAGTGCAACCCCATCCAGTTGTTGCAGGAAGCATCTGGAGAGCCACAGTTTCCCACCATGATTCTAAATTACTTAGAAAAATTTCCCCAAATCACCTGCTTTCAGCCTTGGCAGTTGCGTTTGTCCTAACAGCCAGGAACCATGCTGAGACAAGGAATAGGTCTCTAGTGTTTTATTACTGCTACATAACAGAAAATCCTAACAAGCTGAAGAAGCGTGGGAAAAACCCAGACATATAAACCCCAAAGGCTAAGGCGGGCCCGATCTGTGTCTCTTTGAATGGCTACCTAATTCCTCAGTACTACGCATGCGCTTTACAGCCTGGATGGGAGCCCCCTGCTCGCCATCCTTACTCATGACAGTGTTGTTTGCTTTGCACATATGAGATTGAGTAGGCAGTGCAAATTACTGGGTCTTCTCAGTGGTGAGATCATAATTGTGGACTGCCCTCCTGGCACAGATTGGCCTCTTCTTTGCATGTTCCTCATTATCTGTACTGTAATGAAGTTTTCTACTCAATTTTATGGTAACCTTTGGTCTTTAAGCAAATAAAACTTGGCTTGATATTTGTGCATTTATTACTTTAGAATTCTTTCATGCTGATATCGGCCTGGAATTTAGTTTAGTTTTGTCTATCAACATTATCAGAAAACTCTGAGATTTGGAAAATTATCCTGGATCCTGTGCCCCAAGGAGGTCCTTATACTATAAAGGTACACCAGTACATCAAGGAAGACGTATCCAATATGACATTGGAAGATGTCTACTTTGGAGATGTCTGGATTTGCAGCGGACAGAGTAATATGGAGATGACAGTTTCACAGGTGAACCTCATTCCTATAAATTCCAAGCATGGTTTCAGGGCTATGTATGACAGGGATAAGAGGCAAAGCATTCTAGGAAGTAATCTGGAGCCACTTGGTTCTGCCTATGGAGACAAGGGCTGAGAATAACTCTTTTTAAAAGGTTATTTTGGGCTTATTCTCATGATAAATTAAACTATGTGGCGCTTAGGTTTATTGCAGTGTCTAGTCTCAGCCTAAAGTCGAGATTGTGGCTCAACCATTCTGCCTTAACCACGATCTATACTCAATGTTTGTTCTTGGTTTACCTGCTCTAACCTGTAGTTCCATGGGTTGTTCAAAACTAGACAAAGAACTATCTTACAGCTCTTAATTTCCAGTAAAAATGATACAGGAGGGGCTGCTTCACTTTCTTTTTTCATCCACCTAGGACATGTGGGAACATTTTTAAAAAGAGGGGAGGATTAGCCTCCCCCTACTCTATACAGATAGTCCTCACTTAATAACCCTAATTGGGACCAGCAACTCCATCACTAAGTGAAGCGGTTATTAAGCAAAACATTACGTGACTGCCAATTTACCCCAGCAGTTCCGGCAGTCCCAATTAAGTGAGACATCACGTGACCACTGCTTGCGACCTCCTGCCGGCTTCCCCATTGACTTTGCTTGTCAGAAGCCGGCTGGAAAGGTTGCAAATGGTGATCACTTGACCGCAAGATGCTGTGACTGTTGTAAATGAATGCCAGTTGCCAAGTGCCCAAATTGTTAGTCACTTTTTTCCAGCGCTGTCATAACTTCGAACAGTCGCTAAATGAGTGGTTAAGGGAGGACTACCTGTACACAGTGGCTTATGACCCCAAGTACACCAATGGCTAGTTTAGTTTTTTAAAAAATAACAGGAAACGTTGGGTAGCCAGTCACTATGTTGCTAGAATACCAACAAGGCAGGAGACCACAGCTGATCATGGTTTGCCCTGTTGCCTACAAGTATGAACATATTTTTTAACTTCTCTCTTTTTAATTGCAATTTCAGTGGAATCTGCTCTGCTTCCTAGGTATTCAATGCTAGCAAAGAGCTGGAAAAAGCATCCAACTATCCCCTTGTGCGGGTATTTTCTGCTGCCCTGATTCAGTCAGGTGTGGAACTGCAAGACCTTGGAGGCATCAGCTTGCTGTGGTCCATTCCAACGGCCAGTAAGAGCCTGACTTAAGTCAATTTTCTAGCAAGCAATCTGCAGGACCAATAAGAGATATCTTCCATGTTTTGGTTGGTTGGTGGGGTAAGAATTGAACTCTTGGTCTTTACAAAGATGACAGTTCTCTTCAAGAGAGCTAAGGGGTCATCAGAGTGGTATATAGAAGGCTGGATTGCATAAATCCTCTGAGACTCTGAAGTCCATTTTTTTCAATTTGGACTAAGGGATTTTTTAAAGTCTCTGATTTCATTGTAGAAAACAAAACAAACGAACAAAAAAACCCAAAAAGGTTTTTTGATTCTTCTGCAAGTATTTTTTATTCCTTAGATTTAGATCCCATCTTTTGCCCAGGAGCTCAAAGGGACATCCTTGTTGCTCTCTCAATCCATTTTTCTCCACAACAACTTTGTGAGATGCGTTGGCCTGAGAGGGAGTGACTGGCCCAAATTCCTTTAGGAGTTTCTGTGCCTGAAGGTGGGCTTGAACCTGGGGCCAGTTGAACACTTTCACCACCACACCACACCAGTTCCTCTATATCTTGTAGTCAGGAGGAAAGAATTTCCATTTTGCCTCTTCTGTTACATTCAGTGCTGCATGTGGATAGTACTTGTAGAGTTGTTTCCTCTGAGATGCTACTTCTATTATTTATTTTACTTTATTATTAAATGTATACACTGCCCATCTCACTATAAAAATGACTGGGCAGCTTACAAATAAAAATTATAAAACCATTATAAAAACAAACTACAAAAAATAGAAGATAGAAGAGGGAAACTCAAAGGTGGAGAGAGTGTCTTAAGCCACCAGCCACCCCCAGGGCTGCCCATCGCTCTCGGACCCCCAAGCTACTGTAGTTGGCAGAGCCAGGTCTTGATGCTCTTCCGGAAGGCCAGAATAGTTGGGGCCAACCTCACCTCCAGGGGCAAGATGTTCCAGAGGGTGGGGGCAACGGCAGAAAAGGCTCTCCTCCTTGACCCCGCCAATTAGAATTCTTTAACTGATAGGGTCTGCAGCATGCCCTTCCTGCCAGGCCTGGTGGGACGGGTCGATGTGATTGGAACAAAACGGTTCCTCAGGTAACGTGGGCCCATGCCACAAAGGGCTTTAAAGGTCATAACCAACACCTTGAATTATCCTCAGCCAGGATGGTCAGCCTGGCCATTTTAGTTGGAGATGATGGCAGCTGTGGCTAGCACAACATATTTGGAGGATAGCAAGTTTGGAAAGGCCCAGTGGTGTGAGGGTTAGACTTAGGTGTTTGAATGGGTCCTTCCTACTTGGTCTGTTACAATGTATATTTTCTAATAAGTTTAACAGTTGTATTATTTCCCAAGCAGTAAAATATTCTAAACTTTAGGGAAAAAAATTCCATTGCACAGGAAACCTGGGCCACGGAGACTTCAGTTACTTTTCTGCAGTGTGTTGGCTGTTCGGCCAATATTTGTTTGAGAAACTCAAGTACCCCATAGGGCTGATAAATACCTCCTGGGGAGGGACTCCAGTTGAGGCCTGGTCTTCCAAGCAGGCCCTGAAGGAATGTGGGTTGACAGAGTATATTGAAAGGTAAGAAAAACTGACTCGTGACTGTGTTTTTATTAATATGATACTTTCCATCCTAGAAAATGCGTTTGCATTATTTCATTGTGATTTACCTCCAGTAAACCTCCAACTGGCAGGGTTCTGTTCATGTGCTAAGCTATAAACCTTGGTTTTCAAACCATAGTGGCTATGTTTGCTCATTGCATTAAGCTAAAGTCAACGTTATGGCTTAGTGCAGAGAGCTTAGCACTTGGAGAGAGTTGCATGAATCTATAATCTTACATATTTTCTCCATGTAATTACAACATTTCCCTCTTCTATTAGTTTACTGTACTGCTTAATTCAGGATGTGTCCAGTGAAACTAAGAATCCTCTTGGGTGCAGTGAAAATGTGTAATCATCCAGTTCAACCCATACCAGTTTAAGGGGCCAATTTCCTCCTAACAAATTAGAGGAGTGCAAAAAAGTACAGAAAGGAACCCACAAGTTAGTCATTATTTTTCTCACTCCTTATCCCCCAGCCCTACAATCATTGTGTGCTGTGATTCGCAGGGTGTGCAATTATGTGCCCTCCTGATGTGTTGCAATTGTATGCTTGTGTGACTCTGCTTGCTGTGTATTGCAGGAATTGAAGGACCACACTCCAGGACAGCATCAGTTGGAGAAAGCTATTTTACTAAGCAAAGCTTATCCTTTTACCCTAATGTTGCAGGTCTGATCCTTGATCACATTAGTGGACAATAATTCAGGTGCCTGTGACTACCAAGCTCTCGTTTTTACGAAGAAAATTCCTGATCCTTAGAAATCTGCATGGTGAGAACTTCTTACTTGTTATTTTTCCTGCTGTGTTACAGAAGTCCTCCCTCATACCTTGATGCTGGTCCCAGAGAAGTATCAGTGCTTTGGAATGCAATGATTCACCCTTTTGTCAACATGACCATCCAAGGTGTTATATGGTATCAAGGTATGTGTAAGTACTAGTGCACGTTTGGGCTGGAATGGTACTGCCCCCGCTAACATATTGGACCTTGTCTACCGCAGGGGAAGCCAACACCCTTATGAACACTGATCTGTACAATTGTACATTTCCTGCACTCATTGAAGACTGGCGGAAAGCCTTTCATGAAGGATCTGATGGGCAAACCAACCGGTACTTTCCCTTTGGCTTTGTCCAGGTAAGTGTATGATGGGAATCCGCTTCTGAACAGCTAGTTTGGGCTCATTTAAATCTAAATCTGTCTCTTAAAATTTTGATGTCACCTTTTTCAAGATGAAGAATCTTCCTATCAAAATAGAGGTCCTGATCTTGAGCTTTTAATGTCAGTGTTGGGCTGGATGGTTGGCACCATAAAATGCAGGGTACATATGTAGAAAAGTGGCATTTTGCTAAATCAGTCAGATACAGCTGTAGACTTTTTCTATTCCTGGTAATTTCTGAAATCCTTAATTACTGATAAATATTTGCTCATATTTCCAGATGCATTCTTTCCTCTCCCAAATATTGGCTAGACTCATATATTGCTTTAAGTTGTAGTTGGTCTTGGTCATAGTTTGTTGAAAAAAGTCAGTGGACTGTTCAGATGTAATACCAAGCACATGACTGGATTTACACATCATGCTCAGACAAAACCAAACAAACCGATTATGACTCATCGTGATGCATAAATCCACACATGCTGTGCAGGACCACAGACCTCAAGCCCTGTCTGTCTATATGGCAGCTATAGAGAACAGTACAGCAGGATTTGTAACTGTTAAGCAGCAACCTTCGCCATTAGGCCTCTGGTAATGCACATGTAGTTTTATGAAGCCACAGCTTTATCATTCCCCAATTTGGTGTTTTCCAGGTGTGTTGATTTCAATTCTCCTATTTCTTCAGACAGCTTGCCATTTCCCTGCCTGTAATTCTTATTCTTGAGACCTATAAGAGCTGATCCAGTACATGTGAAAGACACCATGTTGAGGATGGCTGCCTAATATTAAGACAATGAAATTATACAAAAGGCTTGATTTTCCCACTTGCTGGTCTTTTGGGAATGTGTGCCTTTTGGACCAAGAAGGGCCATTTGTTGGGTGGAATATAATTCTCAACTATGGACTGTTTTCATCCTCCAGTTGTGCATGTTTCTACAACCATAACTGGGTGAATGACGGCTGGTAGGGGCAAGGATCAGATCTTCCATGGCTGTTCTGTCCATGGTGGGTATCAGGGTCTTTCAGTTTAAGCAGGAACTGAGTAGCATGACAAATACATTGTGAAATCCATGGCTGTGGGTACCTTTTCTTGAAGATCTCTGTTCTTTACCAGCTTCCCTGTGTTGCAGTTATGTACGAATCGCCATGTGGAGATAAATGACAAATTTCCACGCATTCGATGGCATCAAACTGCAGACTATGGCTATGTCCCTAATAAGAGAATGCCCAATACCTTCATGGCTGTTACCATAGATCTTGGTGATAGTGAATCTCCTTACGGCAGGTACATTTTAAAGCTGCTGAAATCTGTCCTCTATTCTCCTGCAAGTTTTCTTCCCTCATTAAAAAATGCTTCTGTTTTCTGCAGAGACTGAGATTGTATTGTGGTTGTATCAGTCTTGGTAGAGGGAGCCAAAGGTGGCAGCATGATAGGGAAAGGGAGAAACAGTAGGAGAAACAAGCAGATAGCATGTGTGAAATAATCGAAGTGATGTGTATGTGGGAAGACAGAAAAAATGGATGGGAAAACAGAGCAGGAGACAGTGGCATTGATTTGGAGGTGAACCAAGGCTGGTTGAAAGAAGGGGGTGAGGTTTCAGTCTGTTGATCAGAAGCAAGGCAGAGAATGGAAGAGCAGGCCATCTAGTAAATAGCACTAATTGGCAGTTTCCAAAAAAGGGACCCTGTTAGTCTGTTCTAGCAAAATCACCAACAGCTCTTGGGCCATCTTAAGGATTTAACAAATTTATTTTGGCACAATCTATTGTGGACTACAGTTCTCATCATCCGAAGAAATGGGTTTTATCCCATGGGGGAAAGGAGATATGCTGGCCTATTGTTTATAATGCCTCAAGACTGAGATTGGGTCTCAATCTGAGGGCAGGAAGTGAGGAAGACAGACTGATGGTGTCAGCACCTGCTCATTCAGGCAGTCACACACACAGTCAAGAAACCGGAGTTCTTTGAACTGGTTTATTGAAGCGTAGTGAACGGCACAAAAGGCAAGCTGCGAATAGACTTCCCGCCAAAACCTACTTTAAACTACATTCCCTTAGCTAGTTCCCTTTCCCACGAAATGTGTCACTCCCCCTCCCAACCAGATGGCATTTCTGCTGTATCTCAACCTCCCGTCCTTGATGTGCTTATAGCCAAAACAATATTACATTCCAGCTTCGCAATCCCCCTTCCACCACCTCCTCATCCAGCAACCGGTGAGAACAACACAATGGGAGATGTCCTGATAAGGGTTTCTGTGAAACCTTTAATCAGGGAATCTGACAGATGGCAGATTGCAAGGAAGAAAAAGACAAGATGGGTAACAACAGCATTAGATGGGCTCTAGACGCAATTTGGCTGACATGGAGATCCATTCAGGGTTCCTCAAGTTCTTGTCCTTCGTGAATGCCACCTTTACTTGCAGGTCTCACTTGCAAATTGAAGGCTAGAAGCTGGGTAACTTCTTAAAATACGAGAACTGAAAAAATTAGTTCCAGTTGTCCCCTTTCATCCCTTTTCTTTGCTCTTCAGCATCCACCCCCGAGATAAGCGGACTGTGGCCTACAGATTGCACCTTGGAGCACTGGCAATAGCTTATGGGGAGAGAAGCATAACCTTCCAAGGTCCCTACCCTCAGAAAGTGCAGGTGAATGAAACCCATAGGCTTCTTAATATCACCTTTGAAGAACATATTCAGTTGCGTCACAGGGACAACAACACTTTTGAGGTAAGAGATGGGGCAGGAGATGTTGGCTTGGGATTATGGCAGCTGGTGTCCAATCCATCTGGTAGATACCAGGATGGAGAAGGATTCTCTATGCCTTGGACTATGTTTTGCTTCCCATAAGTTTCAGTGTAATTGCTAAGTCCATATGCATGTCTGCCACATACATGCCCTTTTTAAAAGTTAAAGAAAAGATTGGGGTAGAGGAGGGGAGAAACAGCCTCAGAAGGACAGAATGGGAGACCCAGAGGGAATCTCAGTACAAATTCTGAGTGTGTTGTCCAGCTAGCTTGTGCTGTGTAGGAGGCAACATATTAAACCACCGTCTACTTGTCATCATGTTAAAAGCTTTAATGAATTATAATAATACATTTTCTCACACAAGCCCCCTTAAACCTTAACATAGAAAGTCTTTTCCCCAGTGAGATTAATAGAAACTTCAGGATTGAAAGGATGAGATTTAGACTGGGGGAAATTTGGGGGGTGGGGGGAGTAGCAAGGACTAAGCCCTGTCTCTTAGCCCTGCTCACAAACTAATTCCAAGCCCTCAGCAGCTGCTTTGAAAGATGCAGAATCTGCAAAAAAGCTGTACCATGGAACAATTGCTTCCTCTTGCCTTTGTGCAGGTATGTTGCTCTGAGAATGGAACATGCAGTTGGAAACCAGCATCCATTGTGTCATCCTCTTCCCACTCGGTAACTCTGCAGAACGCAGCCTGTTCAAATGGCATAGGAGGCTTGCGCTATGCCTGGTCTGAATGGCCTTGTGACTACAAACTGTGTCCCATTTACAATCTACAGGCGTTGCCTGCCCCTCCGTTCATTACGTTTTCCCACAGTAATCCTGCATGGATTGGGCTGTGAGTGAGGTGAGATCAACAACTTATCTTGCAGAGCAGAGTACAGGAAAAAGAAAGTGCAGGGCACAGCCACAGCTTACTTGTCATGTTCACCGTTCAGATGTGATTACGTCGTAACGGTTCGCTTGCCATGGTGCTGACACGTGTACCGGCTGGGAGGGTGCTGCTGGGAACCTTGTACAATAAACAGGCTGGATTGTGCCAGGGAGGAATGTGTTTCGGCTATCTCTTAAATGTCAAGGTCGTTTAGCCCGTTGATCAGCGGCGCTCGTTAGGAGCACCTGGGAATGTGGGGAGGGCTGCTTGTGAGGGAGGGGGCGGAGTGATGTTTGCAAAGACGCTATTTAGTTTGAGTTTGGGCGCGCTTTCCTCATTCTCAGCTTTTTACATGTTTGCACTCTTTTCTAAATAAATCAAGAACCTGAATCAAGATTCTGAGTCTGCAAGTTTTATTTAGACTAAGGTAATCGTTACATTACTTTTCTTAATGCAGTGAACTTCTCAGGTTGACGACTGCAGAGAAGAATTTTAAAATGAGGAACCCAGTCACTTACTTGCCAGAAAGGTCATAGTAGGAAGGGTGGATCAGATGTTGGTGATTCTTGCTCTTGCTACCTGCCTGAGCTGCCGTAATAACAGAAATTATAAGTATATCACAAGACGTCAAATAAACTGCTTCTAAAACAGTCCCTGGTTACCTGCACACACTGGGCACACAACCAAGAGAGCAGGATTCTGATTGACAAAGCATGGTGGGCAACCAATAAAAGACTTCTCTGGGAACACTGACATTCCAGTGCTTGTTTAAACCGGAGTCCTGAATTTAGCAGGCCAAGCTCCCTAGTAAGGATATGGGTTGGATGGGTCAATTGCAAGATGCTATACCAGTCCAGCCATCTGCTCTTCTCTTGTCTCCTGTTGATCTGTAGAGGATTGTTATAGGGAAACCAGGGAGCAAGCAATCTCAAAATTCTCCCCCCACACCACAAGTATTACAGGAGTAAGCCTAATTTGAGCCACAGCTTTGTGCTAAAAGGAGTGGCCACGCTATGGCATTCCAGATGTTGCTGGATTTCAACCCATGGCAGCCTCGGGAAGCATGGCGAGTGGTGAGAGATGTTGGCAGATGCATTAAAGCAGTGTTTCACAACCTTGGCAACTTTAAGATGTGTGGACTTCAACTCCCAGTTGAAATCCACACATCTTAAAGTTGCCAAGGTTGAGAAACACTGCATTAAAGTGATAACCTAGATTGTGTACGTTGTCTGCCCTGGAGTGAACTATTAATAAGCTTATTGGCTTCTAGATTATTACAGCGGTCTTGGTTTCATTTTATTCAAGAACTACCAGTAAGGTGTATGACTACTTGTAGCAAATAATTCTCACAGCAAAAAAAAAAAAACCCTTTAAATATGAAATGTTACATTAAAAGCACAGTATCAGTTTACAAGAACTTAGAAGTATATTGCTTTTCTGAAGCAAAGTCCCTGGTTCCAGCCAAAATCCATGGATGTTTCCCCTGTACTGGTTTTGGATCAACTTGACTTCCTCACTTGCACAGGACTGAACTGTATGATTGCCTTAGAGGAACAACCTGACAGCATTTTGCACTGAAGCAGGGATTGATCTGGTTGTGTTAACCAGAGTAGAAAATGAGAAACAATTGTTTTATATCCTGTTCCCTGGATCTGAGTAAATATTCAGGAGTGTCATCTGCTGGGTATGCTGTTTAGAGAGTTGCCTAAGGTTTCCCAGTGATACATAAGAAACAATGGCTTGCTTTATTTCTCTTCTGAATGTTTTGATTTAGTAGTAGATTGATCTGTGTTAAATAATACAGACTGAGGGTTAGGGAAGATAGATACTTGATATGTGTATCCTAGTTTTGTATCAGCTAGAGGGTTCCAGATGGTAGAAATTATTTGAGCTTTGCTCTTTGAAAGTTAACTTCAGGCATTGGGCTGTGGAATACAGATGGGTGAATCTGCCAGTTTCAGTGTGTTGTAGATTCTTAGTTTAATTGATTTATCCATTTCAAATATCCTGCTTCCATATTAGGTATTTTTTTAAAGCTTGCATTTTGCAATTTGAGCTAAAGTATGTACTTCTATAATTGGTTTTTCCTAACAACAATGCTGTTTTCACTAGTATTGTATTTTTGTGCACTTTCCCCAATACTCTTTTTATAAAACGATGAATCTTGCAAAATTCAGAGAAGTTGATGGTCAAAGGATGTCAGTAAGTTGCAGCTTGTCTCTTGATTTGACAATGCAAAATTAAATTCATAATTAAATATGAACCAAGTGACTTTTCTACCCATCCTTACTGTGGAAGGAAATACCTTCTTGTCCCCACCTGTGGTAGAGTAGGAGTGACCTACACAAGGGTGGATTGAATGTAGATTGGATCTACTTCAGGTAAGCTGAAGTAAGGGTTTCTGAAGTTCATGGTTTAGACTAGTTGTTTCCTAAATTAGAGAGCAAATAGAAGGTGTATGTGAACTTCAATTATACTGAAAACAAATTCCTGGGTGGAACATTCATTTAAAATGTTTTGCAGTGCTGTGCCTATATTTGTGAGCCTTTGTACTGTTTTTTTCTTTGTTTAACAAACTTAAGAGTTGCAATGAAAAATCTTAACATTCCCTACCCCAGTCTATAATTGTGACAAAAAGGGCAAATATGGCAATTTAACTGCAAATGAAAGGACATGGGGTATCTGTGCATGTAATATCCATTCTTTTTTTAAATCAAATTATACTTAATTCAATGGAAAGTTTTACAGTAGATAAAAATACCTATTTTAAAATGAAATCTGTAGACAACAGCAAAAAATGTTAGTCTGTATAATCATTCTTTGAAAATGAATCCATAAACCTCCAGCAGGCATCTCAAATTAATCCCTGAATTTCTATGCAAAAGAACTTCCAAGGGAAAAATTATTTAACATTTGAATTCATTCATTCAAAATTATGCAGTGATTCAACACACATATACATGTAAGTTAATATGCAAGCAGTGACTGTTTTCTGTCCAAAAGAGCATGGACAGTTGCCTAACAGTTAGAATCTATGGATGTTTGGATTGCATAAATGTTTTGGTTTATGGTCATGTATGATATAAAAATGAATGAGTTATACTTTCATTGTTGTACCAGTCAGTGTTCATTTTTTTTGTTCAGGAAATATCTGCAAAAGAAAATTAGAGGTATGATTTCCACCCATGATTAAAAATTACAAGCTTTCCTTCTGATTTAAGTGGTCTCAATTAAAACAACCCACTCTTGTCTAGAAATTTGAATATTCAGTAATTCACCCTGGCGGGAATTGTATAAAGGAAGTTGAGATCACAGATTTAAGTTTCAGTCTTATCTCTAATAATGTGAAGGCTCTAAGAAGTAAGAATCATTTTGGATCAGCTTGATCTAGCATTCTCTTTCTCACAAGGACTAGGCAAATGCAGATGCCTTCAGGATGCTTTCGAAAAAGCTTTTGCAAAAAGCTTTAAAAGGAAAGGATTTCTGTCTTTCCTGGCAATCCTGACCCTCCATTGCCTACTCTGCAGTTTTTGCCCTCCCGTAAATATGCTTATCCTTGCTATAGATAACACTCTTCTGTTCCTTTCTTTTATACTATCTATACAGAAAAAGAGAAAAGTAAGGAGCGGTGAATTATGTCAATTCACCGTACAATTCTTTCTTTTGGTTAGATAATTTCAGTGCCTTTATGCTTTGATATCTTACATGGGAATGTAATTAATGTAAGCTATAGAATGTTGCACCTTTCCCTGAGTGTTGTATGTTGATTTACATTTTGCCTTTCCACTCTGAGCATTGAAGGCTGTTCAGTTACCCATGAGATTCTATAATGGATTTGTTAGACCATTGATCCTCCATGTTAGTGTTATTTATCCCTGCTATAATTCACTATACTATGCAGCAATCTGTATATGTGACTGCCTTTAAAAACAGTTTGGAAACCATCCAAAACATAGCACCTGTACTGTTACTGAATGCTGAAGAGCATTAACTCTTAATTGTATTTGATTTCTGTCTTAGCCTCTTTCCAGGATCAGTCTAAAATGCTGGTCTTAACCTTTAAGAAAGCCAGTTTGGTGTCATAGTTAAAGATACAGGGCTAGAAAATGGGAGGCCACAAGTTCTAATCCCACCTTAGGCACAAAGCCAGCTGGGTGAACTTGGGCCAGTCCCCCTCTGTCAGCCCTGGGAAGAAGGCAAGGGCAAACCACTTCCAAAAATGATGCCAAGAAAACATTTTCAGGGAGATGTCTCTGCAGTCTCTAGGACTCAAAACTGACTTGAAGGCACATCTTCTCAAAAACCAGCAGTCCCTGATATTTAAGCCATAAATAATTTAGGACCAGAGAATTTGCTCTGGAATACTTTGCTCTTAGTTGAACCTGCCACACAGCTGGTCTTCCTGATGTCACCCCTCTGACAAGTCAAAATAAGGGAGTATTAGAGATGTAAGCCTCATTCATATGTTGTACTTAAGCCATCGTGTGGCTTGTTTGTCTTTGGCTTAGCATGTTTGTATAAGTAATTTTAAAAAATGGGGGTCTATCTAGCTGATTGTACTTTTATGCAATAAACAATGGATAAAGATCTGTGAACCTACTCCCTTTATGATGATGGTGCCAAGCTTGAAGAATATAATCTTAAATCAGTTATCTGAAGATGTGTAAAATTGGAAGGATGTTTCAGCATATCAGTTTCAACTGGCTTTTAAGCTTCACTTTCCTGTTTAAAGGAATTAATGTGTACTTCAAACAGTTACCTCCGTGGATGTTGTGCACCCACTATTTTAAAAATGCCTTCATTCATTCATTCATTCATTCATATATATGTATATATATATATATATATATATATATATATATATATTGCTTAGTGACTCCAGAGGAGAAAATGTGAGATAACAGAAGTCCATTTTTAAAATGAATATCTTACAAGTATCTGACCAATGTTTTTGGAAAGTAGCACAGATCTGCAGGGCCAGACGTGTTGTAGTCTTGCCTGGTGGGTACCATCAGGGAAATACCAATCTAGCCTCATAAGAATGTTAGGCTATTAAACCATGCGGAAGTGCAAGCCAGCAATTAGGAGACCTTGTATTAATCTTTATATAAAGGTGAAACCCATGGATGTAGTACCAGAAAACAAACAATGTTTATGGACACAAAATGCCCCAACAAAAAGAAGGAAGACCAGAAGTACACACAGGGAAAGGTGCTGGTTTTCTACGCTCGGTGCTATTCACCAGTTCGAATTCTTCTGCTCATTTGCTGCTGTATCAAGCCCATGTCTGAGTTAGTTTTCTTTGGATTCCAAGGCAGCTTTCACATCTGGTATAAGAAGGAAAGAATTGTATTAAAACAATGCAGCAGTTCTTAGACTGACAGAAGGATCTAGGAATTGGACGTTGTAATTCAGGTATTTGAATTGTTTTCTTCCAGGAGCTGAAGGTGGGATATATCAGACTCATTTCTCCAATGATATCCGCATAAACAATAATCTTGTTAGCTGGATTGAACTGAAATAATATGGCCCAGGGGGCTTTCATGATTAAGTGTTGACTTTAAACTCAGTCTCTATCAGTCCAAAACCTAAATTGCTACAACTCCCCAGGCTGTCATCCAACCCACTTGGAGGAAAGCTGGGCTAATGATACAGACTACCTTTCCTCAATCCTGGAAAATCATCACTTTCATGGAACTGAGAATTTCCTCAGCCATAGGGACGGTCAAATAAACAGTAGACATCATCTAGCTGCTCCCCTCAAAAGAATAGGAGTGCAAGAAAAATAGCATTTTCTGTAAGATTTTGTTGCTTCCTTGCAACAAAAGAGGAGGTTCAGATATATCATCAAAAGAATACACCCTGAGAATGAACTAGAGTAGCAGAAATACGTTTTACACATTAAAAAAAACACCTTGAGAAACAGCTTTCAGCACAGCTTTCAGTTGGTGTTACTTACCAATTTCATTGTCGATATGAAGCAAATTCTCATTGGCGTTGGAATGACGCTTTGGCTTTGCCAGCTCCAGACCAGCAAGGAGAGTCATAAAATCTACAACTGTGTCTATGTTTTCTTTGTTGGGTGAAATGTTCTTTAGAGTACACAGTACACTCAGTCTACTGAAAGATTTCACCTCTGAGATGTTGGCCCGCAGGAAGAGCAAGATGATGTTGAGATCATTAAATGGGCAAGTCAGCATTTTCTTGCTGAGGAGATCAAATGCTGGCAGCATTTCATAAATGGACAGAAGCCGCTTGTCCCACTGACACAGCTGAAGCAGGTGGTAGAGGACAACAGGGCCCAGAAGGATGTATACACACCCAAGACAGATGCTTGTAACTTGGAAAACTGAGAAGAAAACTAACTTGCAAGGAATCCAGTCTGGGACATGAGGTTCTTCTCCTAGGAACCCTGCCTTGATTGAGCATCTGAATTGATCTTGAAAAAACACCTGCACGTGACAGTATCCCAGGTAGAGGCAGCTGACAGCAAGAAGGAAGAGAAGGAAGAGGTTCCTCAACACATAGATGACAATCAGGTAGTGGGAACGTTGCTTGCAAGTCAGGTACCTCTCCAGGAGAGGGAACTCAAAGTACCGCTCACTGCGAGCCCTTGGGGAAAAAAAAGAAAAAGAAGAATAAACTAGAACTCTTCTGTGTGACATGCTACTTTTCCATGTGTAGTGCTTAAAAAAAAACCCAGAAGAGGACAGTCCTGGAGGTTAAGTAGGAATAACCCTACTCCCTAGGGGTGCAGGGAGAAATTCACAGTGTAATGCTTTCCTGCCCTTCCCATTTCCTGTTACCTGTTGTTTTTAAGTGAGAAAATCTCACATCTGCCACTTACAGGTCAAACTCCTCCCAAAAGTCCTCTGGATCCTTCTCTGTTTGCTGAAGCTTCACCATGTATTGCACCAAGCGGATGGAACGGTTGTAGGATTTATCTAGTTCGTCAATGATGAAGAACAGATCACAGTTAAGTGAGGGGGCAGCTGCATACTTCCACAGCAGATAAGGCAGGTACATGGCAATGGCAATGACCAGCAAGGAATATGGGAAAACCTAGAAAAAGAGAATGAGAAACTCCTAGAAGAGACTACTGTGGTTGGTTGAAGAGTAGAAGACTGCAAATTATGCATTGGACTCTAGACTGCATGCACCCAAGAGATACAGATGGTGTTCTTCTCCACCTTAATACCTTGAAGACCCAGAGGGATTTGGATGCAGCATCTCCTGCAGTTTCAGAATTGTAGCGAAGCAAGGAGTCCCAACACACGGCATCAACAAAATCAGATTGCTCTGCTGTGAAGTTGCTAGGAGAGAAGCAACTGATTTGGGATCCTACAATAGAAAGGAAAAAGCTGTATTCTTCTCTGCCCTCATTCCCAACACTGCAACATCCATCAACTTCCTCTACTATAGCAAAACAGAGAGCTTCTCTGCTATGTTTTGAACCACCTCCAGCAAGGATGGCCTTTGTAGTCAGTCAAGGTGAGATCTGTGCCCAACCTTAATCCCTCCAAGCCAACATTCAAGATCAAACTGCTCCCCATTTTTAAACTAATTTAAGACAATGGTCCCATTATGCTGTCACAGTGCTATGGTGGCTGTCCTAAACTCTTTCTGTTCATCATCTCTGTAGGCTGGGTGAGCTAAAAAAAAAAAAATCAAGAATCCCTAAAAATATTTTACCAGCTTTGAGGCAAGCCAAAGGGAGAAATAAGTTTTGTTTATTCCATCTGGATCAACTAAACCTCACACAGGCATTCTTTTCCAGAAATAAATTCCTGAGGCAGGCTGTGAATTGCAGCCATGAAACCTCATCTAACCGAACTCAGACTTCTGCAAAGCCACACACAGATCATCCTGTTTTGGGTACACACTATCAAATGAGACACTGTTGTTTCTCCTGGAATGGGTACCTTTGTATCCTCTGTTACGCAGTTCAATGCTGGTTAATACAGAATTAACTGTGTTTAATGCGGCTTGCGTCCAAGGAAAAATTCCAAGAATTGCAGCTGCAGAACTTAATGGGATTTATTCTGAGAAAGAAACGTTTGGATATATTTCTCTGTCTTTTTTCTAAAGAACTCAAGATACATATATGGATTCAGTCTTTGCATCACAACTTTTTGCATCACAAGGTCTCGCTGAAAGCAGCGATTGTTTCAAGACCACCCAATGAACGTCATGGCTGGGTGCAAATTTGAAGCTGGATCTCCCCAGGCTACTCCAACTTGGTGTTCTCCAGATCTGTTGGGACTGTCATCCTGGAACTCTCCTTTTGTTGGTTGGAGAACACCTGAGTGGCGGAGAACTGCAATCAGCCACAATGTACCGCAGTGTAATTACTGTATAGGGCAGTGTTTCTCAACCTGTCAACTTGAAGATGTGTGAACTTCAACTCCCAGAATTCCCCATGCTGGCTGGGGAATTCTGGAAGTTGAAGTCCACACATCTTCAAGTTGCCAAGGTTGAGAAACACTGATATAGGGAACAATTTTTAACAGTCTGACTCTGAAACATCTAATTTTGCCTGATGTCCTAACAGCCAGGAACCACGCTGAGACAAGGAATAGGTCTCTAGTGTTTTATTACTGCTACATAAACAGAAAATCCTAACAAACTGAAGAAGCGTGGGAAAAACCCAGACATATAAACTCCAAGCCTAAGGTGGGCCCAATCTGTGTCTCTTTGAATGGCTACCTAATTCCTCAGTACTACGCATGCGCTTTACAGCCTGGATGGGAGCCCCCTGCTCGCCATCCTTACTCATGACACCTACAGTATATAGAAGCATCACTCAGGATGAAGATTGACATGTTTTCTTAATCGCTGTCTACTAGAAGTAAAATTTCCAATGTTGCCATTTTAAGGTCAAAGTAGATTTCACATTTTATATATGAAATTTTAAGGTATGATTTGAATGCGAGTGCTTTACAGTTCGACCCTGTTTTTGTTGAAGTCCCAGTGAATTCAGAGAGGCCAGTTCAGAGTTTCCAATATGGAACTACCATATTGATTTGGCAAATGCTAAGCCCAAATATCAACGCTTATTTCAAGTCAACATACTCCGCTTGCATCAAACCCATTAAAAAGGCTGAAAATTTTGTCCTTGCCTCCTCTGCTGGCATCATCATTTCACTGGCCATGTCTCCTCAGCCCCTTGGAAGGCCTCCTCAAGAATCAGCATGGTTGCCCCCTATCCACCCACTCCCCACTTTAAAGAGTGATAAATTGACATACCAGTGGAAAATTCCTGTGCAAACATGAGAGAGACCAAGAACAGCGGCAGCCCCACTGTGATAAACTTCATGATGCGGTCACACGGCAGCTCCAAGTGAAGCCTTTGTTCTCTGGAGCCGCTTGGATCTGGAAGCAGGGCATCCGAGAGCATGTAATTGCCAGCGGTGTGCGCGATCGACATGGTTCTGTGCTGGAGGGGCCCGGCGTGCACACAGAAGACAAGAAACAACTCACTTCTACAAGGGCTCAGCAACCTCTGAAGCAGGAGGTGGCTTGACAATGTATGTCGTTAAGTTTTCTCCATAGGGGATTAAGAATCAGACAGTTGTAAATGACCGCCTTGGCTGTTTGCTAAACAGCATGATAATTACAAGGCAACCTGTTCTCTGGAACTACCCTCAGCCCAGAAATAGAGCAGCTTACTGGGGTATGCTGTGATTGGTAAGGGCTCCGCTGTTTTTGGCCAGCCACAGGCTTCGCCTGGCAAGGCTGGGTCCTGTGGTTTTATCTCCCTCTTTCATAAGCAGATGTTATTTCGAGCAACCACTGGTAAGGAGGTAGGCTTGTGTATTTGGTTTTCAGATCCAGAAGCCTTCAGGGGTAGATATCAAATGGCTGGCCAACAGCTCATATTTTCAAAGGTGAAGGTGGGAGATAGAAACCCACTCAGAACACCTAAGGATATTATTTATGTGGTTTAGTGAGATGAGTCTGTGATGCTTTATTCGGTATTTGCTATAAAGCCAGATGATTCTGAATTTTCAAGAATTGGTGTTTTTTCTTCTTCTTTCTATGCCCCCTGTCAAATTGAACACAGTCCAGTTCTAGAACTTAGCTTTAACAACCCATAACTTAAGACAGCATACATGTGGCCAACTTACAAATTTTTCCTGCTCCTAGAGCACGTTGCTTGAATTGGTGGAAAAAACGGTTTCCAGCTGGGTGATTTCTCCTTGCTGAAATAACTAAAATAGCATGTTAAGTCTCAAAGGCTTAACTTGTTTTGCTCTCTAATATACCCCCAACAATCTAAGAGATAAAAATTTTAAAAAGCCCCCCACTGACAAACATCCACAGGAAAATGCTAACGTGGAAACTAGACCCTGCAACAAACTCAGATATCTACTATGCTCTCATATTTATACCAAGAGTGCAATCACAGGACCCAACAACTTCATACACAAGATTAGAGATGGCACCACACACTCTTCCTCTAATCTGATAGCTGCCAGCAATGCATCTGGATTCTGTGTAGGACAAACGGGCGAGACTGTGCACAAAAGAATTAATGGACCCAAGTTTGACATTAGGACTCAGAACGGGGACAAAGTAAGAGCAGAGTGTTCAATATCCCAGGACCCTTCATTGCAGATTTCAAAATAGTTGTTCTGGACAAAGAAACTCCAATCAAAAGATTTCAGGCTATCTCAAAAAGTTTTAATGGGTTAATGCACTTTTTTTTTTTTAGCACAATTGACAAGAAACTTGTAATATGTCTCACATGTAACCCACATCTGCAGTGACCACCCTGTCTTCCCCCCACATTATCCCAATTTAAATCCTATGTCAGTTTGGCCATTCCATGCATCCGATAGTGTAGTTCACAAAAGTTTATGCTTTTACCATAGACTAACACAACTCTCCTATAATCTACAGTAGCTGAATTCACATATACTGTATTAGTGATGTGGCTTTTTAAGGCTATCAAAACCTCCAACTTTCTTTACACATAAATCAGTATTGTATCCTATTTTCCCCTGAATTGTGCTAATCTTTAACAAACTTTCTTTAGTGGACCTCAAAATATTTTTTTTTCAGTAAATACAATCAAGCAGAATATGTTGATCCAATTTTTGTAAGAACCATTCAAAATTATGTTAATGACCTTAACGTGAGATCACTTTACAGAAGATCTGAGCAAAATCTTTAGTCACCACCCATCTCACTCAGTGTGACTCTGGACAGTTTATAATAAAACAAGAAGAAATAATCATAAATACCACCATTCTACTGTGCTTCACTCTATCTAGAAAAAAATGAGTAGCCAAAAGCAAATAGGATGGAAGTGGACTCAGGTTGAAATTTTTTAATGTTAGGTCCAGAAAGGCAGCTTATACATAATGTGGTGTATTATGCCAAAAAGTAATACATGGGAAAATGTGGGAATCAGAGATACCAGAAATAAGTCATCAGTCTCTAGATTCTTCATTCGTTTCACTGAGCTACTTCCTATTTTCAATGTATGTGCATACCACAGATACCCAAATTAACTGATGGTTAAAGAATACAACTATTGCAATGCGCTCTACACGGGGCTACCCTTGAAGAGTATCCGGAAGCTTCAGCTGGTCCAGAATGCAGCCACACATGCTATTCTTGGTGCCCCAAGATCAGTATACATAACACCTTTACTGCGCGAGCTGCACTGGGTGCCAGTTTGCTTCCAGGTCCAATTCAAGGTGTTAGTTATGACCTTTAAAGCCCTACATGGCATGGGACCAGGTTACCTGAGGGACTGTCTCATCCCCATGACATCGACCCATCCCACCTGGTCATGCAGAGAGGGCATGCTGCAACTCTTGCCGGTAAGGGAATTCCACCTGGGGGGGTCTAGGAGGCGGGCCTTCTCTGCAGTAGCGCCCACTCTCTGGAACATTCTGCCCCCAGAGGTGAGGCAGGCCCCTTTGCTCCCGGCCTTCCAGAAGAACTTGAAAACCTGGTTCTGCCGCCTTGCCTGGGATGGGAGGAGCAATAGTTCTTCTTGTGGGTGGCTAACACCGTAGATCTCTCCCCAGCAAGTAAGATCTTCACCCCTTGGATTTTGTATCTATTTTATTCTTATTTATTGGTTTATATATTATAACTTAGATTTTTATGGTTTTAATTCCTGATTTTATTGTAAACCACCCAGAGTCCCCCTTTTTGGGGGGAAATGGGCGGTAATAGAAATTTGAAAAATAAGTAAAAAACTCTAGCAGGGGACACAGGGGGAGCATGGCCCATTGGCACCCACATGATGCAAAACAATTAACCATACTTTAAAGCAGCTGACTTTTTTGAAGGGGTGGATTTCAAGGGTTTTAACAGGCAAAATAAGTTCACGAAGACTTGCCAGTGAGTAGCAAATCTATTCACTTAAGATATCTCCCAGAATAGGGCCTGGCCTTGCCCACTTTCAGCATGGAGTCTTCAACCCAGCACAAAGAATCTAGTGGGACCCAAGAGCTAATGGAAGTTGTGCTCCCTTGGTTTAGGGAATGCGATAGCCAAAAAAAATCCAGTGAAAGTAAATAAGATTGGCTTGTACCTGGAAACTGAAAGGACAAAAGAAAGCTACAGCCTTCAGTGATGCATTAAAGCCATGTAATACCTATTAATATTTGTGAATACGTAAGACATTGTGTAGGGACGCGGTGGCGCTGCGGGTTAAACTGCTGAGCTTGCCGATCGGAAGGTCAGCGGTTCGAATCCGCGTTGACGGGGTGAGCTCCTGTTGCTAGTCCCAGCTCCTGCCAACCTAGCAGTTCGAAAACATGCAAATGTGAGCAGATTAATAGGTACCGCTTCGGCGGGCAGGTAACGGCGTTCCGTGTAGTCATGCTGGCCACATGACCACGGAAGTGTCTACGGACAAACGCTGGCTCTTCGGCTTTGAAACAGAGATGAGCACCGCCCCCTAGAGTCAGACACGACTGGACTTAATGTCAAGGGAAACCTTTAAGACATTGTGTAGGCTATTTATCCGTAATTTTTACAAGTCCTGTGCAAGATACTTCTAGTGTTAGGAAAATAACTGATGTAACTCAGTGGAAGAACAGAGTTTGCATGCAAAAAGTGTGTTCAATCCTTGGCGTCTCCAGTCAGAGCTGAAGAACAGCTGCCATTCAGCACTGATAACACTGGGTTAGACAGCAGATCAAGTCATACTTGAGCTTCGTATGCTACTGCAGTTGTAGGTGGGAGAGAAAGTTGAGACTGATTTTCCTAAGGCTGTTCTGCAAGCTGATGGCAGAAGTAAGATGCGAACCAAGAACTCCCCAATTCATAACTCAGTATCTTAGTTGTTATCTACCCTGATCATAAGGAACTTCTGAGGGTTCCTCTCCTCTCCCCAATTATCTCTGCTCCAGTTGGATCACATTCACTCAGCACAGGCCACGTCCTTTATTTAAGCAGAATACCTAACTCTGTTCGAGCATCAGTTACATGTTACTGAAAAATACTGAAAATATGTGCCCAGTTAACTGTTGTAGCAGGTCATATAAGCTGTGGAATCCTTCCAAATGTCCAGCTTCATCTGAAACCCAGCATACAGGCCCGGAGAGACTTGTGGACGTTCCTCAGTTCTGTTTTCAGCTTCCAGGCAGGAGGGTTTCCTCTGAAAGGCTGCAAGCTTCTGAGAGAAGCACATGCTGTCATTTCACACCTGGGAACATCAGGCTCCAGGTGCTCCACCTTTCACGGGACCCTCCCATGGCTTTAGAAAGTCAGGAAAAGGAGTTCCATCAACAAAGAAGCACAGCTAATTGCTCTTAGTTTATTATTTTCCTGATTCAGGAAATTCTAGCTTTAGCCGCTGTAAGGAGCGCTTGAAGAAGATGGGTGGCTTGCAGAACAAGTGGATTTTCTGCTCCCTGTTGCTGTTGATTTCAGGCAAGGTAAGCTCGCAGGCATGCAGATGGAGAGGGAGGTAACGGGCTTTGACTTGTTCCAAGCCAAGTTTCTTCAATGTACCCAGAGAGAGCTTCTATATGTATATAAAAAAGGAAAGAAACAGAGGTCCCATTTGCCTTTCCAATTATGTTGAATCCAACAAAATATTATTTTGGAATCCTACTGACTCCCCTGCCCTCCATTTCACTCTACCACCATCTTAGATTTTAGTTCATGGCCATATCTATCAACTTTCTTCTTAATACCCCTCTTACCTGTGGTGCTAGCTTGTTCCAGTGAGAATACTTGTGATCCCCAAGGACTGGGCAACCTAAACCATAAGCCAAGTGGACTCTGAGTTGGTGCTTCACTCCTGCATAATGAACAAAATGTGGGAGGAAAATATGAGCCGTAACCGTCAAATATTCTTGCTTGGCTGGTTTTGGTCATAAGTTATACAGAATGACCTTCATATGCAATTTACCTTGAGGCAAAAATTGAGCTTTGCTTGTTTAAAGCAGATAAATATCCAAGCTTTAGCAGAAAAAAAGCAGGCACTGAAAGGGGTCTCAGCAGCTTAATAATACAATGTCTTCCGTAAAAGGACTTACCAGGTATACAGAAATTTCTCTTCTACCAGGCACTTTTGCTGTTAGTTTTGACCTTAAGTGTTGTATTATACTAGGAGAATAGCTTTTGTATTTTCCTATTTTCCTGTTCTTCTCCCATACAGTTCCTTAATGCTTTTTGCAGGACCTACCATTTTATTATTTATTATAATAATGGTGCAGCTCTCCTGTTACTGGATATATTAAAAAAATAATAAAAAAGGCTTCAGTCTGATAACATTTCATTTAGATTCAGTGGAAAGAATGAGCAACAAGATAAAAACAATCAGATTCTCAGAGGATCGGGGAGGCTGTGGTGGTTGACCTTATGTTTCTTAACAGCAAGCATTAGCAGGATTGGCAATGAGAAGCACAAAAGAAAGGGGCATGTATAGTCAGGACCAGAAGTACTGGAACAAGGGTAACTGTTTTGGCGTTTGGCCTCTGTACACCACCACACTGAAGTTGAAAGGAAACACCCAGATGGGAGCGAAGTCAGGACTTTCAGCTGTACTCCAAGGGGGTTGCCAAATTGGGGCACTAACCATTCAGGAAGTACAGCCAGTGGCACACACACCCACCCATCGTTGGTGGCTCACAAGTAACGGAACAAACCAACACCATTACAAACATAAGGATCGCCTTTAATACCTGGATGAAAATCCTTTGCAGTCAATGACTGCCTGAAGTCTGGAACCCGTGGACATGACCAAATGCTGAGTTTCCTCCCTCGAGATGCTTTGCCAGGCCTCTGGGTGTGTTTCCTTTCAACTTCAGTGTGGTGGTGTACAGAGGCCAAATGCCAGAACGGTTATCCTTGTTCCAATATTTCTGGTCCTGACTGTGATTCTTACCTGTGATTGGTTCCAATTCAAGGAGCGAACAAGCGGACCAGTTACTCAGCACACGATACCGGGTCGCTGCCACGTGAGCATCTTTGTTCCGGTGCACTTTGCGCAACTTTCTGTCTTCTAGCGATACACGATAATTTGGCGCTAGTGTCATCTAAGTCAAAGATGCACATGACTCAAAATCAGCTGTTAATAACATCCAAAAAGCCAACAGGGCAACAGTGAAGAAGATTAATGGTTTGCATAGAATGGAGAAAAGAAAACTATTGAATTTCTCAGCTGGGAGCCCAGAACATCCAAACTTACATCCCTATTTTATTTGGGTTCTGTAGATATGGCTTGTAGCTGGAACAGGAACAGGCAACGTGAGAACTGTGGACCCTTTAGGGGCCATCACTTGCTCTCAATTCCAGATGCGCCCACCAGATCGAAAATATTCTATGCGTAACAGGAAAGCCACTTTGGTGTAGTAGTTAAAGACACCAGGCCAGAAACTAGG
Source organism: Candoia aspera (assembly GCF_035149785.1). Lineage (NCBI taxonomy): Eukaryota > Metazoa > Chordata > Lepidosauria > Squamata > Candoiidae > Candoia > Candoia aspera. The sequence continues at coordinate 11,025,259 of NC_086161.1, read as the reverse complement.
AGACTGTGAGTTTTATCCCTACTATAGGCACGAAGCCAGCTGGGTGACCTTGGACCAGTCACTCTCTTTCAGCCCAACGAAGGAGGCCATAGCAAACCACTTCCGAAAATGTTATCCTGCAAGGACTTGTCCAGGCAGCTGCTAGGAGTCAAGACTGACTTGAAGGCACTAAATCAATCAATCAATCAATCCCCAACCCCAAAACAAAACACCCCACCACCTCTAACAGAGCAATTATGGTACCATATTGCCTTGAAAATGCTTAAACGTTGTTCAGCATTTCTTTCAAGAACTGGTATCCATGTCAGTGAAAATGCTCCAACTGTACTGAATTTCCTAAACTGAGGGTGTTAGTCCTAAATCTGCCTTGGGGCTGTGAGGTAACAGATTACAGCAAAGATTTCCAAGTGAAATGCTGTGACCAGAACTGGCAAGTCTCTGCTGCCGGCAATACTCACTTTGAAATGGGACTGGTGGCTCTCCACTTCTTTCTCCACAATGGGAATGTCCACCAGCCCCTCTTCCAGCTCTGGTTTTCCAACACAAATCGCCCTATGAAAAGAACAGGGAGGGACTTCAGCCCTCCCCAATAGTAATCAACACTCTCTGCATTAAGATCAAGGGCTGCTGGATTCTCCTTGTAACTGGTACTGCAGAAGTGCAGTCCTTAATAGATTCTTGGCTTACTGAAAGTCAATGTTTATTTTTTATTTATTTACTATCCCGCCTTTATTATTTTTATAAATAACTCAAGGTGATGAACATACCTAACACTCCTTCCTCCTCCTCTTTTCCCCACAACAGCAACCCTGTGAGGCGAGTTGGGCTGAGAGAGAGGGACTGGCCCAAGGTCACCCAGCCGGCTTTCACGTCTACGGCTTTTTTTTTTTTTATAATAAAACATTTTTGATAATGTTTCTTATCAAGTGACAAAAACACCCATAATTAGTAAGATTTCTCGTACCAGTATTTCTTTTCCACCTGACGGGTTCTGAACATCTCTTGGACCTGGTGTGCAATCAGCTCATCCTTTGCTAAGACCATCACTCCAGTAGTTTCTTTGTCCAGCCGGTGACATAAATGCAGAGGTTCAGCTTTCATGCCATCCAACATCTTTGCCAATATCGGCAGCACATCTGTAATGCATGTCTTCACCTTAGGCCCACCTGTGAAGCAGAGGGAGACTAGGTTCACCGATAACACAAAGGTATAAACCCTGGCTTACAAATAATTGTTAGGTTCATATATCCCGCTAAGCTAAACCAAACTATCGCCTAATTTCCAAAGCTATTTTGTTTACTGGAGCTACAGCATCCCAATTTGCAAATATCAAAACTCAAGCTGGACCAGTTTCTTGAAATACAGATTTTTATGACTGTTGAGCTACCTGGGGAAACACCTGGATATCAGTGTAATCTGAATGTTGGGTGTTCTTGCTGCTGCCTTTGCATTGTCTAATGTTCCATTAAAGAAGTAGATGCTTAGGCAGATGATGAAGCCCAGGTTATTTTTATTGGTTTTAATACTGGTTTATGCAGTATACAAGAAAAAAAAATAACCGACAGCAGTGTTTGCCTAGAGGATTACAGAATCCACAATATAAAGCCTCAGTGCTACATATGTAACTAGGAAGTGTTATGCTGTCTCAAATTACGTTCTGATAGCAAAATAAGATCCAGTTCCACAGGATGAATTCCTATGTAGCCTCAGAAACAGATGCAAAATCATTTGGCTTGTCCACAGGATCTTTATTACCAACTTAGTCTAATAAAATTTTATCAGCATTGCAAGACAATCAGCATTAAAATACTCTTACCGTGGACAGGAAGTCCATAAGGCTTGTTTATTACTACAATCTCTTTGTTCTTATAGAGGATCCCCTTTTTGAGTACCTTGGCTAGGACATTAGGATGGAGCTTCTGGAAGGATCGAGTCTGCTGAACATATTCTTGCACTCGCCTCAGTACTCGGTCTTTTGGAATCTTCGAATAGTCAATGAAGAACAAGCCAGGTAGTTAATCTCTTCATTGCATAGTTTTGGTAGCCACAATATATAACAAAGCATAAATGCATAAAAGACAAAGTGCCAAACAAGACGCTACACAGAAAATGCATATGCTAGGGGGAATCTTTGCCTTTTGTAAAGGTGAAAGTTTATGTGGACGTGGTATAGGAAAAATGATAGGTTGGCTTAATCCTTTCCCATCTAGGCATTTTCCTACCCAGAATAATTCAGTAGCTTTTTTTCATACATGGTGAAAACCAGAAATATTATACAGCTCCTCCTCCTGACCCTTTTGCAATTGTCCATTCCAACAAGTTATAGCACAGAGAGAGAGAGAGAGACATAGCAGGCAGCTCTTCCATCTCTTCCAGCAAAAGCAGTCCTTTGCTAAAAAGCCTGCTTTTCCAAGGCTGGGGAATCCTCTAATTGCTATCCAGAGGTAGATTCTGATAAACTTGATGGAACAAAACCGAACAGCTAAACAGAATAACACTCGAGCCATGCTTCTTCAAAAGTAAGTCTTTTGAGGTCAATGTCGCTTGCTTTGATGCGAACACTTTTAGATCTAGGATAGCCTAAAATATAGATACTCATATAAAATATAAACTATCTGATTGTAAAGCTAACAGGATGAATAGGAAGAATAGTCACATCTGTCCAGAGTCAGGGTCAGATCCCTTTCTGGTCCAACTGTGTCTACATTTTGTCTACACAAGGGAGTCCTTCAGAATGAAAAGGGAGGATAACACGCGTCATTATTCCTGCATCTTGATTAACAAAGCCTTCAAAACATCACAAAACATTCACTGCCGCATCGGCACATGCTTGGGAGCCCCCATTCAGTCCGCTCAGTTTTGCAGAGTTCTAGCCCCCAATGCGCGCTGGGACGTGTAGTTTCTCCGCGGTGCATGCCGGGAAAATCCACCGCCGCCTCACGATTCCCACATCGAAACCAAGAGACTCACCTCCGTGGCTGCTTTTGGCTTCTTCTGCGCCCGCAGCTTCTCCGCCAACTGCTCGGCGGTCACTGAAGCGGCTGCGGCTCGACTGTGAGAAAAAGTCCGAACAGCCGTTCGCAGAACGAAACGAGCAACCCCACTACGCGCTGCCATTTTTTTTATGCCCACATGACGTTAAAAGGGGGTGGATCTCAGACCACCCACGTCCCGCCCCTTTTCCTCGCGGGTATCTTCGCGCCTTGCCCGAAGAAGGCCCACCAATCGCGACGCTCGGGAGAAGAGCCGCTTTCGAGAGCCCACTCGCCTTCCAATGATATGTCGGTGCGACGCTCTCCGCCGCCCCTCCCCGTCCAATAACCTACGCGGAGAAAAGCCGGACGGGCGGGGCAGAGTTGGGCAGGCCAGTGAGAAAGAAAGGAACGGAGCCTTGCAGCCAATAGGAGCGTGCCGGCGGCGAGGCGGGTCCTGCTTTCTTTGGGTTTCAAGAACGGCAGTTGAGAAGCGGTATTAACGGTTGTCGGGCGGGAGGCGGCGGCGGCGGCGGCCAGGTACTCGCGGCGGGACCTGCTCGGGGAAGCTGCGGGGAGCGTCGCGAGGCTCAGCACGCGCGGGAAGGAAGGCTGGGAGAGAGGCTGGTGCGTTCGGAGCCGCCCGGGGAGGTGGTTGCAGGAAGGGAGGCGGCTCCCCCTTCCGCGAAAGGGCTCTCGGTATGGGAATCCCGCTTTCTCTGGAATTTAGCCATTGCTCTCGAGCCTCGAAACCCGTGTTTTTCAAACGCGGCAACTTTTAAGACGTGTGGACTTAAACTCGAAGCATGCTGACTGGGGGAATTCTGGGAGTTGAAGCCCACACCTCTTAAAAGTTGCTGAGGTTGGGAAACCCTGCTTTAAACCCCTTCTGTAAATGGGAAAAGTTGTAAATTAGCAGCCTCAGAAGCCTATTCGAATGGGAGTTTCCTTCGCTGCCTGCGGGCTACGTGGCCTCAATGGTAATATAAAGCAGAGAGTGCTTGCTGTAGGCTGCCTGAAGTTCCTTCGCAGTAAAAGATGCTTATCTTAATGTATACTTAACCATCCACATTCTTCCTAAGCAGAGGAGGCTAACCAGGAGTCATAGAATCAAGTCACTCCATTGATACATCCAGCTGTGAACAACTGGCTGGAACGTCAGCTTTTGCTATTTTGAAATCCTTTCCCAAGGAATGGCAGTAATTAGGGATTTATTAATTTTTTAAAATTATTAAATTAACATTAATATTTATAATAAAAATTTGGCTGAACCTCTCTGTAAATAGGATAAACATGCAGTTAAACAGTTGGGTCAGTTCTTGCAGTAGAATATAATTTACATTATCAGACTGTACAAAATGTGTTGGGAAACAAAGGTAGTTGTGTTAGCCTGTTGCTACAAAAATAAGTGGCTGACAACTTAAATAGCATATTTACCAGAACATAAACATTTGTGGATAAGGGTCCACTTCACCTGATGTATAAAGTGTGAAGTACACAAGGAACATAGAGAGGTAGCTGAAGGGGGAAAAGGTCCTAAGCAGTAGGAGCAAAAGGAGATGAAATCCTAAAAATGAAGATACCAATTCAGTTAAAGCTTAAATTTGACAATTGCTGCAAGGAATAGCTATCGCTACTTGGTGATAATACATGTTCCCAATGATAAGCTAATTAAAGCCTGAATTACTGGTAAAGGTAAAGGTTTCCCTTGACGTAAAGTCCAGTCGTGTCCGACTCTAGGGGGCGGTGCTCATCTCCGTTTCTAAGCCTTAGAGCCGGCGTTGTCCGTAGACCCCTCCGTGGTCATGTGGCCAGCATGACTACACGGAATGCCGTTACCTTCCCGCCGAAGCGGTACCTATTAATCTACTCACATTTGCATGTTTTCGAACTGCTAGGTGAGCAGGAGCTGGGACTAGCAACGGGAGCTCACCCCGCCGCACGGTTTCGAACCGCCGACCTTCCGATCGGCAGCTCAGCGGTTTAACCCGCAGTGCCACTGAGTGCCCAAGTATTCTTGGAAACTGAGATTCATGAACTACGCTCATCTGCTTTGTATACTTGAAACAATTGTGTAGTCATAGCACATATCACAGTGGTAGGTTGCTGATCTATATATACATTTAAAATATGTACACTATCACGGAACATTGCACTGTAATTGAATATAGGCAATTCCAGATTCTTCTAGTACGTCCCTTCTCAGAAATAAGGGCTGAGTTTGTTTGGCCTCTATGAAGTGGATATTGGATTGTAAACTATTATTTTAAACAGATACAACATTAGGACAAGAAGGGTTGGGATCCAATTTGAGTAAGAAAACTTAAGATTGCATTTTTTATTTATACATTATTTTAAATAAGTAATGGATAATGTGAATAAGTAACCCTAACCCTAATATAAGCAGTTTGACCACAAAATAATTTATTCTAAGAGGCTGCTTGAGAGAGATGGATCGGAGAATTAGACCAAATTGAATTCAGTGAGGGCTAGAATTTGAAACAGCATCTTTGCTATAAATATTAGCAAAACCTGACTTTCCATTTGTTATTACCCACACTTAGTGCAGGTTTTCATGTTTGTTTGTTCTGTTTCCTCTCTTCCAGATAAGTCAGAGTTCATGAAGAACATTTTGAAGCAGCTATCAGTTGCTAGAAGGTACCACAGGTATGAGACCCCTGTTTAATTCTTGTAAACAAAATGGCATCACCAGTTTTATTGATATGAAGAGGTTGATTGTTGTATCCAGTTATGGCTGTGACTGCTAAATGCCCCTACTGGACTTAATTGGTTAAGATTACATCATACTGTTCATAAAGTGTATGTAATGATTTCCAGGGCAAGGCATCCTCTGGATCTTCCCTCATGGGAGACAATGCAATCATATCCAGATTTTCCACACAGTGAGTGTACCAAATGTTTAAAGCAGATTAAAAAATTAGTTTTAAAAAAATACGAGAAATTTATAGGACTGAGAAATTGGCAAAACTAGCTATGGTATTTTCTGGGGAAAAATAAACTATTAGAATACAGTTCCCTTGGAAGCTTTAGCTAGACAAGTATTATTTGCCACATACTTCCCTCATATTCCCTGGATTACTGCTTTGGCAAGTATAATAGTTATAATTATTATTTACAACTGTTTAAGCATTAGATACTTTCCATATGCAGCTAACTATGTCCTCTATAGAGAATGTAGAACTAAAATTGGGATCTGCTGATTTTTTTTTTGAACAATCAGATGTCTGCCCATCACGGTTATATAACAAAATGTTTATTTGTTGAAGGTTAAAGGAAGTGTGTGTGTGTGTGTGTGTAAGTGTATATGTGATCCAATTATTTACCATTATAGTTTTCAATGTCTGTAAAAGATAATTTCATCTGCTTGGAGATAGCAAAATAGTATCAGGAAACTTCAGTCTGGGCTAATACAGATTCTTTTTGCAGCTTGTTCTGGAATTTCCTTGTCCAATTCTATAGAATCCACCTGGTTGCTTTTAATTTCCACTTGCTCTTCCGATTCTCTTTCAGAATGCTTTGTTTTTTTCAAATCTGGTTGTTCAATGCGTCCTCTGCGCACAAAATGACTGATGCGAGATTCTAGACCTTCACATTTGGGCCGATCCATTAACGGTTTGTAATTGCGGGCTTTCACTCCCTCGATTAAAGCACTAATCTGGTTGTGGACTGGCGGTGTTACCTCTCTCCAGAGAATCGTTGTGCTGTTGCTTGAAGCTGTAATCAACGATCAGTCATCATCAGTACAAAAAATCACAGCATTTAATTCACTGATTGCTTCTGATTTTTGAAGTCGTTTTAAGTATATTGGAGCTTGTTAGAACCACTCTGCTTAACCATACAGTTTTAACATATTGCTAGATGTATTAGTTTAAAAAGGGAAAGGGTTTGGTTAAAGTGCTCATTAAATACAAAGAGGGTTGTATGCGTGCATCAAATGATGAATGGGATTTTACAGATGCACTGAAGTACACGGGGTACGAGCAGATTTTGTCTACTGTGTGGTAAACTGAAAGTTCACTTTAATGCAGTTTTTAAAAACTTCCGTTTTTCCTACCTGGCTCTGTAGGTATCTTTGCAAAATCCAGGCCCCGTAACATGCTGTATAGCATATGAGTTTTAATAGCATGGTTGGTCCAAAGCTGCTGAAAGCGTGTAACATTGAATTCATGGACTTGATGATCATAGATCCACTGGATGTTTTCAAACTCACAGTCATATAAAACTAGAGGAAATTCCACTGCCATGCTGCAAGGAAACCAACTTAAATTAGTTACAAATGAACACATTCCAACAGAGAATTGCATATTGTTTTGAAAATGCTAGGCTCTTGACAGAAGGTCATAATCATAAAGCATAAGCTTAGCAAAGGCAAAGCCACATATTCTGTTGCTACTATCGCTGCTTCAAAAGATCTCAGTAGTACAGGAAAGCTCAGACAGAGAGAGTTACTGCCTATACAGTAAGAGTGTGCATGCTTTCAGGAGTTCCCTTGCCAAGACATTCCTACCTGTATTGTGGTTTCCTAGGATTGGTTTCTATATCAAACAACTCATCAATAATCTGTGGCTTCTCCATCCTTTGTCCAATCAGGAAGAGGATGGCCATCATGCAGCGGACTTGGTGATAGAGAAATGCTTGGCCTGTCACTTCAAACTCATACATTTGGAAAGGATTTAGGTCTTCCACTTTCCCTTCTTGGTCTGCAAGCTTCACTTCTGCAGTCAGGATTGTCCTCTGAAAGTTGGTCACGCCGTTGGCTACGTCCATTTTGCAGAGATTACGAAAATCATGGGTCCCTACAAATCTCTGAGCTGCGGCATTCATGAGAGCAACATCCAGATCAGCACGGGGGAAAAAATAGCGATAGGTCCTCTTCAGGCAGCTAAATCTAGCACTGAAGCTAGGATCTACAGGAGCCCATGCCAATACTCTTATGTCAGGAGGAAGCACCTGATTCAAAATATGGGTGTAGCGGATCTCCTCTGAAATACGACTTTTACCTTCTGTGGCAACTCCAGGTTTACTCTCTGAAAGGTTTGAACGGAGATCCAAGGAGATCACCTGAAAGATTGCAAAGAAGTTGTTATTCTAGAGTTGGATACAAATTTATTTTCCACTGAATTATCATTAACAATTTTCCTGTTTATTCAGTGGTGAAGAGCTTCCAGCCTAACTGGCCATGGTGTAATTATCTGGTATCCTGATGTTTCGCCAACATTAATTTTCATCTTTCTTTATAATATATTCAGAAGCTGCCTGTTGTGCCAATAGCTTCGTATAGCAGATTTTGTATGCAGTGGACTACATTTCCATGGCAATTTATGTCATTTGTATACTGATGTCAGGCACATAATATATTTTGGCCTAAATGACATTTCTATAATGGAAATGACACTATTTCACAAATTACATAAAGTGCTTTTGCATTTAACAGACATTCATGCATAACAAACATCCTCTTCCCACAATTAATCCATTAAAGTGCTTCACTGTATAAATAAAAATGTTTGGGGGTAGTTTTCCTGGGGACTCCAGATCTCAATTTGCTTTGATTAAACAAATGTTCATTGTTTATAATATAGACCCTTTCTAAATAATTCAATCTTGGCAGAAAATGAAGGTTGTCTGTCATCAATTACTGATCTATTCTCAGGCTCATCTCCCATATTAGCTGCATTCCTAGCCATCTATTTACAAATGTTACAATTTAAACCATTGTCATACGCATTAATAATAAATTAGTATTTAGTTCTTGTTCTTACATTCAGGTTCTTCATTAACTGTTCAGTTGTCATGCTGTACAGCAAAAGTACTGAGTTCTAACTTTCGATTGTGCAGTTGGCTAAATTGTCAGCATATATGATGCACAACAGCCCAATCTCTAATAAAGCACTTTAAATTATATGGGTTGTAGGAAGTGAGCTGTGTTAGTCTACGATGGCAAAAAATCAGGAGTCTTAAAGGAACTTTTCGGACTAACAAACTTCATTAAAAGTTGTAAGCTTTTTTCAGGTGCATCTGATCAAGTCAGGAGCAGCTCACGAAAGCTTATGTCTTTTAATATTTATTAGTTGGAAAAGGTTTTATTGACTATTCTAAAGCCTTTGACTGTGTGGACCATAACAAATTGTGGTAAGTTCTTAGTGGTATGGGGATACCAAGTCATCTTGTCTGCCTCCTGAAGAATCTGTATAACGACCAAGTAGCAACAATAAGAACAGACCACGGAACAACGGATTGGTTTAAGATTGGGAAAGGAGTACGGCAGGGCTGTATACTCTCACCCTACCTATTCAACTTGTACACAGAACACATCATGCGACATGCTGGGCTTGAGGAATCCAAGGCTGGAGTTAAAATCGCTGGAAGAAACATTAACAATCTCAGATATGCAGATGATACCACTTTGATGGCTGGAAGCGAAGAGGAACTGAGGAGCCTTATGAAGGTGAAAGAAGAAAGTGCAAAAGCTGGCTTGCAGCTAAACCTCAAAAAAACCAAGATTAGGGCAACCAGCTTGATCGATAACTGGCAAATAGAGGGAGAAAATGTAGAAGCAGTGAAAGACTTTGTATTTCTAGGTGCGAAGATTACTGCAGATGCTGAAATCAGAAGACGCTTAATCCTTGGGAGAAGAGCAATGACAAATCTCGATAAAATAGTTAAGAGCAGAGACATCACACTGACAACAAAGGTCTGCATAGTTAAAGCAATGGTGTTCCCCGTAGTAACGTATGGCTGTGAGAGCTGGACCGTAAGGAAGGCTGAGAGAAGGAAGATAGATGCCTTTGAACTGTGGTGTTGGAGGGAAATTCTGAGAGTGCCTTGGACTGCAAGAAGATCAAACCAGTCCATCCTCCAGGAAATAAAGCCAGACTGCTCACTGGAGGGAATGATATTAAAGGCAAAACTGAAATACTTTGGCCACATAATGAGAAGACAGGACACCCTGGAGAAGGTGCTGATGCTAGGGAGAGTGGAGGGCAAAAGGAAGAGGGGCCGACCAAGGGCAAGGTGGATGGATGATATTCTAGAGGTGACGGACTCGTCCCTGGGGGAGCTGGGGGTGTTGACGACTGACAGGAAGCTCTGGCGTGGGCTGGTCCATGAAGTCACGAAGAGTCGGAGGTGACTAAATGAATAAACAACAAGTTGGAAAAGGTGCTATCAAACTCGTTAAGTTATAGAGGAGATTGTTAACGAAGTTCACAAAGCATTCATTTTTGCACAGTCAGCTGATGTAGCCTTTTAAAAAGTCGTTGGGGGCATTATGTAATGAAGCAAGATCTCTGTCTCCACCCCATCCTCGTTTTAGTGTAAATTAGACATTAGACTTACTTGTCCAAATGCACTGACTCCCTTGTCAGTACGTCCGCAGCGATGATAGTTAGAAGTCTGTCTGTTGACCACCAGCCGGGTTTTTCCGAGGGCCTCAAATAGCTTCTCTTCTATCGTATTGTTCGTGTTCTCCTGGCTGGCAAAGCCCTGATAGCCCCACCCCAGGTAGGCTATCTTCAGTGCCACGTGCCTCTGGCCATACGCGCTGAAATCGAACGGCCGCTGTGGATGTTTCCTCCCCTTTCCTGATGCTGGGAGGCCATTCCCGCCACCTGTGCTCTTTCTGTTTTCCACAAGCCTTTCTTCTAGCCTTTGCACCGTCTCTTCCAGCTCCTGGATTCTCTTCAGCAGCTTTTCTGTTTCATCTGTGCCTTTGGCCATTGGGAGAACGCTATTTAAAAAAGAATCCTGCAACGTGAGAATCTAATGGTACTGCAAAAGGATCTTTCTGGGAATAACTAAAATTATGCAATCTGTATTTGCTGCTAGAAGGTGTTCAGCTGGGGAAAATTAACCTGCTTGCTAACTGTTCTGTTTAGTTTCTGCACAGAAAGCTTGTTTGGACTTTATGATATCCATTACTGAGAAGGGAGTGCTTGCTCTTGTCCACTTACAGAAGAATCTGTTTTAAACCACTTTTATACTAGGACCCTCCGTTTCCAAGCTGGCTAAAGAGGAGCAAAAGATACCTCTTCCAGGTATGCATGCTAGTATTCGAACAAATTAAAACCTGCTGGCATTCTATCAGAACACCTATCAGATGGCATTGCTTAATCAAAGGCGTCCGGAGCGCACCTTCAATTAAGCAATGCCATTTTTGGGGACCCTGAAAGCATTCCTTCTCTGTCACGGTGCCTGCCCTCTGGAATGAGATTGCCTCTGAGATCTGAGAGGCTCCAATCCTGATGGCATTCCAGGAAGCCTTAGAGGCCTGGCCCTTCTCCTAGACATTGGGCTAGCTGGTTGGAGCTCCTTGTGGACATATCGCATGTGTTTATCTTGTTGGCTAGTTCTGCCATCTTGTTGTTGTTATTTTTTCATATATGTTATTTTTATATTGTGAACTGCTCAGAATCGATTGGAGCCAAGCGGTGCCAAAGTCAAATAAATGAGATTTTTTAAGCTGCTCTAAGCTGTTAAGGGAGAAAGTGGTTAAAAGAAGAGGAACAGACAAACTGATCTCACTGGAAAATGCACCGTTCCACTGTCAGAGCTCAGGATTCTAGCTATTCCAAAATCAGAAATTATTTTAAAGGAAAGCTGAAATGCAGACAATTACTGAGTTTGCAGAGATAAAAAAAATAAGAGGACTTAAAGAGCATTGAGAAAGAAATGACGAAGTACTACTGTACATTCCTTCTTAGGCTTATGTATTCCTCCAGAAATAACCTTCATCCTTGCTCCCTAGAATAATTGCAGCCATTTACCAAGCTGTTGGAGAGAGATTACGCGCTGCTTGTTTTCCCAGCTTAGGCCACAGGGACGTCTTGCTCTGCGACTCTGAAATCTGCCCAGCCCAACCCCCCTCCCCCCCCAAGTCACCTCTAGGAGAGGAAGGTTGGGGCAAAAAATCCTTTTGCCTGAGAGAAGTTGGGTACTGGGTATGCACTGGGTGTGTCAGCCTCCTTGGCTTGAGGAGCTGGGCTGACTTCACAACAGTGGCACAAATGGTTTCTCAGTAAGTAAGATGGGCTGACAGAAAGAGATGGAGCTGAGAAACGAGCATGAGTGGTAAGACACGTATGACTTAGCAGGCTGCACAAACCCAGCTTGGCGTCTCTTTTTCAGAACTGCTAACTACCCTGGCTGAGAGAAGCAATGCAAGCCCTGATACGACCCAGCCGATGCCGATGGACCTCTATGAGCCGGGAAGAGCAACTCAAGGAAGCCGCCATGGCCTTTATCCGCCTGTGTGCAGAACACGGCGATGGTGATAGCCCGAGGCAGCCTCACGCGTCCCCTCAGCTGGACCCCTACACGAGGGCCTCGGTGGCCTCGGTGGCCAGGCCAACACTTCCTGTGGCAATCAAGCAAGGTCAGGCAGAATCCAGCTTGCAATCGGAGAACCCCGAGGATTCCAGAGTTTCTAAGAAACCTGTGATGAAAAGGAAAGTTCTGAGGCGAACGCCTGACGGAGAGGTGCAAGTGACAGACGAATCGGTCACCAGCGAAACCGAATCCAACGGTCCGAGTGACCCTGAGTGTGAAGACTTAAGTCAGCGAATGTACCTTCTGAATGCTCAGGAGGAGGGGGAGGAGGACCAGCCCCACGGTTCCCCTGAGTTAGAGGCAGCCTGTTCCTGGAGCACCTCGGAGGAGAGCCAGAGCCAGGGTTCCCGAAGAGAGGGCCAGAGCCGCAGCACTTCATCCCTTGAGCAGGACCTGATCCTAGCTGGCCACCCCAAGTCCTTCATATTACCGCGGTTGGAGCAGCTCAGCCGGAACAGAATGAAGACCGATCGGGTCGCCCGTTACTTGGAGCACAAGCATGACTGGGAATCCCTGCGGCTTCCAGGGGAAGATCCCAGGAAAGGTGTGCGCTGGAGCATCCGGGAACAGATGCTCTACAAGTCAGAATTGCCTCCTAAGGCTCAGCATGTTTACCTGCCCAACAATTACCTGGTGCCTACAGAGAAGAAGAGATCGGCCCTGCGCTGGGGGATACGCTGCGACCTGGCCAATGGTGTGGTGCCTAGAAACACCTATTCCTCCTAGAAAGCTGGAATCTTTAGGATCCCATACACAGAAGTACTTAGTATATCCCAAAGAGCTAGCTGCTTCTAACATGCAGCCAAGCTATTTTTATTTCTTTCCAAATCCAAATCCTGCCCACTGGATCTTAAGATCTGTCTTGGCTCTTGGAATGGCTCCTTTCTGGAAAAAAGGATTTTTTAAAACCTATCCTTGTTAAGCAATTGTCTCAGATCATATTATTTGAATGTAAATATTGTCCCATAAAAAGCCAGGCAGAAGATGAACCAAAGCCCACTGAAGTATAGTCAAGAAAAAGGCCTTATTTATTTTATTTTTATTTTTTGGAGATCCTTCACACACATTCCCTCTTTGAAGCAATGAACTCCTGTACTTTAAAGAAGTTTTAACTTCTGGGTGTATAGATTAAATTAAATTTATGAAGTGAAATTATTATTTTAGTCTTTCCAAAGGCAAGCTTGGTTTCTCCTGCCTTTCATCATACATTAGGCTTGCTGTTCAGAGCTACAGAAGTAAACTTTGCTCTGGAATGAGAGACAGGTTAACAGGTATATCTCCTTGTGTGCAAAACTGATGTTTTACAGATACATGTCAGAATAGCTGGGCATTTTCACTGATTTAAGTAATACACTTCCTACACATGGGGGCCTTTATCTTATGAACAATAATGAAAGATAGTTTGCCTACTGAAAGATACAAAGAATGAAGAAGTAAGTAATTGAAATATCAAGGCCTAGATTGAAAAAAGGACATTGCAAGACAATCTTTAATGGGGATGTCTGACAAACTTTTAAAAACTAAGCTATACATTCCATAATGGGCAAGGTGATACAATTTTGAGGGTGAAAAAGGGTGATGTGGATAAATATCTGGAACAACCCATTATGTCACAGGCAATTTGAGGTGATTGAGGAAAGTAACGTGAATTATGCAGTCGGTCATTTGCACAATGACTTCATGTCACCCACCCCCTTCTGCAGCTGCCCATGGAAAAGTCACCCAGGTGACTTGTATTTACTGGACATGCACTCCCCCAAACCTTTCATAGCACAAATTCACTTAATTGCTTTGATCCTGATGAGCCATAATCAGTATACTTTTCAGAATAGGGGTAAATGAAAAAGACCTGTTTTAATTACTAAAGCATTGTGCCATAAGCCACAAAATGTCCCAGATGGATGTTAAAACTTTTTAAGGAGTTATAAAAGCATTTTGTATAACACATCATGGCTGACTTAAAAGTTTTGCGTTTATTTTAAGAGTAATAAGGGTAAGCAAAGCTGCTCCCTTCTATAAAAGTACATTTCACAGCTAGGACTATGGAAACAAAGGGCTGTGGGTGCCCCTCTGGGGGTATAGAGTAAGGCTAGTGCATGACAAACTTGCATAAGTGGTATATCCCTTTAAAGGTGGCATGCAGGCCACTAGCTGTGCCCTGTTGCTTTCAGATGTCAGCCAGCATGGCCATCCCTGCCAAGCCTGAGGAATTCTGGGAGTTGAAGTCCTCCCGTCTTAAAGCGGTCAAGGTTGAGAGGCGCTGCAATATGCTGTGGGTGCTAGCTTGAGAAGCTGAGCCACACAAAGAGATCCCCCCGTGTCCCCAAGGTACCAACAGCAAAGCTCATCGAACAACGCTACGCCCCCGTGAACACTGCAAAGGCTCGCGGGTGATCCTCCGCAACACGCCGCGCGAGGCCCCGCTCCTACCTCTGCGGCGCTTTTCACGCTCACGTGCGTTGAAGGCGAGCAGCGCCGGGCGCCGTCCCGCAGGCAACCTCCACACAGGAAGTGACGCGTCCTGCCCCTATCCAAAATGTAGAGCGGAGGTTTCTGAGAAGTGGAGTCTTTCCGGTCAAGAGGCTCTCATCCCCGCCTCGGCCGCTGGTGAACGTTAAGGACCGACGTCATCCGCATCTCCCCCACCCCGCCCAAAAAGAACTGGGCGCCCCACAGCAGCCTCCAGGAGGGCGGGCAAAGTGCCCCCCCAAGCACGTGGGAGGCGAGCGAGGCCCCGCCCCGCTCTGCGATCTCCACAGCAACGGCGCGGTCGCTCCACCCCGCGTCATAAATACTGATCGGCCTTGCCCTCGTCGCCCCGCCTCTTTCTGCATCCGCGGCGAGGCCGGTGGTTGTCAGCGGCGGCGGGGCTGCCGGCTCGTCTCGGGGCGGAGGGCGAGATGTGGGCGAGGCCGAGCTGCTTAGGGAGTGAGCTTGTGGGGAGGCCCGAGGGGAGCGTCCGGGCCGTGCAAGAGAAAGTAAGAGAAGCGAGGGACTAGCGCCCCTTCCCTCACTTTAGTCCTTTGCCTCCTCTCGGGCTTCGGTTCCCCCGCCGCAAAGCGCTTTCCCCACTCTCCAACTTCTAAAGGTGGGCATTTGGGGAAAGCGCCTCAAACCTACATCTGAGTAGTGGCGGGGGAGTAGTGGGCTGTTTGCACACGCCCAGAGGCTCTGCTGTTCCTTCTGCCTGTGCTCTTAAGGTTACGCCTCCTGCTGGGGGTGAAACTGGCCGGTTAAAAACAACTGGCTGGATTAGATCTAAGATCCGTTAGTTTTGCGCTCTCAGTTTTTCTTCACACAAAAGCAGCTTTGGTGCTGCTTACTCCTCAGTTACTGACAGGTATAGTGCTTCTGTCCAAGGGGGTTCGAATTGAGGAATTCGACTTATGAGTGTGGATAAGCCTTCCGTTGGATGCTTTCTTGTTTACTTATTTATTCAAAGTAACTATAGTTCCTCATCAAAGCATTCCAGATGAGGATTATTCTTCCACTCTATGATGTTTCCAAAATTTTTGGCATTGCCCCCTCTCCTTTATTGATTCAGCCTTGCCCCATGCTATGCAATTATTTTAAAGTTTAGTATGTATTTTAATTGTGTTCTCCAAATTGATTATAGGTAGCCCTTGTTTAGCCACTGCCTCGTTTAGTGACTGTTGGCAGTTACAACAGTGATGAAAAAGTAACTTTACAACTAATCCTCACTTTTACAACCTTCGCAGGTCTGTAAAGCAAGGGAAAGGTGAAGTCAGATCATAAGCACAATCATGCTTTCACCTAGTGACCGATTTGCTTAACAATCTAGTTGCTGGTCCCAATTGTGGTCTCTAAACAAGGACTACCTGTGCTGCTTCTGTGGCTGATGCCTTGAGACAAATCGCCATTGTGTTGTTCCTCTTCAGCATTGGGGCCAAAATGTCGACATCCCTGGACTGTTCAGTGCTTACACATAAGGGGTTCTGCACTTCCATACATTGAATGCAAAGGGAATGTGTGTGGGTGCCAGAATAAGAACAGAGCATCAAAATTGGTGGTCAGTAAATGTGGTTTGAATATCAAGTCATTGAGGTGGTATGGTCATATAAAAGGGATGAGGATCGAATTGTAAAACCAATATATGAAGGGAGAATTACTATTATTTAAATTTATTGGCTGCCCAGCTCCAGTGGACTCTGAATGAATGGGTCAAGACAAAGGGGATCCTCCTCTGTTGTGACGCCTGACCTCTAGATCAGTATCCACCCCCCCCCCCGAGATTTGAATGGTTCTCACCCTGATATTCCAAAAGTCCTTGAAAACCTGGCTTTTTTCTCAGGCCTTGGGGAAGGGTAGGTTTTGAGACCTTGTGGGATGTTTTATGGTGTGTTATACTGTATATGTGGTTCCCCCACTCCCTAGACATACTCAATCTCTTTATTCTTGCTTTTTAAAGTGTAAGCTACCCAGGGTTGCTTCAGATTGGGTGCCCTCTGAATTGAAATAAATAAAGATCAAGAAAGTTGTAGTTGGGTAGAGTTGATGAAATCCTGAACAAAAAAGAGGGGAGAAGGGTAAAAACAAAAGGCAGTGTGTGAAGCAGGGTTTATAGGAAGCCGTTGAGAGCTTTACATCAGTGGTCCTATATAAACTAGACTTGGCTGTGTTTCTTTCTCACTTTTTCTTATCTCATGCCTTAATTCCTTGGCTTTGCTATTTTTGCACTTTACACAATGTTGCTTCCCCCGAAGAAAATTGTGTGATGGGGATGTATTTATGGACTAATGTTTATTGATCTGCTTCTTGTTTGTTATGTTCTCTGTAAGAAATACACACATGCTTACTGTGGTGTGGACAGTTTGTGAATATATATTTTCAAAAAGTGCCTGCACTCCTATTCCAAAGTAGGTGTGATCCAACAGAACTTTTTCAGCTGCCCAAGCCTTCTTTTGGTCCCAAACTCATTTGTTTCCTCCCAGGGCTGTACTTCTCACTGCCCAGTTTCTTGTCCATCAGTATCCCAACTCCCCTTTATCTGGTTTTTTTCCATGTTTGGTCGTCTCTCTCCCGCGTACCACTCCTGTTACTCCCTTCACTGTTGTCATAACTAGGTATTTTTCTCTTTTATTACACACAGCCTGCTACTTCTCCAACTCATTCATCTTGTTCCTACTTTTCTTGCATTTTACCTTGTTGTTTCCCTCCTTTCCCTCTCCACTTTTTTCTTGGGCTTGGATCTTCTGCTTCATCCTTACCTAATCTGGGTTGTTTTTAATGCACTTGTATACATATATCACTTTAAGCCATAATACGCTTTGTATGGCTTTGGCTTAGCATGATAAGCAAACCCATCTGTCATGGCTTGTAAATCTTGCTTTGTGGTTTAGAGTGTTGTCTGAGTCCTACCAATTGTGGCATCACCTCTTCCTTAGATTTATATTCTGCTTTTCCTCCAGAAGCTCAAGGTGATGCATGCAGCACTTTCTCCCCCATTTTTACCTCACAGCCACAAACCTGTAAGGTGGACTAGGCTGGGGTTTAAAGTCATCTAGTGAGTTTTCATGGAGGAGGATGGATTAAACTGCTTTACTGAGCAGTAAACTTACTGGTTTACATACCAATACAATACAAATACTTTCATTCGATACATTAACTACCACACCATACCAATTCTTATTCTATCTACCTACCTACCTACCTAACATGTAATGCCCAAAGTTGTTGAGAGTCGGGCAGCATACAGGTTTAATAAATTATGATTAACCATGGTTAAATTACACTTTAGCACAATGTGCACACGCAACTATATTGGCATTAGATTGGCTGTGTAGAACCACTGAGTCTCAGATGGTTTGTTCTCTGTCTTTTGTGCTCATAGCTTTGCAGGCCACGTGCCCATGGAACACATTTCAGACATGTTCAGTCTTTCTCAGTGACAGGTAAGAGGTGCACTTGGGTACTGTTTAAAGACCACAACAGCATTGTTTTCTAAGTTGTGTGCCCTAATATGTGTATTAGAAATATTTGATTTGCTAGCTATAAGACATAAGTTTAGTAATAATGCTCCTTGGAAATGTTGGTATGGTGATCGTTTATTTTATAGTAATATTTGTGTATTGCTATGCATAGGCTGACCATACGTCCCGTTTTGAACGGGACAGTCCTGTTTTTTTAACATTTCCAGACCGTCCCATCGTTTTAATATAAATGTCCATTTTGTCCCGTTTTCTTAAAAACTTACTTAAAAATTCGAAAGTTCCTGCGAACCTGTCAGAATGCAGTCTGACTTTGAGTGGAAGGAGGGGGAGCTCAGCAGAAACAGCAGGGGGGAAAACCACAGCTCAACCCGGCGGGAAACCTAAAAAGAAAAAATCGGGATCAGCTGATAGGCGGTGATCAAAGGGCAAGCCGATTGGCTCCTGCCTTGAAACGGTGGGAAGAAAAGAACATAAAAGCATGGCCAGAGGAGGAACGGCTTGTCGGGGACAACTGTTCACTAGACTCTCCAGTCCAGCCTTGCCTCTTGCAAACGAAGGAATCCGAAGATTCCCAGCCTGAGAAAACCAGAGATGTTCCTACCTGCCGATCCAGCCCTGTCCTGTTTTGCCATCCCAATGTCCCGATTTTTAACCCCGTCCCGTTTTGCCATCCCAATGTCCCGTTTTTGTCTCAAGGAAATATGGTCAGCCTAGCTATGCATTGTCCAGATCAGGGGGTCTCAGGCAGTGATCTGGGAACTATTGGTGGGCCATGAAAGTACTGTAGGTGGTTTCTAGTGCAGGTACCGGAATGTGTGTATATGTGTTTGTATATTTTCAAATGGCCCCCAAATGGAGAGATTTTATTTTGAACCCTTCGTTCTCATAAAATCGAGTTGGAAGGAACCTTGGAGATCATTTGACCCAACCCTTTGCCAAGTGCAACAGGTTTATAAAACATGCTTTACAATTTATTGTGCATTTACACAACTTCGTTTTATTAATTAAATCATGATGAAGCAAGTTATGGCTTAGTGCAGTGTGTGCCCTGTCCTCACCCCTCTTTGAAAAAAATCCATTCTGGAATGAAGTTACGAATGGGTCTGTAAGTTCATTCATAGCATTTGTTTAAATTTCAGAACCAGAAATCTCTAGATTGGCTTGAAATGTTTCTTAGCTGTATTTTTTTTTATGGGACAGTAGTATTAACTGTAAGCTTTAAAAAACAGTGCAGACAAATCTAAAAATGTTCTGAAAATTCTTTTTAAGGAGGCAGCGATGGGAGCAATAACACAAGCTTGGAGAAGGATGATGACAGAGGTAGGATTATGGATAACTGCAAGCCGTACTTAGCCCTAGCTGTGATTGAAGTAGTATGTTAATGTCTGGATTGGGTTACTTCAGATTGCAGGCACCTTTCCTGGTAATAAAATATTCCTACATATTCCAAAGTGCCCTTCCCCCCCCCATTAAAATTGACGATATCATGAAAATGGTTTATCATTTATATTATTTTCCAAAATTACAGATAAAGACAACTGCAGTCCTGTTTAAATTGTTTTATTGGAAAAGTTTGTACAGCTGGGTTATCCCTTTTTTCTTTATTGTTCACACGTTTAGAATTATTAACCTGGGTGATTAGCCACACCCAGATGAGTGAGATGCGTGACTTGAAGCATTTGGAAAGGAATGTAAAGTTCACAGAGGATACGTTGGTACCACTGAATACTCTCTATTAAAATTGATAAATCAGTTTTATGCTATGCACCCTTACTATGTAACCTAACAAGAAGCCAAAGGAAATGGACAATGCACACGTAAAAATCACAAAAAAGCTGATGTTACAAAGATGAAAAAACGCATTCTCCATCAGTTATACGCCTTTAAAAACTTGACCCTTTTTCCATATTTGAAGAAGCATTTTATTCTCAGTTGGAGAATTATTTAGTAATTTGGTCCACTTTTACTCTCTATGCAGGTAGTCTGCTATTTGTTGTTTCTTCTTTTAATCTTAGACAAACTGATTTTAGTGTAATGGATTAATTGCATAGTATGATATGAATGACCAATTGAATAGCAAGTTAATGATTAATATCCATGTAAAATCTTTTTTCCTCCTTCCTCGTTTTTTGGTGGAAATTCCTCCGTTTATTATTTTTGGAAATAATAAATAAAAACAATTCTGACAGAAACAGGGTAGACTCGAGCCTCTCTTCCTGACATGCAAGCCCTCTATATATGGGGAATTCTTCGTATAAAATAGTACAGGTCGTCCTCAGTTAACAACAGTAATTGGGTCCAGAATTTCCATCACTAAGCAATGCAGTTGTAAAGTGGGATGTCACATGACTGCATCACTTAGCAACGACAATCCCGGCAGTCCTGGTTGCTGTCATTCACAGAATCCCACCGGTTGTTAGGTGAGGACCTGCCCTGATCCAAGCCATTCCTGGCTTCGTCCCTCCCAGCCCGGAGCCTCGGTAAGGTTAGAGTCTGCCTCCTCTTCAACTCCCCCCAGCCACCTATCTCCCCACATCTCTGCCCTTTTGGCCAGCCTGCCCACTGGCACTCCCAGTGGTAGCAGAGGCACTGGGGCTGAAGGAGAGCCCGGGGCCTTCCGCAGTCTCAGCCGGCTGCCACTGCCCCCAGGCCTCTGCTTCAGCCCATCACCACCACTGCCACTGAGGAGCGCCACCTCAGGCCCCACACCGCAGCGCAAAGCCCCAGCTGCCCCGCACTCCCCCAGCTCTGCCACAGCCAGCCTGCCTTCCCCGTCTTCCCCCCGCTGCTGACGAGGTGTGCCTGGCCTGGCCCTTTGTGAGGCAGCTACTGGCCACGCTGGGCCCTCTTCCCGAGGCCATGGGCCACCTTCCGCGTGTGATTTCAACAAGGGCACATGCAGCCTCGGGAAGAAGGGCTGGCACGGCCGGCTGCTGCCTCTTCATCAGCAGGAGGAAGAAGACGGCGAGGGTCAGCTGGGCAGAGGCGGCAGAGTGGCCAGAAGAGCCGAGAAGCAGGAAGATGGGCGGGGGGCGTTGGAGCACTCCTATGGTCGTAAGTCCAGGCAGGCTGCCAGACACCTGATTTTTGATCACATAACCGCAGGGATGCTGCAGCGGCTGTAACTTTGGGTACCAGGTGTAACTACCGTTTGTTCAGTGCTGCTGCACCTTCAAACAGTCGCTGAATTAATGGTTGTTAACCGAAGCCTACGTGTATTCAGGTGTATAGCCTTATGCTATTTATTCGGATTTACATGTTGGAATCTATATATCAAGGCAAAGCAGAATATACTCCAGTCATGGGTTAAAGATTAACCCTTATTTGCTGACCAGTGGTCCATATTGCTTAACAGTCTGCCATAAAAGCAGTGCAGTTGTTT
Organism: Candoia aspera; assembly: GCF_035149785.1. Lineage (NCBI taxonomy): Eukaryota > Metazoa > Chordata > Lepidosauria > Squamata > Candoiidae > Candoia > Candoia aspera. The sequence goes on along the minus strand of NC_086161.1, from coordinate 11,003,606 downwards.
TCTCGAGACATTTGCCTTTTCTTGCCAAAGGCATACATGCAGTTCCATTTGATGCTTAGCTCATTTTCTGGTGATCGATAGATTCTTACACCCAGAGAAAAGCTGGCCAGCAGGATGACCTTGAAGGTTCTTCACTGATGAGGGCATCCATGTACTGTAGTATACTAAGATTTCTAATGGAAAGATGTGATTTCTGAACTGTATGAGTTTGAAGAAGAGATTGTGAAGCCATTATAGTTGAAAGGATTCACTCCTTGACTTTAGGAAATAAATTGAAATGGTTTCAATTCATTCCTCTCCAGCCAGGCAAGCCCATTTTTATTTACTATGCTGACCTTTCTGCTGTAGTGCTTAAGGCACCTAAGGCTTATAATCCGTCTGATACGATGAAAAAGGAATGGAGGTTGGAAGAGGGCAAGAAATACCTGAGCCCCAATGCTTTGCACTTGGCGTAATCTTGCATTATAGCCTGGTGCAAAAGCCACCGCCTAGGCAGTTTTGAAAAGAAGGGTCTTCCCTTGGGAGGGGTTGTTCCAGTGCATACCAGCAGTGCCCTCTTGTCTTCCTAGTCCGTTTCTTCCAAACAAAATGCTGAACTGATTTATTTTTCTCGTATTACCCAGTGAGTTTGGCAGAAGCATCTCTCTTGAATAAGCTGATACGGAAGTCCCTAGTGGAATCTTATCATCATGTGGAGGTTCTACAGCAAGATCCCAGATCACCACTGTTTTCTGTAAGAACCTTTGAAGAGCTGCATTTGTGAGTAACGGAAATCCAAAACAATTCACTTTGACCCATTGGTTACTTTGCTGTTCGGTGAGTCATTGATCTACTGGCAGTTTGACAGAGGCAGAAGTTATCATGGGCTGCTGGCCGTGGTGGCTATGGGCCTGCCTACGTTAGGGCTACATTTCAGAAGCACCTGCAGATTTATCTACTCTTATAAGATTGGCTGGTTTAAGGGAGCTTATTTAATTTTTTTCTAGCTCTTAACCCGAGGATTTTTTCCCCATTGCAGTGCTGTAGCTCTGCAGAGCTTATGGGTGTACTCTTTCAGATTGGTGAGAAATCCCACCTCACCTTGCTTCCTGGAAGCAACCATTCTATTTATCCACCCCTAACACACACACACACACACACACAGCATCAGTGCCTGTTTTTAGGCATAGTTTAAAATATATGTCCCTTCTCCCTAACTCCAGCCAGGTCAGCAGCATGAAACCGAGGTTCCACCTCCAGGGATAATGTTTGGTTGCAAGAATGCAGACATGATGTCCTTTCACCATCATCAATTGCAAGGTTTTTAAATTAAGGAGGATTGTTGTCTTTGTACCTAGCTTGCTTTGATAGCAGTCATACAGGGGTTTTTTTGCAAATGACTGAACAAATGTACATGTAATCTGAGATGGATGGAGGTCACTAGCTATTTATTTTAACTGCCCTTTCATCAGGCAGAGGTGAGGAAATGTTTAATTGCTCCAAGATCTGCAGTAGCTCAGGGCACTCGTTGATTCAGTTATGGTTTTTTTGCACATCACTGGGAACTGAATGGTTTTTGGTGGTTTCTCTGTGTTATCAGCATTCTGAAGTTAGCAGAAATGAGGTTGCTTTTACATTTGTTGCCCATAAAACTCAAGCACCCCAGTGGGTGTGGAGCTGGAAAGAACCTAGTCCCTGAATTTGAGAGAGAAACACCCAATACCATCGCAAAGCGGCTTTTTTGCCCTCCCCTCCAAAAAAATATATATACGAACCACAAATACTTCAGGCAAAGCAAAAGGCATTTTATTAAGGGGGGGTCAAGTCTTTCTAAGGAGTACAGAAACAAATGATACATATATTTGATACATGTGATGTGTCAGAAAGCAACAAATCAAATACTAAAAGACATTGATTAGACATGAGAAAAGACAGACACCCTTAAAATGTGTTGCATCTCCTCTTTCCCCACCTGGGTGTGTTTCTTTAACACTTGCAGTACTCAAGGACTTCGGAATACAGCCCTATAGTTTGATTGATGTCCCTGAAAGGGCTAGTTTTTGCACATCAAAGGAAATGGCTTTGTCTCAGATGAAAAACATGGTTTCCTAAACTTCAAAAGGAGGCATGGATGCCATGCTAAAATGCTAATATCACCTTTATTAAAATGCTAATAATAAAGCCTAAAATTCTGTGTAACACATGGAAATGGCTTACTGCCTCGCTAAGAACAGCCGATTTGGAAATTCTAATTCTTATTCTTGCTATTCATTTACTCCTCCTCCTCCTCCTTTTTTTTTTTGCCACTCCTAACTAGAGTTTAACTTAAGATCCTTTCTCCCCCCACCCCTCCATGTTCTCCAGGTAGTAAAAACTTGCAGAAGTGTTTTATTGAAGAATTTGTTCTCTTTCAAATGAGGTGTTTTGTGATATATTGTTTATTTACATACAACCCGCATGGGCACACTCTTGTTGAGTAGAAGTGGAAGTTCATAGCATAACTTTTCAGCAGACATCTGCTGCTCCATCCAGTTGTATTCTCCTCCTCCTCCCGTTAGTGGGTGGGTGGACAAATGTACTCTAGGAAAAGCTCCAGCTAAGCTCTGCATCTCTCCAGGCTGCTCTTGGAAGTTTCCATCCATAAGACCTCTAGGTATTAATCCCATCATGCTCCTGCTCTTCCATTCCATTGCAAGCTACAAGAAGAATGGACCATCCAAAGAGACAGTACAGTACATGCATTTCAAAAGTTTCATCCCACCTGTACAGTTATAAAAATGGGCAAAAATGATAAAAATGGGCATCGCAGTCTGCTTCAATGGAACTTTTGTATGAACTGAACTTGTTAATGATACTCCACTGAAGCTCTGGACTTTCTCCTCTACATTTTTTCATAATGGTGGTGAGGATTACGTTTTGCAAAGTTATGAGAGTCATGCCACATTTTGGAAGCCCTTCGTAGTAATCAGAGGTCAGGAAAGGTTAACTTCCAGGCAGAGTCATTCCTGTTTCACTCTGAGTTATCTTAATTGTTCACCAGTACATTTGCACCCTTTGTTGTTTTAACAGAAAGAGTGAACTGCTGCGAGGTGTTTATAGCATGGGTTTTAACAGGCCCTCCAAGATACAGGAAACAGCACTGCCAATGATGCTTGCTGACCCGTAAGTTGGTTTAAAAGAAATTAGAAGGATAGTGCTTATATTGTAGCACAGGAAAGACCTGTGATTAGGCAGTGATTTGTATTAGCTGACTTGAACGTGTGGGAATCTCATTTTATCTGCCTTGAAGGTGAAATATTGCATTTCTTACTTGGGGTTTTAAAGGTGATCACTGTGGAAACAGGATGCTGAACTGGTCCACAGGACTCGTAGTTCCTAATGAGTTAAGATAAATGCAGAAAACATTTTTGGGGGGCAGGGAATGGGGGGCAGTTCCCAGAACAATAAACAGACTTAGGTAAAGGTAAAGGTTTCCCTTGACGTAAAGTCCAGTCGTGTTCGACTCTAGGGGGCGGTGCTCATCTCCGTTTCTAAGCCTTGGAGCCGGCGTTGTCATAGACACTTCCGGGTCATGTGGCCAGCATGACGACTCGGAACGCCGTTACCTTCCCGCCAAAGCGGTACCTATTGATCTACTCACATTTGCATGTTTTCGAACTGCTAGGTGAGCAGGAGCTGGGACGAGCAACGGGAGCTCACCCCACCGCGCGGTTTCGAACCGCCAACCTTCCGATCGGCAGCTTAGGATATCTTTTTTATGTTTGCTTTATATATCTTTTACCCAACATATTTTAAATATTGTTATCATAGGGAAATTCTGTAGCAGAAATCTTTTCAGCTTGTTCAGTTTTGTTATTCCTTTGAAATTATCTACTTTCATTTATTTATTTATTTTAAATACCTTCTCTTAGCCTTTCAGGCTTAGTTTTATGAAATCTTCCTCTCCTTACTTCTCACTTAAATGCTATTTCTACTTTACTTTTTGTCTGTTTTATATTAAAAAAATCATTGAATCATTTTATTATCCCCCATTCTCTTATTAGGCAGCTGCCCTCTATCTGCACAAATGTTAATACAGTAATTTTGTATTTCAGACCCCAAAACCTTATAGCGCAAAGTCAGTCGGGAACTGGCAAAACTGCTGCGTTTGTTCTAGCTATGCTGAGCAGAGTAAACCCAAAGGACCAGTTTCCACAGGTAAAAGTTATTGATTTGCTCCTACCCTGCTGCTTCCTTCAAGGTCAGTCCACCCATGCTGTTTTGTGAGCAAAACCTTTGGTATTAATTTGAATAAGCCTGTCTCCTTGCCTTTCCATTAAGTGCATGTCACGGTTAACCACAGAGGGTTTCAATTCTGAGAGAGACTGAATGTGGAAGCTGATTGGTTAAAGGAAACTGCCATGAAATTGGCACACATCCATCTTAAAATGCACCTGGATAAGAAAGTAGGGTTAGTAAGATCATCAGGCAGCTATTTTCAAATCATGGATGTGGAAGTCAATCAGCTGTTTGGTGGGATTTTAGCCACTTCATTGCATTTTCCTGTGAGAAAGTTTGACTGAAAATATGTTAGCAAAAGTACTAGAATCTAATGCTTTGCAAAAAATATTTTCCACTCAAACTTTGATGCCCTCCCTTTTTGGCACATGTGTTTAATGGCCTAATTTGGAGTGCATCCAGACTGATGCCTTAGTCCTATTCATTTCTTCTCTATAAGCTACATAAGGAATTACATTCCACTCTTCATACCTAGATTACAGCTTACGGATATAGTGTGTTTTGGGAATACATCCTGCTATATTTCATCCATGTTAGTGCATGTGAGTGATATAGCCACATGGGTAGTGATGGAACAATTCACCTGAGCACACCATTTTATTGGACCAACTCAGTATGTGTGTGTGTGTGTGTATACTCAGGTAGTATCTGACATTTATTATAATTTGCTCTAGAGTTGTTCACACAGAAACATAATTCAAAAAAGCAGAATTCTTTTACAAGTTCAGATGCATATTCAAACAAAGTGGTACCTGTCACAAAAGTAATGGAGGTTGATACAGATGTGTGATGGTAAGACTCTTTCCAGTGTGCTACTGCATACATCCAAAACCACCCCTCTTAAAATAGAGAAGAGTTGCACCACAATAATCTATGTTTATGATTGTGCTTTTTTCAATTTTTTTTCCCCAGATTTTTTTCAGTCAGAACTTTTGAAAGGAACATGGGAACGATACAGGAAGACAGTGATTTGATAAGATGTAGATACTTTGTAAATCATATTATAGGTACTTCACAGTCAAGGCGTAGTTTAAGAGCACCCCAGGAAGTTGGAACCAATGAATGTGAAAACAGTCGATGCAATTGGCATAGTACTGTGACTTGTTGAAGACTAAATTTAAAATGTGGCTACAAGTTATGTAGATAAGTTGTCTCATTCTATTTCTCATGTCTTGCCTTGAAGTGCCTCTGCCTCTCTCCCACCTTTGAACTGGCTATTCAAACGGGTCGTGTGGTTGAGAAAATGGGAAAATTCTGTGTCAACATAAGGGTTACTTACGCTATTCGAGGCAACAGAAGTAAGGATTATTACATATATGCTAGATTGTTATCCTCCCTTTCCTCCATGACCTTCCCTCCTATATATAATGCTCCCTCCTCTAGTTTTTGCCCCTAATCAATAGCCCTGTGAGGTGGGTTGGACTGAAAGGAAGTAACTGGCCCAGAGTCACTCAGTGAACTTTCATGACTGAAGATAGACTTGATCCTGGGTCCTCCAGTAAAAGTCCATCACCCTGGCTGTCAGGATGTCTCTCTGCAATGCAAGTGCATCCTCTCTGTTGTGCCAACTAACTTTTCGGTTCTAATTTTATAAAACACAATGTTGCCAGTCTCCCCCAATGCACACTCATGACCACACATCCACTTCATGTAGGGGATTCTTCCACAGTTTTTAAGTTTTGCTGCAATCTTTTCAATCACTAAGCACAATATTCCAATTCCATTTTCAATTCTCCTTGAAGAGTTACATGATTTTTGCATCAGACTTAGAAAGTATTTGAGGTGCTCATGTTACTTCGTCTGATTGTTTGGGGATTTTTGTATTGGTTGAATGGTACTGTTGTAATTTGGTTTTAAATTGTAAGCCACCCAAATTTGTGATAGCCTTGGGCAGCCTTGTAATTTTAACAAATTTAAAATCAATAAATTGTGGATAAATATAGAAAATGACTACTTTTTCTCATAACCAAACTTATTAAGAAATACTTTCTTCTATATTAGGTTACAATATTTAGTTATTTGTACCCCACCATGGGCTTTGGTAATGTTGGCTTAACCGTACTCTGAAGATGTCAGACTGAGCCTCCAGTACATGCATGTATATTGAGAAGGACTTCTTAGTTGCTTACTGGACAGTGCGAGTGCCATGGTGCAAACACACTCTCTATGTGCTTGTTTTTATGGGGCCCAGAGTAGGCAACATAGCGCCCTTCCTATATTCGGTACAGTATTACAAATCCTATGAGTCTCAGCCAGCAGACCAGTTGTGGCTTATTAGGTGTGGATGGCAGTCCAAAATATCTGGATGGCACCAAGATACCTACCTTCATACCTGCCTTTTTGAAAAAGAAGATGCAAAAACACAGCTTGACTCCCATTTCTTTTTTGGTGTTCAAGAAGATTAATTATGTTTATTCTTACATGTGTTATAATAAACATACTAGGATCTTCCCATTTTGCTTTCATAGCAATCCTATAAGGTGCCCAACATCCTCACCAATTTCTTCCTTAGGAATGAAATTGACTTGATTCAAGATTCCTAATTATCCAGCTTATTCAATTTCATATGTCCCTCATTTTGGGCAGGACCAAAGAAAAGCAACTTCACAAAGATAGTACTGCATAGTCTTAAGTTTTTTTCAGTGCAGCAAATAATGTTCTTTATAACATAAGGAAAAATAAATACGTTTTTCTTAGTTCAAAGGGGGACTCTGATAGAAGAACAAATAGTAATTGGAACACCAGGGACCCTGCTAGATTGGTGTTTTAAGCTACGGTTTCTTGATGTGAAGAAGATCAAAGTGTTTGTGCTGGATGAAGCAGATGTCATGATTGATAAACAGAATTTCCTGGATCAGAGTATCCGTATACAGAGGTAAAACATGTTTTTCTTCTTTTCGTAAGATAGCTTCTGAACATGAGTTTCTTTTCCCTTGCTAAAAATACTCCATATTTAACTTTTGCCAAGTTGCCTTACTGCTACTCATCATCCACAAGAGAGTTGTAAAAATAGAGATCATATGAATAAAACTTCCTTTTTTATGGATTGATATTATTGAGAAAGTCATTAAGATTCTTATCCTCTGCCAGGGCAAAAGCAGATCCCAAGTTCAACAAATGCTGCTTCGTGCAGCATGGAAGAAGAGCATGGATGCATGTTGATGCTTCTGCTTACGAGCTTATCAAGAAGCTGGAATGAGCAGCAGCTTTTGGTGCATACCATTTGTCATGGTATCTGCTGCCAAAATCACCCAAGTCACCGGTTGCTTCAGTTATATGATGCCCTTCCTAAAATTCCTACACCAGATCTCTTACCTCTTCCTGTGCAGTCTTCCTGCCTTATGCTTTAGAGCTTTCTAGGTTCTTGTCTCTTCTGCTCCAGAGGAGTCTTTGGACCATTGCTCTGTCTATCCCAGGACTGTAAACCTTAGGGACCTCCAGATGTTACTGAGTTCTGGTTGCCAACAGCTGAACCAACATGGCCCATAGTGAGGGATCATGGATGCTTCAGTCCAAACATACCTTTGCTCATCTTTAATCTAGCTGAATATGGCCTACGCTGGACCGTACTGATGGGCAATTTTCTGTAGTTGGAGACGCTGAGGATCAAATCTGGAAACCTTTTGCGTGTCAAACCACTGAGCTGCAGCCTCTTTGAAATGAGTTCCTTCATTTACAGAGAATGCTGGCAAAGGGCCCGTGAAGATCAGTTCACCTGGGCATTTAATAGCTACTTCTCTAAGCCCTGTCTGTTGGAACTATCTGTTGTTGTTGTTGTTTTAATTCTCCACAGAGCTTTATCATCAGATTGCCAGATGCTTCTCTTCTCAGCAACCTTTGAGGAGCCTGTGCTACAGTTTGCACAACGCATGATGCCCGAGCCCAACATAATAAAGCTCCGCCGAGAGGAGCTGACCCTCAGCAATATCAGGCAGTACTATTTTGAATGCGAGAATAAGGAAGACAAATTCAGAGCCCTGTGCAACATCTATGGCTGCATCACCATTGGCCAGGCAATCATTTTCTGTCAGGTAAAGTGTTCGATGTCAGCCCTTCAAGGTAAACCAGACTAGGAAACCCAAATCATGCAGGCCAATACTGCTTTTATTATAAGGTTACAGTAACAGAATCTTGCAAGTCTGAATGCGCTTCCCCCCTCCCTCACTTCATCTTCGTAGAACTAGGGAGGGTCTTGTCTGAGACATTTACACATGTTACAGTTCTGCTCTGGACTCAACTTCCTTTTATCTGACGGTTGTCTTGGTAGCAGCTCTTCCTCCTATCCCTCGGGGTCATTCCTTCTTCCCATTACACCTGGCCGGCGTTTGGCTGGATTAAGGTATCTTCCTGCAAATGTCTCACCACTAAATCTGGAGATACCCATGCGCTACCCATCACCCAAAGAGGGAATAGCTCTTTAAGTTGCTTTACACTGATGCAGAAATGCCATTACTGTTAACAGTTGCTGCTAGAAACCAGAGAAGAATGAATGGTGAAATGCTGTAATAGGTTGCTTCATGTGTTCCTTCTTGTTTTTACTTACTGCATCTCATCCTGAAACCCACTCGTATTGGATGGGTTTTAAATTGATACATTACAGTACATCAGAAACATAGCCAGCACACTGTCCATTCCAGTGCTTCATTTTGTGTGTCTCTTACTTCCTGTATGCTTTTGACAGACTCGCCAGAATGCTAAATGGCTGTATGGTTCACTGAAAAGAGATGGGCACCAAGTGTCTCTGCTGAGTGGGGAACTGACGGTTGAACAGCGGGCAGACGTAATCCAGCAGTTCCGGGATGGGAAGCACAAAGTCCTCATCACAACCAACGTCTGCGCTAGAGGTACAGTTCATATAGCTGAAGCTACCCTTGGTTTTTGCTGCTTTTGTCCAGGCAGGTCAGCTGTAAATATCCTCCTGATCTGTGTTTCTCCACAGGCATTGACGTGAAGCAGGTCACAATTGTGGTCAACTTTACCTTGCCTACGAAAATGACCCAGGAACCTGACTTTGAGGCCTACCTGCACCGCATCGGTCGAGCAGGCCGGTTTGGAAAGAAGGGCCTGGCCTTCAATATGGTGGAAAGGCATAATTTACCCCTCCTGTTTGCAATCCAGGATCACTTCAGTGAGTATGTTTACTTTCACTGGACCAATGAACAACAAGTGTGGGTAATCCAATGTTTCAGCCTTAGTCAGAAAGACATTCGTCAGCTTTTAGCTTGCACTGGAGGTGTGAAGTGGAAAACTGTAAGGCTGCGGTGCTTGGAAGATAAGAGGCACTTCCATTTAATTTGACAATAATTCTTATATCATTAACTTTAAAACAGGTGGGCATTTTTCTGAGGGGGTGGACACTCTTCCAAACACACCGTTGTCTGCAGCCATGCACCATCTTAATTTCTTAGAACACCTACAGAGTTCATGCTGCGGATAGAGGCATTCTTGGAATCAAAGGTTACGTTAGTGACAGGTGTTTTTATTTTGTAGCTTTTTCCAGTTTCTTTTACAGGTAGTCTTTGCTTAACAACCATTTGTTTAGTGATGGTTCAGACTTACAACGGTGCTGAAAAAACTGAGTTACGACCGGTCCTCACACTTACAACCGTTGCAGCGTCCCATGGTCACGTGATCACCATTTTCAACCTTCCCAGCCAGCTTCTCACAAGCAAAAACAATGGAGAATCGTGTGATTCGCTTAACGGCCACATGGCTTGCTTAACATCCATGGTGATTTGCTTAATGACTGCTGCAAAAGTCATAAAATGGGGTTGGATTTGCTTAAAGACTGCTTCGCTTAGCAACTGAAATTCCTGTCCCAATTGTGGTTATTAAGTGAGGATTACCTATAATCAAAAGAGTATAAAAACAGAATTAGGAGCTTGGCAGGCAGAAAGTGGGGTTATATACGTGATGCTGTGTCATAAACTTCAGAAGATCTGCCTACTGCAATCCAGTGGCTTAGGAATCCCTGTGTTTCCAACTAAGTCAGCTACAAATTTATTTCCTTTTTTCAGAGATCTTCATCAAGCGTCTTGATCCAGAAGATATGGAAGAGCTAGAAAAAATAGAAGACTGAATTCTTCCAGTTTTGTGTTAAAGTCCTGTAACCATATCAAGACATTTTTCCCAATTATACATCGTTTTGTCAAAAAAAAAATTCCCTTATTTTTGTTTTGCTTCTGTAAACTGTTCCAGTGGTGCATAGAATGGTTTACATGATTAGCAGGAAAAGCCCTGAGCTTTCCAGACCATTTATCTCAAAGTCCCTTATCATCTACATAGATGTCCTGCACCATTTTTACCCTGCTCTGCAAATGACTGCAGTAATTTGGGGCCTTTGTTTTTTTTTCCCCTGAGAAAAATGGAGGAACTTAGTGATTCACACTGTAAAGTTGATTTTACTTAAATGCCTTAGTACCCCATGTCAGATATTTCCATCACACAGTTTAATAATCCTCCGCAGTCAGTTGCACCAGGATCATGGGAATCCTCAGATCCAAATACATATGATATTGGGCTTTGAGGGGGCCAGCATTCTGTGCTAAATCTGTATCATTTGAGCTAAAGCTGAGGTTAATAAAGTGACTGTTGGAAAACAACACAAACAAGATTTCTCCTGCAATTTATCTACCTGCCTCTAGGTGTCAGTAGGTGCTTGTACTGAAAGCCAAGTTACAGGCAACTTTGATTTGAGGAGGGGTGTGTGTGTGTATATGTGTATCTCCCCTGTGTTTACCCCCAGGGCTTTTAAAATTGATGGCTTGAACATTCCATTACTTGATTTGCTGTAAGCTATCAGCCCATCTAAGTGGCTCTTTCTCCCTTCTCAGGCTTAGCTTTTCAGGAGATTTCCCCATATATTGCCAAGTGCTATTAATTCCAAGCCAACACTGCTGGATAGGATCTGTTAACTTTGTTGTTGTTGTTCAGAGTCAGTGGTAGTGGTTTTTAAATTGGCTTCTATGCAGATCTGTAACATGCATAGGTTTGCTTGTCAACTCCATCAAAGTAGTTTATTATTACTGAAATTTGTTACCCATATCAAAAAGAAATTTCTGTTGACCAGAGTCATTTGAAACTTTTCTGTTTTATCTGCTGCAAAGGTAAATAGCCTTTTTTGATAGGTAATTTGGCTTGGTTTTCTACTCCTTTATGAGTAAAACATAAGGCTATAACCTTCAGAAAGTTTACAAGATCAAATGAAGCTTGAATTCATGTCTACCTTAATGAGAATTAGGCATGTAATTACGGAACTGGTTATTGATTTTTAATTAGCAGTGTAGCTATAGTGTTACCGGCTCTGGCAGGCCAGCTCCATGCTGTGAAAATATTCTGCAGATTAAAAATACAGTAAGTAGAAAACAGTCTTGGCCAAGAATTATTCTTGGCCAGCTAGGACTCTAGGAGAAACATATACACATACGCTCACTTTTACATTCCCATTGCTTAGTTAAGTACAGCATTTAGAACTAACTGACCTAACAATCAGTGTGCCTTACTTGCAGTTTGCTGTTCTTTGTGCATCCTCTGCACAAATCTGGGGGAGTTGTGTGCCTGTTCTTTTGGGTGGCAGTGATCCTCTTGGAAATGCGGGTCAAAGATGCAGTTGCGGGGAGGAAGTGGGATAATTCTGACTGAGTGGTGCCCATGAAGTTTTCAAGCGTAGAGATCCAGCAGACCTTAGTATGTGATCTTTCAGTTAGCATGGGAGTATATTCTTGATCTAGGTTTTGCTAGGGCAGGACTATTTCTTCCCATTAAAAACCTTGAACTATTTTTTATAAACATTTATAATATTGCCCTACTCTGCATTAGGATGAAGTGTTCACTCATAGGTCGTGTTTGCTAGCAACCCAACCTTCTGAGTAATAATGCAGAGTCTGAAACTAAAATACAAGGGATTATGTGATATGTACCACCTTGGGACTCAAATTCCACTGGTGGACATTTGTCCATTGCTTTCATGTCTGATGCCACCTTTCCGATCGATAGCCATCTGTATGTGTTCAAACTGCAACTCCCAGAATTCCTAACCAGCCTACATACTTTCTATTTTGCAAATTGCAGTCATAACAGGACAGGGAAGAAGTAGGTTAAGGAAAGCTTTGCTGAAACCTTGGCTGGACCAATGGTCAAAATCCCAGGATATTTGGACATTTTCCTGTCACTGATATTTTTATCCAGCAAGTTAAATATATTAAAATTTAAAATTTAAAAATTTAAAATTTTAATTAATTTCTAAAAGGCAGTAAGAAGTTCAGCAACTTAATGCATTGCTTGAAGTATATGTTGTTTTCTTCTTGGCCCTCTAAAATGGGTTCAACCCTACCTTGCTTTTCAGCTCCATTTGATATGTTACAGGCATCTGTATCTAGCCAAAATAATCTGTAATAAATAGAGAAATAGGAATGATTACTGAGGTTTGCGTAGCTCCTCTGCCAATTTTTTGTACAATTCTATAATTTATTACTTCTCCTTTCTTGCTGAAATGCTTTTATTGGATACAACTGTTGCCCATTTTGCTGGATTTCCCAGACCACTCTCCTCCCCATCAGCCTTTGCTCACTTCTTTCTCTTCTACGTGAAAAGCAGCAGCAAAAATAACTGGCAAAGGCTCCACTCAGCATGTAGAGATTTATCTCAATTTTTCCAGTCATGGTGAAATGGATCACAATTTTGCTAGTCTTTTGGGCATGAATGTGTTTTTTTTAAACCACACTCAGAGCAATGTGGGCTAGGAAATAATTAGCAGAAAACGGAAACATTTTCCTTTTATATTTTTTCTTGTGAAAAGTGTTCCAGTTTGAGCAATGCTGCTGTCAGAAGATAAAATTAACACGGTGAATACATGCAAAGTTTATTCCGTTGACTCTGCTGGACATCATCCTTCCTAGGCGTAGCTTGAGACAGTTGCATCATGCAAGTCTGTTGCAGCGAAGCTGGAATGAAGAAAGAGAACTATTTGAGTCTTGCAGAGACAAGTTCGCGTAGCCCCCACCCCACCCCCATGGAATTGGATCATTGGCACTGGGGCACACAGTTCATACAGCCAATTGCCTGCTACATTGGTGGCCTGTGAATAAACATGGCATGGGAGGCTGAAAAAGACAAACCCCAGGACATTCTTCCCCACCCTTTCTTGCAGAGAGAGAAGAATGTTGGGCAATAAAAGGAAATGTGATCACTAGAAAAGGTTTGGCTTGGTGCAACCCTATCTCCTGCAGTGTGAAAAATAGAAGGGAGAGGTTGTCCAAAGGAAGAAGAGTAGCTAAGGGAAGGGTGACTTATCCTAAATGTTTGCTTCCACTGGCTGAGTTCACCTACAGTTCCACGTCATGGCTTTGAATAAGCCACAACTGGTTGAGTTCACACATATTCTAAGTCATACACCAGGCATGGCCATTGTGCTAGACCCATCTTCCCTCCTCTGGGCACGCTTCAGCTGTGTAGATTTCAGCTTACCGTTTTTCCCAGCTGGCATGCCCATTGGTGAGAATTTGGGCAGTTGAAATTGGGGTAGTTGGACACCATCTAACTACACTAATTTCAACTGCCCAAGTTTGGAAAAGCTGCAGGAAATGCAGACCAGACCAGCAGCAGCATATATCTCCATCTGTCATCTGCCTTCTCCTATCTTACTCTTCAGCGCTGAGCCAGAAGAACAGTATTAGAAAACAAATTTCATAGCTAGTCCTATCATTAGATGTGACTCTGCCTGCTACTCCATGCATGGTTAACCCTCTCTGACTCATAAAACTGCTGGGATTGCTAAATTCAGGAGTGTCTACAGAGGAGATAAAATAGTCAAGATGGCAGCCACAATCAAGCAATCAAAGGCCCAATCTTTTTTACTTGCATAGAGGAGTGTCCACCGCGGGATCAAAAAAGGCAACGGGGTAGCCATCACCATGCAATCATGGCTCCACCCTTTTTCCATGTATCGTGACACATGTAAAAAGGGTGGAGTTTGGATTGCATGGTGGTGGCCACACCATTGACTTTTTTGACTTCTTCCTTGCAGACACTCTGATTAAGCTGCACACGCGTGCACACACAAACCTAACCCAGGTTTATACTAGCCAAGTTGAGCACACTGTATGAATGCAACTGACCTGGTTGAATGTATGGTTCAAATGGAAGAGATGTTGGGCGCAAGAAGCAGTGAAACATTGAGAGGGCAAAACTGGGTGTCTCTCCAGAGCCAGCAGAGACTGCTGTTCCACTGCTAGCATTAGAAGCAGAGCAGCTGAACATGACGTGGTGGTGGTGGTGGTCTTTTATTTCACACATGCATTCATTTGTTTAAATAAAGCATTTTCAACCTGCTAATTAGCCACAAAGGATGCCCAAAGCATCTTCTAGAGCTGAGTACCAAGTCGATCCCAGATGATCACTCCTTTAGAATTCAAAGGTGTAGCGTCACTGGGGTAGCAGGGCCGACTGTTGGTTTGTCACACACAGCATGCAAAGAAGGAGAAAGGAAGCGGGTTGAGACAGTCATTTTCAAGGATATAGTTCTTCTGACCAGCTGAAATGAAAACAGGATACCAAGCTTGAATGAACAGCTGCCGGGGAGGTGACAACTCAAAGCAACTGGTTGGTAATGGAGTGGATCTCCTCTTCTCACTCTCCATGGCAAATATTTTGGGCTTGCCCTTTGTGTATGGCTCGGTGCACACATTGCACATTGTACTAAACACAGTTGGCTTAGCCATATTTGATTGAATAAACCACAGTCAGCTGGGTTCACATAACACGCTAGCTAAAACAACCCACCAGCAACAATAAGACTTAGCATGCTAGGGGAACCTGTTTGTCCCCAAATATTGTCGTTTTCTGTGGCTAAGCAAAATGTCCAGAAATCTTTCCAGAAATCAAAGCAGCAATGGAGCCACTTTTAAACACTGCTTAAAATACATTGCAGAGACGCTCCAACCCAACCTCTTAAGTCAAGCAGTTTATGCTCTTCCTACAACTTCCCTTTATTTCTGCAGCTCCCTCCTCCCCGCACACTTTCTTTTTTTCCCTGCTATGTTACTTGAACAATTCCTGTCTTTATACTGCTGGCATTGCTGTTTCCACAACTGGCCCGTGTCATACGTAGCTAATCAGCAGGCCTGCGGCAGAGGAGGAATGATAAATTGTTTTTTAAAAAATTCAATAAAGTTAGTGGAGAACATTGGAACCAGCTGTAGGGCTGAGGCTGCAATTCCGGCTATGACAGACAAGATAGTGCTAAGCTTGCCCTGTACGCACTTTTGCTTTGGATGACTGAATGAGCAGCAGGATAGCCAAGACACTTATTAACACACAAGGAAGCCTCAGATTCAGATCTTGTCACTGCTGTCAACTCACAAGGTGGCTTTAGGCAAGCTGATCCCTCTGTGGCTCAGTGCCTGTCCCCCCCTTCCCCGACACCTCTGCAGAAAAAGGGAGAAAATACTCTTTTTACAAGAAAAGAACAACAAAGACTAGCATGGCACCTTAAAGAATAAAACATTTATTAAGGTATACGTCTGCTATTTGTCATGAAGCTTTAAGAAACTGTAAGGGAGTTCCGAAGAAAACAAATAAACAAGCAGAAACAAAGAGAATGTACAGCGATAATTACCTTACCGGCAATGACCATTCATAAAACAATTGTTAGGTGCAACGCAGACATTCTTACAGAACTGAAGGATTGATCCGTGCAGTGCCATAAAAGGAAGATTTGTCCCTTCAAGATGCAAAAGGAAGACATGAGTTCAAGGAAGCTGATGCTTTTTAACCAAATTTATTAGTTGGGAAACGTGCTACCAGATTCCTCCTGATTTTTTGCTGCCATAGACTGACATGGCTCTCCTCTTGTCTGCTCATAAGATTGTCACTGAAATTAGTTTTTTTTCTGGGAAAAAACTCAAAAGCAATTTATTTTTTCAAATGAATATTGAAAAAAAGGATCTTGGACCCTTGGAAGAGCTGCAGGCCCTCCAATAATCTAGTATAATTGTTGTTTACACACTCCGTATTAGATAGTTCTAACTGAAATTGGTACTTTTGACATATCATATCATCATCATCGCAACAAGCACCTTTGCCAAATGACACACCTCTCTTACGATAGGTTTATGATCAACTAATTCCTTTTAAGGCATACCAGATGCTCCCAAACTGGAACTTTCTGCTGGGGCGGGGGAGGCACAATGTACGTGGTTGCATTACTCCAGCAGCTGTGAATGGCACTGCTTTAGTCTCAGCTTGTGTAACCCTTCCTCTTCCTCCACTTCCCCTTGAGCCAAAGTTATTAACAACTGGTGATCAATGGATGGGTGTTTGTGTCTTTCTCCGTATTCTCATACAGTGACATTTCAAGCAAAAAGAGAGAGAGAAAAAATGCTCTGTGAACGATAGCTAATGCAAATTAACTCCAGCAGGGGAAAATTTCCAAGTTACCTGTCTCCATTCTCCTTATCTGTACAAGAACATTTCAAACCCATATCTTATTTCGGTGTCAAGATGGTTTGAACCTCGAGGGTGATCTCTCCTTTCATGCCTGTATTTTAATTATGTCCCTGGACTTTTTGTCTTCATGATATGTTGCATTTTTATCTTCTGAACAAGATTTAAGTCTTTGGTGGATGGCAAGGAAGCTAATAATGCTTTTTAAATGCGCCTGTGATTTCAGTTGGGGGTGTATGTGTATGATTTTCCTCTATTTTCAAACTGAGCTCTGTATCTGAAAAAAAGTCAGCCCTGGTCTTCTGTTTACTCCAAGTACCTAAATATCTTCTGTGGTCTGTTAATAATATTTTAACTTCTTAATATATTGGATGAGGGCTTTGCTTTCTATTACCTACTAAACAAGCAGCTTAAGGCAGTAAGATGAAGAGGAGAACAAGCTATTAGGAAAGATCTGGATTCCAAATTCCTAGGTGTTATTTACCCAAGAGAGCGAGGAAAGACGGCATTTTCATCACTGCAAAACTGCCTTGGCGTCGCCCTTTTCTTACAGCAGACTTTCTGTTTGTTCAATCGCACAGAAGTTCCAGCTGAAGACAAGACAACCATTAGTCTCCAGACACTGACAGAAGTACCTTTAGGGGAACAGCACAGATGGCGTGTCTTTTCTTTTTTAACTTAATTAATTCCATGCATATTGATCTGCTGAGATCTGATTTCATTATTTCTAGGAGACGTTGACTGTGCTTGCAAAACCAGAAGAATCTCTACCATCTCGATTGACAGAAAGGCGAATTAACTCTTCCTTCCATTTTTTGCCAATTAACTCTGCTAGTCTAGTCTGAACTTCTTCTCCATCTGGATTCACTCCAGTTAAACAGATATAATTAACAACTGTTGATTTGGGAAGTAGATTAACTATGCTTCAACGGGCATTGTTATTGCCTGGTTTGTATCAAGGTTGTGATAGAACATTGCAGGTGTTTCTTCCCTATGAATTTCAGTAAGAAGTTATTGATAGTCACTAAAAAAATCACAGACTGCTTTTCTGGCTAGCTTCTGGAAATGTTAACCTGAATGATTTGCTCAAATTAAAACCAAGAAAGCCTATGTGTTCTTAGGCCAAGATGGCACTCATTTTACTCCCTGCAACTTATGAATCCACCACCAGAAATGGGCTCTGGCCCTACTCAGTTTTGGAGTGTGGGTGCAACGTGCCACCGAATGTGTGGTATGGCACCTGACTGAGAGAATGTCTACCCCCCCATGCTAGACCACTGGGGAGGTTTTAAGGGGGTTACTCCACAGAATTTAAGGGGGGTTACTCTCAAGACTACAGTAACCTTTGGGGGTTGCTCTGCATAAAGCCCAATATGCAAACTTTGAAGGTTTGTTCCAGGACATTACACATGTGTTCATTCAACTCTCGTTCCAACTACACCAACAGCTCATCTGTGGTTTATATCAGATCTCCCCAAATGGCTACCTTCCAGATTTGTTCACATGACTGTATACTTGCTGAGCATGATGAAGCGTGTAGTCTAACCCACCTGGAGGTCATCTCGCTGGGGACTGTCCACCTGCAACGATGACCTTGGCAAGGAGCTTCTGCCATCCTGGGTACTCAGATTATCCAGGGTGGAGAAAAGGCAATTCATTCCAGCTGTGCCAACGTCCAGCGAATCGTGTTGATTAGATGATAAAACCAACTGAGCTAAGCTGGAAGGGTGACTCCCCTTTTTGTGCAACCTGTCTCGCCAGACTTGCTGGAAGCAATGGCTGCTCCCAGCTGTTTTTGCAGCTGTGGCATGACAAGGCAAAAGCCAGAGTGAACCTCTTCTAAGACACTGGGGATACTGTCTAGCTTAGCTATTGCTTCATCAGGAAAGGATCCTTGACAGGTAGACTCATGCCTTGCTCTGTATTCCTCAGGATTATTATTTTATTTGGGGGGAGGGAGTTAAGGTAATAAGCAATTAATTTTAATTAAAAGATTGGCTGTTTGGAAGGGGCCTGATGTGTGAATGCTGGGGGAGGAGGAATTGCAGGTAATTTCATATTGTTTACTTTGGCCCCCTTCCCCGTGCTAGTGCGGCTAATTGTCATTATTTAGTTGTTTGTTACTATGGGAACAGCGAATCGTTTCAGGCTGCCAGATCAACCCAACATGCTCAAACAAGGCATGTTTGAGAAAATAATTCTTTCCCTTTCGGCTTGCCAAGGAAACCTGGAGCATGTTGTAGTGGGAGATTATCCAAACGTCTCTCCTTCGGAGCTCACCCTTCACACTCTGTGTCTTCATGATGGAACTGAGAAGTCACAAACGCCAGAATGGAGGTTAAAAATAGCCCTGTGGACAGGCCAAAGAGGGAACATAAATCTGCCATCCGTTAATTGCAGCCTGGGATATTCATTTTAGGAGATGTCTTAACCAACTTTCCCTAACTGGCACACTCCAGATGAATTGGACCTCAAGTCCTACTCTTCTGAAGCCAAAGGTAGCCTGTGATTATAGGAATTGCTAATCTAATTTGCCAGCTGCTTCATGCTGCAAACATACCTGTGGTGCCTTTTAAAATGCAGGGTAAGATGCATGATGGACCAGTGTAGGCTGGAACAGTATTGGTAGAGTTCATTTATCAGAGATCTTTCTGCATTCGCACAAGTGCCTCTTTCTTAAATGAAAATTTCTTCCAGATATTTGTTCTAGCAAGCAAAACAAATATTAGGTACCAGGATAATGCAGATCAGGCACACACAATGTACTGGTATGACTATCACTATGCAAATTAGCCACAACTAAGAACAGTTACACATTCTTCCAGTAGAAGTTAGGACTGAAACAAATGTTAAACTGACCTTAGGCATCAAGCTGCACAGATAATCCACACAAGTAACTTTTTGGATAGACAACCTTACTTCCAGCCAGGAACTTAAAGGAACAGATTATTCTTCTAATGCCAGATAATTGGCTGTGTAAAATGCTGATTGGTTCCCTGTGAAGCGCTTATGGAAACAGCCCCCTATTTGGCTGTGTGGAGGGCTGATTGGCTTCAATTTGTGGAATTAGACAATTTAATAGAAATATGATTTATCAGGATATGCAGATGATACCACTTTGATGGCTGAAAGCGAAGAGGAACTGAGGAGCCTTATGATGAAGGTGAAAGAAGAAAGTGCAAAAGCTGGCTTGCAGCTAAACCTCAAAAAAACCAAGATTATGGCAACTAGCTTGATTGATAACTAGCAAATAGAGGGAGAAAATGTAGAAGCAGTGAAAGACTTTGTATTTCTAGGTGCGAAGATTACTGCAGATGCTGACTGCAGTCAGGAAATCAGAATACGCTTAATCCTTGGGAGAAGAGCAATGACAAATCTCGATAAAATAGTTAAGAGCAGGGACATCACAGTGACAACAAAGGTCCGCATAGTTAAAGCAATGGTGTTCCCCGTAGTAACATATGGCTGCGAGAGCTGGACCGTAAGGAAGGCTGAGCGAAGGAAGATCGATGCTTTTGAACTGTGGTGTTGGAGGAAAATTCTGAGAGTGCCTTGGACTGCAAGAAGATCCAACCAGTCCATCCTCCAGGAAATAAAGCCAGACTGCTGACTTGAGGGAATGATATTAAAGGCAAAACGGAAATACTTTGGCCACATAATGAGAAGACAGGACACCCTGGAGAAGATGCTGATGCTGGGGAAAGTGGAAGGCAAAAGGAAGAGGGGCCGACCAAAGGCAAGATGGATGGATGATATTCTAGAGGTGACGGACTCATCCCTGGGGGAGTTGGGGGTGTTGACGACCGACAGGAAGCTCTGGTGTGGGCTGATCCATGAAGTCACAAAGAGTTGGAAGCGACTGAACGAATAAACAACAACAACATGATTTATCAGGGACAATTAACCAGGATAGCTCAATGAATTTCTAAAAAGGACAAAAATGGGAGTGGAACTTTGTCTTCATTCCAAGCCAGTGAGCTTGCTGTATGGACCAGGCCACAATGACAATGTAGATCTTTGCTTCGATCTAAAATATATTGTTCCTGAATTAGAAAACATTTCCACTCTCTCTATTTTGGATTTGCACAACTAGCTTTAAAATAGTTGCAGTTTTGGAGCTAATTGCTTCTGTTCAGATGCTTGTGGACAAAACACTGTCTCTAGGACTACAGACAATCAAAAACCTTTCCAGCCAAGTGACAATGTGTAATAGTCTCTCTGAGATGTGTATTTTTCTTTTCTTTTTACTTTCAAAGGAAAATGACAGCTTTTGGAAAAGTGCTATTTTAAATGAAAAAGAACCCCTGAGAGTTATAATTAGCATCTGCTTGTTTTAGTACCAGTAAAGGTTTTGATTCTTCTTTTAAAAAAAATAAAGTATAGAAAAGACATCTGGGCTGTAAAATTAATCATATTTTACCTTCTGCTACACTGGCAACTGAAACATTGCCCTTGATTCCATTTAGCAGTTCTCAAACTGGTTATCTTTTTGACTCAATCTTTCTTCATGCTGCTTTTACAATTTAAATGTTCCCCAAAGATGTAGCTATTTTTCTTATATGGTGAATAGGATAATACCCAATGCCCCATAATATGGTCTTAGTGTGATTCATGAACTTACTGATGCTATTTATTTTTCTTTAAATGAGGTATATCTATTCAAAGTGTTACATTCAAGTCTACCATCTCTCTCTCTCTCTCTCTCTCTCTCATCTCAATAAATAAATCCACTTGCTCTAAGGAGATCTGGAACTCATCTGATGTTTACTGTCTTTCTTGGCCCAGACCAACCTCTCTGAGATCCAGTCTTCTTCAAAAACCAGGTTGGTTAGGGCTTATCAGACCCAGACAGCTGATTTATCTGGAGAACACTGAGATTGGAAAGGGAGCTTCTACTTTCTAGGACTGGGATTAGGCATCACATTTTCAGTGATCACTATGTGTAATTGTGTCCTGCAATCACTTATATTGATTACCTCCTTCAGTGTCTGCAGGTGCTGGTCAAGATTATAAGAGCCCACTGTCATGCTTGAACAAAGATTCATAATTTTTTAAATCTGCATTTTTAATTTGAGTTATCAACCATCTTTTTGAGAAAGATAAGTGTGATGGACTGAACTTCAAACCTGTTGCATGTTTTCCCATTCTGGTGGTACTGGGCAGGGCAGATAGCTAGAACTTCATTTAACAGATGAGGAAGTATATTAAGCAAGATATATCATAGGGTGCCTTTCTGCAACTGAAACACTATAAATGTCAAACACCATTCGCTCAATCAACACTTGTGTAAACAGGGTTTTTAGAAGTAAAATAAGCAGCAACTTCTATAACCCTGCACAACTGGGAACCTTGGTAATTCTGGGCATTTTCACCCATTTTAGTCTCCCCAGGGTTCAGTTTAGGTTAGCTTCCCCACCCAACCCTACCCAAGCCCTCTGGCACAAGCAAGAAAGTTCCTGTCATTGCAAACCAGCATTTTTCCTCCAGTACAAATAGTATGTGTTTGGGTACAAATGTGTAATGTGCAACCTGATAAGAAATTAAAGTTCCAGCACCCCTCTGTTATAGAAAGCCAATCTGTAGCAGTGGTGAAGGCACCAGGCTGGAAACCGGGAGGCCGCGAGTTCTAGTCCCACTTTAGGCATGAAGCCAGGTTGGTGACCTTGGGCCAGTCACTGTCTCTCAGCCCAAGAGCCAATCAGATGTGGTATGAGAGTTCTAGCCCCGCCTTAGGCATGAAGCCAGGTTGGTGACCTTGGGCCAGTCCCTCTCTCTCAGCTTTAGGAAGGAAGCCATGGCAAGCCACTTCTGAAATCTTGCCAGGAAAACTGCAGGGAATAATCCAGGCAGTCGCCAGGAGTCAACATGGACTTGAAGGCACCAGAAAACCCCCAAATACTCTCCATTATGCTTTCAGGTGGATTGTACCCTTGTCTCCCACCCAACTGTTAGTTGGGTGAACAGTGGCACCCACTTGCTTTGGCCTTAAGCCTTCAAGGAAACCTGCTGTAGCTGCTTGGCATGGCAGCCTTTGTGAAGCTGTATGGCGTGCTCTGCTGCCGTACAGCCTGAGAGAGGGAGATGGATCCCCCCTGAGGAGCTTTGCCTTCTTTGAGGTCTCCTAAGAAAACCCTCCAAGCCTCCCCTTCTTCCCACCGTCTTTCTCCAATCTGTTGACAAGGGCTGAGGAGGACTGTTCCTGACTCATAAAATCCGGGGTACTTTTCTCAGCTGCAGCTCCAGTCTTGGCACTATACACCGAGCAACTTCATGTCCTGTCCACCTTGGTACCATCACACCTTCTCTGTGGATAGCAACCAGTATTACAAACAAAAGTAATACAAACAGCACAAACTGACAACCTCTTACTTGCCAAATCTGGGGCGGAGAGGGGGGGAAGAAGCCTTAAATTGTAAGCTTTGAATATATTTGCTGCAGGCCCTCTATCCTAATTCAGTATTTTGCCAGGCTGCCTCTGACTCTATGGCTTTCTGTTTCTTTAAATATGGATAAACTTATTGCTCATAGTTATAACTATTGCTGCAGAATACTTAATTTACTGATTTTTTTTTAAACTATGCCTTTTGTAGTTTGAAGCATCATTGCCCAGCCTGGGACTGCCACATATGTTACATGATGTTCCCAGCTGGGGCTGACTTTGTAGTCCCCTGTTCCAACTTAACCACCCTCCAACCATGTGGACTTCAGCTCCCAGAATTCTTATCTCACCAGGGAATTTGGGAGATTGCAGTCTGTTATATTTGCAGGGTACTCAATTAGTCCTGCCTTAGGTGTGAAGCCAGCTGGGCGACCTCTCAATCCTAGGAAGGAGGCCGTGGCAACCCACTTCTGAAAAACCTTGCCAAGAAAACTGCAGGGACTTTTCCAGACAGTTGCCAGGAGTCAACACGGACTTGAAGGCACAAAATAAATAAAGTTGGGAACGCCTAAGTCACAGTTTAAGAAGAACGTAAGACTGAGGGAGCTGCATTGCTGAAAGGACAACGGAGATCAGGGGAAATGATGTTATGAGAGAATGACTTTTGCACATGCTCCCTTGACAGGGCTGGTAGCAATTTGTCCAAATCAGAGATTGCATTTCTGGAGAAGGCAGACAATAAATTAGGATTTGTGCAGATAACACAGGAAACATTTGATTCGTAAGGGGTCAGAGGCTCTTAAAACTGACATAGCAGCTAAGGACAGGAACATATATTTACATCCACACAAGAGGATGAGAATGGAAGCAGAGGGGGATTTTGAAGGTATTTTCAAGGTCTGCTTTGTTATGAAATTATCCCCAAGGATGGAAGAGTAGCTAACTCAATTCCATTACTCTATAGAAAGATGTCTGGGGATGCGAGCGGAAATGACAAACCAGACTGGTTTGACAGGAACAGTGGAAACACTGCAAGAGCTATTATTAAGGCCCTGAGTTAGGAAACTTTTAGGAATACTTCGCAGGATCTCAGAAAAAAGACCTGATGTTTAAAGAGGTTGCAAGAATATCAACAGCGTATGGCTGTCCAGAGTGTCTTCTACAGGCACATGGGACAAATGGAAACTTGGACAGAGCAAGAAAAGTGAAAGCAGTTCAAGTGATGGTTGGATGGAAACTATAACTAGACCACTCTCAGCAATATAGAGTTGAGAGCCATTCTTCAATTTCTCAAAGAGTTTGTTCATCCTTAAAGGAGATTTCATTCTTATTCTTCTGCTGGTGATTGTGAAAGTCCTTTAGAACTGCCAGGTGGCAGCAGCATAATCCAGAAGGGCAATGTCCCCCAATTTTGTTCTGAAGCGTGCAGGGATTCTTCCCCAGAGAGTGATCTCTGGCATATAAATTCACTTAAGGCAGAAAGTTAATAAAACTTACTAAGCTTGGGTCTATTAAAGAAGGCATATGGAAAATTTGTTTGTGTTTTTGTGCTTCTTTCTCAAAGCCTACCAACTATTGTTAGCCATTTAGGCAAATGTTCATAGTTTTTAATCAAAAAATTCTCTGATAAAATGCATTTATACCTTACTGAATATGTGCATTTTGGTGCAAAATATATTACATATTGCGGCAGGGAAAGCTAAGTTTTGGTATAGATGACTTAAATCTGCAAAATAAATAGATTTTTCCTGCCTCCACAATTCAGAGCAGCTTATACTTGAGTAAGAATATGGTACCCTAGTTATTCAAAGAAACTGAAGCTGCAGGCTGTTTATGCTATCAGTATAAACAGGTAGTTGATAGGTTTGAAGAAGGAATTCATTCCATTCATGAAATTCACTTAGGGACAAATTGGAATAGCAGAATTCCCAGTTCCCAGCATGTCCCAGTTAGCTTCCTCTGGACATCAGATGTTTATAACATTTTCTCCATCCCGGATTTACTGAAAGGTACCTCCTCTGTTGTAACTCAAGCACTTCTTTTGGACAGACAGCCTTGGAGATGAGATACGAAAGTGATCCTTCTGAATGGCAAGCATTGACTTTTCAGAACTTTAACCCCCATTTACAGTAAGAAGTTGATTTTTTTTTCCACCTTTATTTTCTCCACTTTTCTCCCTCCCTCTCACACTGCAGCCTGTGTTACACCAAAGGATGACTTATTGTGGAAGATGGGCTTTTTTAGATTTGTAATATTGTACCACTTCAAATGAAGAGGGGAGTATTTCACATAAATATTCCTTGCACTGATGATAGAGTTGAATGACAACTCTTCTATATGTATGCACACACATATATTTGTGCCTAGTTGTTTTTTTTTATTTGAGAAAGCCATCAGTTGTCTAATTCACCACCCAAATCCTGAAGTAGTTCAGTTGTTTAAACCCAGATGTGTATTTAAACATTCATTTGGTCAACCACTGGAGACCAAAAAATTCATATAGGTAAGTCCATGATATTTCATGTGGGCTGACTAAGGAAGAACATTGGTCATTCCACTTTTACAACATGGAATTTGAATGGGCTAGTATTGTAAATAGATTGACCTGTCTTTCCATCCATTCCCTGGGTAGAAGGCATTTTTACAAAGTAGCTTGGAAGGCATGATCATCTTGTATTTCCAGTGCTGGCTGAAGAGATGTGTGAAGATAAAAAATACAAATATTTTTGCAGCCAAGCCTAGAAAAACCCAGTAAGTTAGTGACTTTGGTTTGTTCCAAAGCTGTTCTGAAATATAAGTCTATAAGTTACTGTTTTGGTTTTCATGGCATTGAGCTCTTAGATTTCTTTCTTTCTTTTTTTGTACATAATAAGGACTCTGCTTCCCTGTCATGGATCATGTGATTCAAGAATGACTAGACAAATTCAGCTCTGCAGAATCTCTACATTTACAGCATTCTCAACTCACAGACAGTGGCATTTTAGTTACATTGCAAGCCCTCATCTATATTGAATGGCTCAGGCTAAGTGGAGAAGGAGGGATGAAATAACAAACTCAGAAGAATGCCCAGGGCTCTCGACTTGAATTATCATGGGCAGACAGTATCTCAGAAAGCTAAAGCTTGTGACTAATTTGAAGGCAACCAAAATTATCATGGGAGAAACAGCATTGTTAACCTCTGAACAAAGGTCTCTTACAGCAGTCTGCTATTGACTTATCTGCAAAGAAACTACATATGTTTCTACCTGTACAGTTAAACTAGATTAGCAGATATTCTGCCTTCCCAGGGAGGTCTAAGGAATGTGAGAGTTGTATCTTTAACAGCACCATCTTCCTTAAAGTACTAATCCCAAAATAGGAAAAGCTGTGATAGTTACACTGATATAAAGCTGATGTAAGTGATAAATGGAGACATGCCTATTAAACTTTGGAGCACCCAACTAAAGGCATGGTAACCAGAATGTAGTAAGGCCTGATAGCTTTGCAAAGATCTCCTTGATAGTATAGAGTAATTGGTATGATTGAGAGTAAATCATTGTCTCCTTGTTATTATTTTTGTATTAAATTTGAAGATATTAACATTTTCCTACACATTGAATTGGCTGTTTTGAACCTTCAGTTTTCTGCTTCTACTTTCCCTGGGGAACTGTCTGCATATCTCACTTTCGCTGGTGTAAACACATTCTGGAATTATTTCATATCTTTGACTTTTGCTGGTTAAGCTCTTACAGGGCACCATAATCTACTGCGTGAGACATGGAGGATTTTAAACAGATCTTCTCTGACTTCCACCAAGATTTTAAACAGAATCTTTCTGACTCCTACCAAGTTTTTATGCAAGGCATTCAGGACATTGCGGAAAATAAGATGTCTAAAATGTGTCATCTGGTTGGGGATGTTGGGGATGAAACTGAGGAATTTAACAGTGTCAGAAATTTAACAGTGACAGAAATGTCTCTTCTAAGAGTGAGATTGGGACTTCTGTTGAAATGCTGGATAAAGATTGGATAGTCGAGTTGGAGAAATTTAAGGGAGAGAGTGAGTTGCAAGCCTCAAGTGAAATTGTTTTTCTGGTGGAACGCCATGGAACAGAAGGGGTTATTATGCATGGGGGGTTTCCTGAAGAGAAGTCAGAGTTTCTGAGGGGGGCAGTTGGGCTATTTGATTTTTTTAAGAAAAAAGCTCTGTGCGCATTGTGGGGATATGTAAATGTTTGGGTTTATTTTGAAGTAGGATAAGGGTTTAAGAATATTTATCTGGATTGCTTTTAGGGTTTGGCTGATTTCATTTATCTTTAATTATTTGGATTAAGATTATTAAGGTATAATAAAAAATAATAATAAATGTCTATTTGGATGGTTTTGGGTTTAATATGATTATTAAAATTGTTGAATTGTCAGGTATAATGGCAGACAATTTATATGTTTTTTGGTTTGATTTTTATTATAGTAGACAGAAATGTATAGAATAGTAGTAGGAAGGGAATAATTAAATAAGTGTTATCTTTGGGGGGGAAGTTGATTAAGAGGTTTATATAAATTTTCCTTTTTTTTCTTTTAATATAAGGAGAGGGAGCAACTGTATTTAGTGATTTTTACAATGTGCCAATGGAATGATTTATAGAAATAATGTGATTTTGGTTTGATATAGTGTAAGGGATGGATTATGGAAATTTTTGTATATCCTTGCTGTCAAAAATCAGAAGTCACCTCTTTTTTGTAACTCTGAAAAAATTTTCTCTTGTGTTTTCACACCGTTTTAGTTTTTTCTCTTTTTTTTCTTTGCAGTTTTTTGTTTTTCTGTAGCTTTTATCTTTGCTTGAAACTTAATAAAATTCTTATAAAAATAGTTTAATTGGTATAATACTGGAATCAGAAGATACTTGTTCACTGTGTAATCATGGGGCTTGAAGATAGCTTGGAGGCCATTTAGGCCAACCTCTACAATACATGATACAACCACAGCATCAGTGCCCAACTACTTATGTTTCTGTAGTGAATGAGGCCCTAACCCCATCTTCCAAGGCAGCCTATTTCATACCATCAGGAAGCTCCACATAACGTTCAGCTGAAATCTGGTTACTGGTCCTAGTGCAGCCCATTTAAAGAACAGAGAGCAAATTGACTCCATTTTCACTGGTTGCAACTGTCTGGAAATATTTACTTGCCAGCGTTCTTAAAAGATGGCACCCCATTGCGCATTAGCGGTAGCACTTGGTTCTATAAACAGTAGAGTGATATCTTCTTAAAGCCAATCCTTCTGCCAAAACCCTTCGTGGGGCATATATAATTTCCAGGTTTGTTTTCTCAACGGCCTTGTGGTAGGCCATTCAGAGAGAGAATGTCTGATCTAAGCTTGCCCAGTAAACCTAAATTGGACGGAGAGTGGATGTTCAGCAGGTCCTCCTAGTCCAAGCCTAATTGCACTTTACTAGCTTTATTTAAGTCTGCATGCTCCCATTTCCTATTGAAATTGCATTGGCTCTTCTTTGGAAAAGCAGGATTAGCATATGAGGGGCTGTGGGATGTGCCAAAACAGCAAACCTTCCAGACCTTACTATTCCCCTGCCTCCCTTAAGGATGTCTGCATTCAAAAGTGTTTCTTGGAAAAGCCGCGGTAGGCTGCAGTGTGTGTTGCCAGAGGACTGTGTATCCTGGAGCAGTTAATCAAAGAAAGCAGAACCATCCCAGTTCCCAGAAGAAGTTCATCACTGCCTGAGCTGCCTCCCTGCTCCATAGTATGTGCATTGCTGAAACTTCTCTTTGCTACCTGTTTGGTGTTGCATTTTGCAAAAGTCCATCCTTTAAGGCAGGAACACAGTTTTTTCTAGGCAAAGAGCTGCACTTGATATTTGAAGGGGCTGTGCGTCTGCATTCATGTGCATCTGCATGCATGACTTCTCCAAACTGGAGTGGGGAGGACAAAAACATTTAGTTCAGCCTCATTTGCATTTAAATTGAATTCAAATTGAAACATGGTGATATGAATAGTCTCCAAGTCTGTATTTAATCTTTCTTTCCCATTTTCTTGCATTAATGTTGCAAGTTGTTCCTAATTTTTCAAGGACTTGCATCCCACTTAAAGCACCTAGGCTTTAGTAGAACACCTCTGTTCTACTGATTGCAAGAGCTATTTGTTCTTTTGGCTTCCAGAATAGCTGAAAAACACAGCAATGTCTAAATAAGGAACTTCAGGAGAAAAGAATATGAAGCAGCACCCAAATGAAAGTGACTGTGGCCTGAATTTTCTGGAACTGTAGTCCCAGCGTATCTGACAGACAGCTGGCTGGGGAAAGCCACCATACATGGTCAGTTGGTGTCTGAATCTGTCTGGCACATTAATAAAGAGTATGGGGTCAATCAGACACATAACTCCTTTAGTATCTCTGTAGATGCCTCTTTTGCTTTTGGTTTTAGGACAAAATGTTTTCTTCTTGGTGGAGAGAAGGGGGAGTAAAAACACTGCTGGAGATATTTCTCCTCTGTTCCTTGGATTGATGTTTATATTCCATTTGAGAACAAACTGGGTTCTGCTAAAAATAGCTGTTTTTTAATAAGATATAGTTGTACTCCAAGCTCATTAATCAGAGGGTGAAGAGAGGCACATAGAAGAGCATGCTCTCATTGTTTGATCCAAGATCATTTTCCTAATAATTGCAACATTCTCGTTGGACTGGCTGGGCAGACATTGTGGAAAAATGTCTTGCAGCAAATGGCTGTGGTCTTAGACAGTTGAGTGCTACAACCCCTTGCCATCAAAGAGAAGGACCAATAAGGCCACCAGTTATCTCAGAAATGGCAGAGAATGGCTGGGCTTCTTGTTTTCAGAAATTTGAGCATGTCGTTCTTTTACTTCTATACAGAGCAGTGTTTCTCAACCTTGGCAACTTTCAGACGTGTGGACTTCAACTATCAGAATTCCCCAGCCCGAATGGCTGGCTGGGGAATTCTGGTAGTTGAAATCCACACGTCTGAAAGTTGCCACGGTTGAGAAACACTGATACAGAGGGAAGTACATCAAATGTGCTTCAGTACTGTTTGGTTGAACATTAAGGGGAATTCCTTTAGAGGGATGAGGATCCTGTGGCCTTCTAGAAGTTTTTTCAACTGCGGTTCCCAGTGCGCCATATCACTGGGAGCTATACTTTATCAGCACAGATTCTTCCTTCTTGAACTGACAGCAAGACCAGTTTGATAGTGAAACCAATTGCCAAGAGAGTTGATGAGCTTTTCCTTGTGGTCCTTATAGGGGACCATCAGTTTGGGATCCTTTTGCTCTTGATTCCTTGCACTGAGCAGGAAGTTGGGCTAGATGCTCTACAAAACCCCAACCAGTCTGCAAGAAAGATTCAGCTGCCAGAACCGAATGGTTGCATTTCTTCCAACTGCTACTCCACATTCTTAGAAGGCAGTCTTCATATTTAGTATCAATTGCAGTTTCTAAGAGCAGCTGCTTGTAAAGAAAGAGTAAAAAAAAATCAGTAACAGGAAAAAGAACGAGGATGTCAGTCATAACAAAAATGGTTTCCCTGCCATTCCAGCCCAGTGGGAATTAGAAGAAACAGAAGTTTGTAGATGGCAAAATTGACTTGTTTGATTAGAGAGAGGACAATAACTACATTTATTAGTGACTGGAAGCACCTTATGGACTTTTTGCTGAAAAATGAAAAAAACCCCGAACTTGTGATTTATGGGTTTGATGATTAGAAAGTGTAAGCTATAGAAAGAAGGAGATCATTCTGTAACCTTAGAGAGAGTGGCTAAAACATAAATGTACTTGTAATTGCTGGTAAGAAGATCAGAAGCTGCTTTCTTATAACCTCTATTTCTTTCTTTGCCCTTTTTCCCCCATTTATTACTTTACTTTCCTAACTTCTCTTTTTCAAAATTTGTATTGTTTTTATCCTTTAAAAATTTCTTTAATAAAATTAAGAAAGAAAGAAAGAAAGAAAGAAGTTTGTTAGCAGGTGAGAAGGATGGGAAGTAGCAGCTGTGAGCACACAAAATGCTTACCCTAGTTACTAAGTTAAGCAATTTTTTCAGGATATATTGTACCATAAACTAATAAAAACAACCAGGCTTTGCACAATGCACTTAGCCATGAAAAGCCCCTAATCCAGTGTTTCTCAACCTTGGCAACTTTAAGATGTATGGACTTCAACTCCCGGAATTCCCCAGCCAGCATTCCCCAGTCAACATGGCTGGCTGGGGAATTCTGGGGAGTTGAAGTCCACACATCTTAAAGTTGCCAAGGATGAGAAACACTGCCCTAATCAAAGGGTAAACTGACCTGATTAAGG
The DNA here is from genome assembly GCF_035149785.1 of Candoia aspera. Lineage (NCBI taxonomy): Eukaryota > Metazoa > Chordata > Lepidosauria > Squamata > Candoiidae > Candoia > Candoia aspera. Next base: position 10,972,230 of record NC_086161.1, on the reverse strand, counting down.
ATATTGTAGGAATGTAGTGGACGTGGTGGCGCTGCGGGTTAAACCGCTGAGCTGCTGAGCTTGCCGATCGAAAGGTTGGCGGTTCGAATCCGCGCGGCGGGGTGAGCTCCCGTTGCTAGTCCCAGCTCCTGCACACCAAGCAGTTCGAAAACATGCCAATGTGAGTAGATTAATTGGTACCGCTTCGGCGGGAAGGTAACGGCGTTCCGTGCAGTCATGCCGGCCACATGACCATGGACGGGTCCTTACGGACAACGCCGGCTCCAAGGCTTAGGAGCACCGCCCCCTAGAGTCGGACTCGACTGGACTTAACAACAAGGGAAACCTTTACCTTTACCTTAGGAATGTAGTAAGTGGGTTCATCCTCAATCCTACTTACTATGCCCTTATGATGTTACCTCCACTTATTCCCCCCCTACCCATGGAGGCAACCTGAAGTATCTTTACCTGTTCTACTTTTAGTCATGCGTATGACCAAGACTCAACCAAGTGATGAGGCTGGTGAAGATATGCTTTTTTGGTTGTTGTTGTTGGTGGTGGTGTTGTTGTTGTTTGTTTTTCCCTGGACTACCAGTCTCCCATGAGAAAGAAAGAAGCAAAATTTCCAGTGATAGGCTAGTGGGGTATAGAAGAGGCATGGGATGCAGCAGGAGAAAGGGCCCACGTCCCTCAACCCCAACCTGCTGCACATTACGGACTGTGATTGTTGGTGGTTTTTCCCACTGGTAGGTGATGGTAGTGGGTGGAAAAAGAAGCCATGGAATCCACCAGTCACTGTCTTAAACCTGTCCCACATTCACTTTTTAAGGACATCACTTCCCAGCCTTGTTGCTGAAGCATGGTAAAGCTCCACTATATCAAGGCAGTGCAGATTATGTCAATGTACTTTTTAAAAGGAAGGAATTTGTGTCAATGTGTTCATGAGGTAGTGCCTCTCAGATTAGCAGGGTCTTAGTAGCAGGCAAAGAGAATTTACCAGCAACTTTCCCAGATAGAGAAAAGGGGATGCTATCTGCACCTGCAAGTAGGTGGTATATAACAATAGGAAAGCCAGGTAAACAGGATGATTTAAACACACACACACAGCTAGTAGCAGAACTTGCAAAATGTTTTCCTCCAGCTCAACCTGATAATCAAAGTCTAATGAGTAGAAAGATAAGCAGGCTGTTTGCAACTGAAGGAACTTTGCCCCAAACCAATCATTCCGCTCACCCAGAGCATGTTCACCACCAAGCCAATACTTATGACTCTCTGATCCTAGCTGGAGACAAGAGGGTCTGGAAAGAGAAAAGTATGTTATCTGGTAACCAAGGCAAGTGTCCTCTTGTTTGGCAATGGGGAGGAAAGCAATGACCCATCTTAAATTGATTGATTGATTATATGCCATCAAGTCATTGTCAACTCTTAGCAACCACATATGTAGATTGATTTTTCTCTGTCATGATATGTCCCTAACGTGGTCCTTTAGGTCTGCTAGAGGTTGTCAGCCCTTTAAGGTAGACTGGACTAGGAAACCAAATTTACGAATACTAATACTACTTTTATTACAGGGTTACAGTAACAGAATCTTGCAAGTCTGAAAGTCCTTTCCCCCTTCTTGCCTTTATCTGCAAGAGAACTAGGGAAGGTTGAGAAGATTTCTCAAATTACATTTCTGCTTTGGACTCAGATTTCTGTTATCTGACTGTTGTATTGGTTGCGCCTCTTCCTCCTGTTCCTCAAGGTTATTCTCTCAGCCCGTTACATCGGTTCACCCATCACCAGTGTAACTCAGTCCGTCCACCTTGCTGCTGACCATCCTCTTCTTCTCTTTCCTTCCACCTTTCCCGGCATAAGAGCCTTCTCCAGAGAGATAGGTCTTTGCATAATGTGTCCGAAGTAGAGTAGTTTGAGCCTGGTCGTTTGTGCCTCGAGTGAGAACTCTGGGTTGACTTGCTCAATGATCCATTGGAAGTAGAGTACTTTGAGCCTGGTCGTTTGTGCCTCGAGTGAGAACTCTGGGTTGACTTGCTCAATGATCCATTGGTTTGTTTTCTTGGCTGTCCACAGTATTCTCAGGAATCTTCTCCTACACCGAAGTTCAAAAATGTAAATACTCTTCCTATCCCGCTTCTTCAAAATCCATCTGTCTTAAATAGATAAGTTTATTACTAGCATTTGGACAAAATCCTTGTGCCCATCTATAATCAGAGTCAATCTGGAATGAAATCTTCATGTTCAGTTGCAGCATCAGAGCTGGAAGCAAACTTTGGTTTAAAATTGAGCTGTTTGGATTTCCCCCCCCCCCTTTTGGCCATGCAACCAAAGGTTAACAATAGCAAAATTGATATGAATAACACCTCCCACACCTGTTTCCTGACCTAGAAGGCCTCTAACCTCCAGCTAGACCAAGTCATGATTTTCTTCTCACTTGGGAACTCAGAGAGGGAACAGCAACAGCCGAAGAATCAGTCAGGGCTGGGTGTGTAACGAGGGGAAAGCTGATAATCCAGCGTGTGTTTTTCTGTTCTCGCTGTGTGTGGTCTGTACCCTACATAGTAATAGTATCTGTCCTTTGGGGATTGACGTGCCTTCACACTGGAAAGAGAGATCTTGTGGAGACACTGGAATTTGTTTGCCACTCACGGTAAACAGTAATACACACGATTCACGGAGGAGGCCCTTCTTTTGACTTTCTCTGCCCTTCTTTCTTTTCGCCCCTCAATTTAGATTCTGGGTTGCTTTTTTGGGAGCCCCCTTTCTTCTTCTTTTTTTGGCCCTAGTGACTTCATTCCATCCCATTTTGTTTTCACCAGGAAAGACAGAAACACTACTTTGCAGAGGCATCTATTTTCTAAAGCCCAAGAGGGAGAATATCTGGGAAGCAGCTGCCGCGTTTATGAAGCAATGAGTTTTTGGAGTTGGCAGGGATGGGGGATTGGAAATCCCAAGGGAGTTGCAAACCACTGGGCAGTCTCGCTCAGAAGACCTTTACACCTCCAAAATCCAGATGTGGAATAGAAGGATGGTTCCAGATGGTGGGTTTTTTGCGGTGAAAGCAGTATACTGATTCCATAACCTTATAAAACTAGAAAGCCATACAGCAGTAATGAATGATTCCTTAGCAGATCCTGCCTGGTCAAAATAAAGGGTGACTTGTTAGTTTTGGTGGAAAATAGAATGATCTTGTCCTAGTAAAATGGGCTTGGGTAGTTTGTGGCTCAGTACACTGGAGCAACTCAGCCGGTTTCTCTGAGCCAGAGGCTTTGGTTCTGACAGTGTATATGTTCTACGGAGGTCAGCACACAGAGTGGAAGAGGAAAGCCTTATCTTATTTCAGGCCTTGAAGATTTCTGAGGGAACTTCGCCTCTGATGCAAGACAGGCTTCACTTTCAACTAGCTCATAGATTTTAGACAACTGGACTCAAGTCTGGTGACCCATCAAATTAGAATTGAATCTGACCTTTGGTCTGCCTAGAACATGGTGGCTTGCACAGACTGGCCCTAGCAAGTTTGCTGTCAATCCTATCCAAGAAGTAATATGTTACGAGAGGGTATACATTGTGGGCAGAACTGAAGTAAGCACTGGCTAGAAACATTCTCTCGACAGTGGATGACAGCATCTTCTTTTCTTTGGCTCCCTCTTATTTATCTTTTTCTTCCCCTCAGTCCACAGATGGAGCAGAAGAAGAGACTTTGTGTCTGTAATCTGGTCTGAACTCTTGTAGTAGGGCTTTGAAATCAGGCTGAGATGCTTGCATATCTGGGGGCCATGCTTAACCAGAGGGGATATGGAGAGAAGCTGCCAGTATCTTTTCATTGCTGTGAAGGAAAAATAAAATAAACTTTGGAAGCAACATATGGAAAATATAGACACGTCTGAATAAAAAAGGCCATGAGTACAAAGACTTCTGCAGGCAGACAAATATGAGAGGACTGGCAACTTTGCAGAAAATAAGGTCCATCCAAACAGGTGAAGTCACCCCAAATCTAGGCAGACAAGGTTTAAATGGGCTGCAAGTGACTGTGAGTCACAGTGTTTCTCCATCATAAACAGGCCCCACCTTCTGGCCTCAAAAAGGCAAAACTGGAAAATTCCAGGGCAACACTTACGTGTTTGTCTGGCATAGCCTGCACTAATTACAGTCTCTAAACAGGCTGTGTCCAAGTATTGGAATGCTTCTGTCAAAAGGAGTGAGTCCTTTCCTTAGACAAGGAGTTGCTCTGCATCTGAGTTTATTTGCTAGTAGCAGCTGTGCAGTTAGGGAGATTTAGACTCAGGCACATCTGTTCTGTGTGCCCTGGTGCTTTGTTCAGTTTGCAATGTGTGTAACTAACTTCCTTTTCTTCAAAATGCAGGAAGACACACCAAATTCTCCTGTTGTGAACAAACCCCTTACCACAATAGATTTTGATGCTGGGATGCTGACCAGAACTCGGTGGGGATGGGGTGGAGTTGACTGTCCTTCCACCCCAACCTAAAAGCCAAGATGAAAATCAAAACCACTGACTGATACTTTAATGATTATGTAGCACACTGACACCTAACCTCTGACTGCCAGGGAATGAGATGCTCAGGGTGGCTTTGAGTGCTCCAGAAGAGCATGTAATCTTATTCCAGTAGCTGTAATTCCAGGGCTATCTTCAAAAATACCTTGGTTATTAGGATGAAGCAACTTTCTTTCTGTCACTAGGATGGTCCTGTGGTTGAAGCACTATCACCTCTGTGACAATGGCAGCCTGAGAATGTTGGGATGAGTGCATTCCAAGACAAGTGCCAACAAACATAATGGAAACACCAGGATGAACATCTGTGGGACAACATCCCAATGTTAGGGCAGCTGGAGCCACCACCATTGATGTCATATAAATGATAACATTTTGCTTTCACAGGGCTGGTGGATGGTTTGATGCTGGAGGAAGGCATTGTGTTGAGTCTAACTAGAACAATGTGTGCCCTAAGAGGTGACTGTAGTCCCCAGACCACTTTGTGCAACCCTCACACCCACCTGACTTCTGTGGCTGCAAATTGGTGGCATAGTTTTCCATGACTTTGAAGCAGAAGACACACAAAATTGTAACATAAGCTTTAAATATAATGTTAATGTGGTTCCAAAGTATCCCAAAAAATATAGCCAAAATTGTCTTCTAAGACCAAGGAGGGTCTTAGACATGGGACAATCTGAAGCCATCACAAATACTTGCCAAAACCTCTTCAAAAATGTTAGTGGGGTTTCCAGCCACAAAAAGTTTGCCTATTCCTGCATTAGAACTTAATATGTGTTATGGCATCTTTGCCCTTTTTATATCTTGCAGTTGTCTAGGATACAGTAGCTAGACACAACTACATTCATATAAGGTTAAAATCTTTAATATCCTCTGATGTCAATGGGAGAGTCTTAGGCACGTGATGAAAGCTGCTGTCTCAGACTTATTTTCTTAGGAATACACTATATGGAATTTAGTTGGGCTTGCTTCCAAATGAAGTATAAATGTCTTGTGGAGTCATTCTTCTGTTAAATCAAATTGATGCGACCTCAGCATGCTTCACTTTTGTTAGATTGCATAAAATGGCATCTACCTCTCTTTTTCTTGATCTTGGCGCTTTTATAGAGAAGCCTATAGTAATTCATAGTCTTTGATAACCAGTATCATATGGAGCTGACATGAGCCATTTAGGTCCTAAGGTGAAGGTCACAATACCCCTCTGTCCACCATTCCAGTGAATGGAGCCAAGAGGACAGACAGTAGAATATCAGTCCAATAGTGAAGATAGGCAAGTAGCTCCCTCTTTGCCATTCCTGAAGCAGCAAGTGAAATTAAGGAAAGCACGTGTGTGATGTTAAGCATCCAAACTTTTGTCTTTCAAAACCTTGCCCCTACTTTTCAGCCTGTAGTATCTTCTGGGTGAGGATGTTGCCTCTCTCTGTCTCATGGTAGGGCCAGCTCTGCTGCATTGCTGTGGCGTTTTTTGTTTGCGTGTTAATCAGATATGGGCATAAATGAATAAAATTATTCTAAGCTAGGACAATGGATCAGGGGAAGGCAACCGGTGGCATTCAGATGTTGAGCTCCAACTCCAACAACTCTAAGAAGCATGACTAATGGCAGGGCACCTGCAAGGGGCAAGGTCAAAAGAGTCAAGCTGCCAGCCACAACTGCACAATCAACGCTCTGCTCCTCTTTATGTGTGTTGCATGATGCATGAAGAGAAGGAATGGGGCTTTGATCATACACCCACAGCCACTGACTTGATTTTTTTAATACACGTGACACCCTCAAGACACCCCTAGCCAAAGGTGAGGGATGCTGGGCACTGCAATAGATACATTAATACATACATGCATACATACATACTGTATATAGCTTGAATGTAGGTTCAAGAGAGCAAAATGAAATGCTTTTACAACATTCACAGGAGGAAGTATTTTAAAGTAAGTCTAGAATCTGCACCACACAATGTATGTTATTTAGCAATGGTAAGAATGATTAGAATTCTTCCGTATATCTTTTGTCTTTGCTGAGAGATGTTTTGTTTATTTTATTTGGCCAAAGGCTCTCTTGCATTTGGTGTGTGTTCGATATGGGCATATCAGACATTTAAACGGCTTTGACTGAGTTGCATCAGTTATCAGTGCTCCATGAAGAGTTAGACTGACCTTGACCCTGCACCTGAGTGTGCCTACATGGATGATCAGGACAGAAGCCGTTCTTCTGCCATTAAAAACACTGTCCAAAGAAATATGATTGCCTGATAGGTTTCCAAACTGGAAATTCATGGCTTAGATTTTCCTATGGAAAATTTAATATGTTCAGTCCTTATCTTCCACTAGCATGACACCATGACTCCAAGATGCTCAAACTAAAGGAAGTTGACTTGTATTTCCACTCTTTTTCTAAAGAAGCTCCTGCATAATAGATCAAGGAAATGAGATTAAGAAGAAGAAATGAATAATTGAAGATTAATCTGCGATGATTCGGGGTAATCCGAGCCTAATGAGGGCTGCATTTTTTATCTTTGAGAGACTGAAAGAAGAGACTGAGAGACCTGTCCCTTGTTTCACAGAGGTTAGTAAGTCTGCAGGATGAACAGGAAGTGGAAAAAGTCCATTGCTTGCCTGGAAGCTAGGGAGATGTGCAGCTCTGGAAGGAACTAATAGTATCTATCTTCTGGTTCTTGTCTTGTGCAGTGACATGGAGCAATGGATTATGGATTGGCAAAGAACCTACAACTCAACAGCCTGCTGAAAATCATTTATATCCTCCCAGCAGTGGCTTATGGTGAGCAACTTGTTAGCAATCTTGCCAGACCAGCTGCGATGCAGAAAATACTATGTATGCCCACATATGAGGCAAGCAAAATATATTTCTTCTTTACTTGCGAGGCCCAGTGGTGGAATATTTACAGGGTCAGCCCTACAACAAGGTAACGGACTTGGATGGCGGATGTTAAGATACAGCTATGGCTGCCTTCTGCTTGTATGTTTTGAATTGTTCTCTTGTTGGTGGATATTGTAGCCTGGCTGAAGTCTCAGATGTGCTGGAGACTATGATACCAGGGCAAAGAAGGAGATTCAGCCAGGGGTAAAGAGGTGGTAGTACAGTATTCTCATCTGGGGTGTATGTGTTTCTTGAAAGAAAAAAAAGTTCGTATTCGTATTTCCAGTGTTATGTAACATGAGGACGCTTTCTAGGCCTCTTCCCCTAATTTATGTAACTGTAAATGTAAATTTCCTCAAAAAATTTTTTTTAAATGCAAATGACCTAGTTTTCATTCATTGCCACATCAGTTTCTGTGCTTTGGCGTTTGTTTTTCCAGTGTGAATTCTCCTAATATAAGCATTCTTTTTCAAGCCAGCCTATTGTCTGCAATTCAACGAGTCTAATTTTTGTAGATGCTTTTAATTTTTTAGACTCTCTTTGGGTTTCTTTTGAAATTTCTGAAGGGGCAAAAGGAATGCTGGAGAACTTTAATGCTGGCATTTGCATCTCGGAAAAATCCTGTGAGAACAGAATGCCAACATTTGCTTTCCAATGAAATTGTAGCAGCTGCTGTATGTGCAATGGGGCTGGTTCACCTTCTTCTGGGCCACCTTCTTCTTTGCCTAAAGCAGCCAAATGAGTTGGGTTGCCTGTAAATCTTTACTCAAGTGATTGCACCCCAATAGGTTCTGCTTTAAGATCAACAGTTGGTGAGACAGAAAGGCATCCAGAACAATGATTAGAACCTCAGTAGGAGGAAATTTAACCTTCTGATAGCAGCTTCTTCAGATTTCCACCTACTCTAACATATATAAACCCATGTTTGTTCATTTCTTATTCATTATTCAATATATTTAAACCATCTTCATTCTTTAGAATTCTGATGGGTGGGATGAAAACCAATCATATCAAAACAAAAGATAACCATACAGTGAGAACAAAACAATCAAGTATAACTTAATGTCAACATAGTGAAAATTTTCCTAGAGGTCTATAAAATTATCACATCCATCAGATGCAGGTGCTAGACTAAGGAAACCTAGCTGAGCAATAAACATGTATGAAGCACCCTGCTGGACCAGATCAAAGGCAACATTTTTTGGTCCACAGTCACAAGCTAAATACTTCTGGGAAACTTTTATGCAGGACAGGCACACCGAAAGGGGGTTTTATTTATTTATTTATTTATTTTCTATCCCACCTTTATTATTTTTATAAATAACTCAAGGCAGCAAACATACCAAATACTCCTTCCTCCTCCTCTTTTCCCCACAACAACAACCCTGTGAGGTGAGTTGGGCTGAGAGAGGGGGACTGGCCCAAGGTAACCCAGCCGGCTTTCATGCCTAAGGCGGGACTTGAGCTCACAGACTCCTGGTTTCTAGACCAGCACCTTAACCACTAGACCAACTGGCTCCCTCTTTTCCCTCTTACAAGTGCCCTAGAAACATTTTAAATAAATAAAAGTTAACCTGCTGCTCTGTTTGCCTTCTCAAAAAACTGGTCTTCAGTAGTACATGGATTCTATGCAGCTCTCATGTTCCTAAACTGAATGAGTGGAGAAGCAACTGACCAGTATTCATTAAATAAATCTGCTTGTGAGTCACTGGGGAGCCCTGAAAGCTTGGCATTGATTGATCAATTGATTGATCAATTGATTCATTAATTCTTCTCCCCAGATCAGCTTCTCCCTTTGGAAGATGCAGAATATGACGAGCAAGTGGTCAAAGGGGTGCGTGATCGCTCAGTGAGGCTGGCATGCGGTGACATAGTCCAGCCCATGGTTGTCTTCTGGAGTTTTACCAGACCAGGCACACTCATTCCCAGGGCTGTGGCCATCAGCAATGGCATTGAGTCCAAGGTGGAGAAGGCCTCTGCTGTTCTGGGGAATGTCAACTTGAGGAACAGCACCTTAGAGATTAAGAAGCTGCAAAAAGCTGCTGAAGGGCATTTCATGTGCCAAGCGATGTCTGAAGTGGATGGAGAGATCAAAGTGGCTTATTTCTACACCAAGCTTATCGTTTTGGGTAAGTAGTCACAGCTTCTGAGAAAATAGAGTGTTGTGGATGAAATGAGATGAGAGTTTATTTCCAGGACTTTCCCCCTGAACTTGCAAAGATGAAGAGGGACAAGGTTCAGTTCCCCACTTTACATAATCAAGTCAGGCCCAAAGGAACTATTCCTGCTTCTAAACAAAGACTCTGTACCCCAACTAATTCTTTCCTTGCTGAAAAGAAAGAAGTATCACTCACCTTTTACAAAGGCAGAGTGGAATTGACTAGATCCAGCCCCTATGACTGATTAAGGCAGACCTAATAAGGAAATTGCATAAAGTGGGTGATAGACACCTAATCCCATCCATGTTTCTCCCTTTGCTAACAAGAAACAATGGCTATTTCCATCACCCCTGACACCTCTAAAAAGCACAGTGTTTCTTAACCATAAAACATCTCTCCTTAAACAGACTGATCCAGTTTTCCCTATATGGCCCCAAGTTCCTGACAGCAAATCACAGCCCTAGAATTTTCTGCCCCACAATTCAAGGATACCAATGATGAAACATGTTATGACACAAGCTCCACCCCTTTTGTACTTGCATCACAATGCTGCATGCAACTATGTAAGCGCCAGAGTGTACATCCTGATATCACAATGCACATTTTTGTTTTTGCTTTTGTTGATAACACCTTGGCTTGCTGTGGACACCCCTGCATGTGTCCACTGATGAATCTGTTTTGTTCCATTTACATTCTGGTCAATGATTTTAAAATACCCATATGAAAATGCCCCCACATTACTTTTTACATGGAAAACCATGAGGCTTTGAGTTGGCTATTGTATGTAAGAGTTTTGGACTTGCAAGTTCCCAAAAGGATGGGTACTGAGGGTTTTGTAGAGGCACTTGCCTCTTCATCCTGGAGCTACATGGTCTGGATGAGTCCTACTGCAATCAGGTCAGCTGATGATGTAGAAATCCATCTGGGGATCTGGGGTCTTGGGCAAACAGCAGCAGGGTTTTTCATGTTTTGAACGGTCAAGGGGATGCATGAAGCTCAACATGGGGCATGCCAACTTGCTGTAGCCCTTCAAGATAAAAGGGTGCAGCAAAAGAGCTGGAGACCACCTTCCCCCAAGAAATCAATATTCCTTCCTGAAGTGGACCAGTTAAGGAGAAGGTGCTTTTCTGCTGGTGCATTGGAGAAACCCTATCCCAGATTTCTTTCATCTTGATTTGACATTCTGTGTAGGTCAAATGCTGCAAATGGCCTGTCAGTGTTGATGGTCACTGCCCAGCTATTCTTGACCCTGATCAGGGTGGTGGTGGGGGGCAAGTTATTAAAGCTGTTTGGCTGCTGGAGGATTCTTTCTCCCAGATATGCTCATGTCATTTATGTTCAGCAATGCCTCATCTTTGTCTTTGATCACCAGACAGCTTGATTTGTTTATTTTCCTTGGGCAGTTGGCCTGAGGTTTTCAGCAGACGGAGGGAGGGAAGAAGGATCCTCTATTGCAATTCTGAGGTACTAAAAAAACTGCATTACAAAACATACACCAAAGCCTGTGATTCCTGCCTCTTGTCTGAACAAGCCTGGGATGCTCTATAGAGTGTAAGCTGAAGTCCTTGCAGACTTCTATCCACTATATTTGCAGTATAAACCAGGATTAAGTCACCTTTTTGCTACTGAATCTTTGATACCTTTTTTCCCACTTGTTTGAGGGTGAGGGGTTATGTAAAATAGGTTCCTAAGTAAACTATGTTTTTCACCACATTGACATTATTTATTTTGGAAAAAAAAAGCCACCCAGCAGAAAAGTATTCAATCTTTAAAAAATTTAAATTATGCTGAATTTAGTTTCTGAGTTCTTGTCCCCGCACCCTCTCCACCCCCTAAAAAAGTGAGGAAGTTGGTTTGTCCACACAGGAAGTAAACCAGAAACGTGCCTTTTTTTTCCATCATAAAAGCTGCACAGCCTTTGAGTGATATGCTCTAAGTAATAGCCAGGGCCATGATAAAAACTGAATTTGGTTTCATTTCATTCATGTTGACTCAAATTTATGTATGATGAATGCGATTATTGTCCAGTCACATATTGAATCATTTCCTTGTTGAGTCATATTAAAAATTACAACTCCAATTTGATAGCCAGCTGGGGCTCAGTTGGATTTGGGGGGTCAAGTGATGCAGTGCTGGTCTGTCTTGTTGTGCATCTATGATATACAGTAATGTGCTTGGTTGTGGGTACATAAAAACACACCCACAAGCTTCTGTTTCTACTTCTTTGCCACATCCCCATTTCAGAGGCTTGTTGCGTAGGTAATATAAATTCTCAGCACACTAAAATCTGACCTTTAGGTGGGAGTGAACTTTTAGGTCAATAGTTGAATTGCCCATGTTTCTGCTTTAAGCTGATTGGATACACCACCAGAGGCAATATGTAATCTTTGGGTAGTTCTGTGGGTGATTGAAACCAGTTTCCTAATTAAAAAGAAATCAGTTTCCTAATTTAAAAGAAAAATGTGGAAGAGGGACCAGAAATTGATTTTTGTGTGTAAGATTGGTTTGGGTCATTTACATTTCTGTGTGAGCATGTCACTCTCTTCTTAACTTCTTAAGCTTTCCATTTGCTCTCCCCAGTCCCTGTCTCCAAGCCCTTCCTGCAGATAAACAATTCAACGCCTGTGGAAGGCATGCCTGTTGTGATGATCTGCACAGTGAAAGAAGGGACGCCTCCCATAGCATATTCTTGGCAGCGCCACACTAACCGAGATGGCATAGTAGTTCTTACTGAAGCACTGAATCTCTTAAACCTGACTTCAGCAAACCGGACATATATGGGTTGGTACACCTGCACAGCCCACAATGAGGTCAACAGCCAAACCAGCGACAGGATGTACCTCGATGTTATCTGTAAGCAACCGGTCAGCAGGGCCAACTTTTCCATTTGTGGGTAACTGTGTGTGCAGCCGGTCAGATCTTAACCTTGCCAGGTATAGATCATTAAATAAAACAGATAATGCCCAGTGAAGCAGATAGGATTTGGGATGTGCATGGCAAGAGCAAGAAAATAAATTAAATTCCCCAGTGTTTTAACTGGAACTAGTCTTTTGAATTCTCCACCAAATTTGCCAGGTGAGGAAGTGTGCACTTCTCCATATTTGTCCAGAAGAAAGAGATATTCTCTATCCCAGTGTTTCTCAACCTTGGCCACTTGAAGAGGTGTGGTCTTCAACTCCCAGAATTCTAGGAGTTGAAGTCCGCACATCTTCAAGTGGCCAAGGTTGAGAAACACTGTTCTATCCTTTTCTCAAGGGCAAAACTCCCCAGTAGCGACAGTGACTACACAACTGAAAAAGCCCCATCAAAGGAATCTGGGAAGGCTTCTGACCACTGGAGAGAGAATAGTACAATGAGGAATAAGGCATTCGCACCTGTCCCTTGGCCCCCTTTGCAAAAACATCATACTCCACCCATGAAAAACTTGATCATAATTCCCTCTCTTTTAAAACAGTTCTAAAACAAATGATCTTCCTTTTGACTGTGTGTGTGTGTGCACACATCTTCAAGTGAGTGTTGATTGCATCCTTCAGATTGCATCCTATTAACTACTCCTGATGTTCCATAGATGGTCCAGATGAGCCAGTGATCAGCGTGGAGCCATTTGCAATTAACCAACATGGCTTCTCAGCCAACGAACAAGAAGAGGTGATCATGACATGCCTAGCTCCTTCCAATCCTCCCAGCCACTACATTTGGTTCTACAACAGCTCTCAAGTCTACTCCGGACAGAAGTACGTGATCACCAGAATCTCACGGACTCAAACAGGCATCTACACTTGCCTAGCCCAGAATATGCACCTGAATACGCGGACCCAGGCCACTATCACCTTGACTGTCTATTGTAAGTTACCTTTTCCTGTCTTGTCTGGGCATGAGATTTTAGCATGTTCTGTTGCTTCCTATCCCTCTGTCTTCTAGATCTTTTTTTTTTTTTAATTTTCACTATTCCAAACATTACCATCCTGGCACCGCTGAAGAGGTGCCAAAATAAAAATGTCAACATAATTTTAGTGTAAAATATTAGTTCAAAAAGAAGGTGGCAAATGCCTCTTCTACGGTGGTTTCCATGCTGATGTTCCTGTACCGTAGCAAGATTTCCGCTTCTCTTCTGACAGAATGTTGGACAGTTCTTGCTCTGTACCATCCATAGTGCAGTCTTCTCTTCATCTGGGCCAAAATCCCTTACCTCTATTCTGTTCTCTCTGGTCAGATTCTTCAAATTCTCTTTTTTGCAAAAGAAAAATGAAGGCTGAAGAGTTCAGTGATTTCTGTATGGGATAGCCACGGAGAAGGAGGCCAACTTGTTAAAAGAATTAATACAAGGGGAAAGCAGTTGTTGGTCCTTGTTGCTTTTGTATCTTGCAGCAGAAAGCAGGCAGACTTTTTTCAGGTGGACCAAAGCAGGTTCTTGGTTGTACTGTTTGATGCCTGATGGATCATTGAAAGGATGTTTGATACAATATTGACAAATTACCCTGGCAATCTTCAAACCAAGCAACACTTCAAAGACCAACCTGCATGATCCTCAGACTCCCTGAAATAAAGTAGAGCCACCTTACATCTGCATCATCATATGGTGCAGCTTTACCTGGATGGTACCATAAAGAATTTGGGGGGTGGGGAGAATCTCATTTTCCTAATGCTTTTTTACAAAACAAATGCATAAATAAAATCATCATCCTACACAGGAAACAATCTTACCTGAGATCAGGGCTAGCACTTACATAGGACATTTTTTCATTGGAGAACAGTTCAAAGATACCGATCCACCATCCAGATCTCAAGACTTTATAATGGATTCATGTAATGCTGTTGCACTGGTGACTGCATTCTTAAGCAAGAAACAAGATAAGTGAAGGTATTTATAAAGGTGGAAGGCCAAGGAAATTCAAAGCTTAAGAAAAATACAAGGTTGCCAAAATGGCAATCCATAAATTATGAGCTTGCCCATGTGACTCTCAGCTCCAAGGTTTAGTGCAACTACCAATGGAAAGGCAGTGCTTTGTAGAGGCTGTAAAGAGTAATAGCAATAAATCCTTTCCCCCAGGTTCTTTCCCCATCAAGGAACACCTGCAAGCAGGCAGTTGTCAACTTATTTTTTTTGCAGCAGGGTCTTTCTGTGTCTTCTAGCCATTTGAGACCAGATCAGTCATCAGAGCTTTCCCCAGTATGCTAATGCAAAGGATAGGGAAATATCTGCTGAATCTCCTGCTACTGGCCAAGAAGTCATTAGATTCTGAGAGGGAAATGCACAAACTGCTGGTCAACTTTGGGTACAAGCTGGCTGGTGAGAGCAATGTCTTTCCCTATAATATGTGTGGGGGTGGGGGAGATGGACTCAAACATCTTGTGGGTCAAACAAGCCTTTGGGTCTAATCCAAGAGCAGCAGGGAAGGGACCCTGCTTTTCACCACCATCACAACCCATTTTGGATCATGATTTCCTCCATGGATGTTTTTGGCACCAGTAAGTCCTCGTTGCTGTTGATATGATGTTTACCCCTATGCACAGATCTGCCCAAGGGACAGCTCAGCTGCATGTTGCTGCCTGCTACCAATTTCCAAGACCTTGCTCTGCATTGTTCATGGCAAGGGGGATTCCCTTCAGTGCAGTTGCGGTGGGTAAAATCGAGGGCAGAAGAAAACAACACAGGAACCTACTCCAATGCTATTCAAATCCATCGGGGTGCAGATGTTCCCAATGGGACTTCATATATATGTCTGGCTTCCCATCCGGCACTGAGAAAGGATACTGTTTGCAGGACCACTGTCTGTGAGTACCAACCTCCTGCTATTCTCAAAGACAGATGTTGAGACTCCCAAGTGTTGATGCTGAAATGCCATTTATGGTACCAATCCATTATTAATTAGTCTTCCCTTTCTTTTCTTTTAATGAAATGCAGCTATGGGGACCTGCAACATAGAACTCTGTGCAGATCAGGATGGTTACTAACCCTCTTATACTACTGGTGGAAGGCATTGCAACATTCAGTCCCAACCACTTGGATTGTCTCTAAAATTAAGTCCAGAGAGAAGCTCATAATTCTTCTAAATCAAGTCATTACTTAAAGCACAGTTGTATAATCTGAGGCTCCAGGGCCATATGAAGCCCCTGAAATCTTTCAGTATCACCCCCAGAGATTTTCCAAAGTTGTCATATTAAAAACTATAATTTACAAATAGGTAATAAGAAATATTTGGCTGGAGCATGAGTTTATTAACTTTGTTTAAATTTAATCAAATTAAAATAATAAGGGAACTTTCTCCTGTACTGTATCTTTGTATTGACCCTGCAGTAGGGAAAGAAAAAAAAGAACAAGAAGTTGCCTTCATGAGCTTGGCATGCTTATGTAGCTGAAAAGCTAACCTACAATTTATTGCAGGGGTTCCAAATGGGAGCTTGACCTGCAGTGTGGTGGCGACCAAACAGAATGAATTCCTCATGTTGACCTGTGACTGGGCAGGTGGAGAACCTCAGGTGACACTCTGGTGGAGAGACTGGAGGCACCATGTGCTGGGAGGGCTGAAACCATCACACAATGTCTTTGTCATGAAGCCCAACACCACCCTTGGAGGCAAGGAGTTCACCTGCATGGCAGCTCACCCTCTGTGGGCAAGAGCTGCTGAGTGCCACGTCCGGCTGGGTAAGCAGATGAATATGGGTGAGGAAAGGATAACAGCTTTTGCTCACTGAAGGGTCCAAAGAGGATTGATTGGCTCATTAGAGTGTGTAGGGCACTGCTCCATCAGGTTTACCTGCTCCAAGCCAATCCCTTCCTCCCAGTCTTTTTCACAGTTACAACCAAATCACGGAATAGAATTGTCCTCTGGTGCTATACTTGGCCTTATCAGTCAAGAAGCAAGAGCCACCTTTGATCTGGGGCTCAATCCTAGGTTTCCTCCAATTTAAAAAGGTTAGGTAGCAAATAGCAGAGAAGTCCTTTCTCTTCCTGAGAGGTTGGAGGATTGTTGCAAAGCAGGAAAAATCCAGGACGAGTAAACTTTTTGGGCTGGTAGGACATTTTGAGAATATGCAGAGCTACTTTCACAATATGGCTGCCATGGTGGGCTTTGCTAGTCAAAAACTGGTCATTTACTAGAATGTAAATCTATGAGGTTGTTCCCACCCTCCTCCTTTGGACAGCCCACCTGGATGCTTCCTACCATCTCAGTTTATATTTTTCTGCTGGGAAGGTAGACAAGCTTCCAAGCAAAGCATTAGGAATCTGGAGCCTTCCAGATGCTGTTGGAATGGAGCTCCAATCATCCCTAACCATTGGTAATGCTGGCTGAAGCTGACTAGAGTTCAGTCCTACCAATATATGGAAGGCCACAACTTCCCATCCCTGCCCTTTGCATCTTTGCAGCTTAGTAGGAGGGAGAATTCTGACAGATGAAATTTCTCTCTTGGGAAATTTATTTATAGGATTTCTGCCAACCGTCTGGATGTTAAAGGCAAAGAGCCTCCATGGAGCGGAGGGAAAGGTCACAACCTTGTCACTGCTCTCTCTCTCTCAGGCTGATGTTTTTGAGACTTGGGTCCTTTTACTCTGCTTTGTTTTCTGCACAGAACCTCCCAAGGTTATGGTGGAAAGGACCAATGTGTCACTGTTTGAAGGCAGTGAGGTCCAGTTGGCCTGCTTCCTCCAAGGTGCCTATCTGGGGTCAGAAGTCTTCTGGTACAATAATAAGAACCAGGCAATTACAGCAAGCACTAGGAAATACCGACTGCAACAGGAGAATACTTGGTTTAATTTGACCCTCCAGGACACAGAATGGATACGGGATAGCGGCACGTACCGCTGTGCTGCCATAAATGCCGTGGGCAATGCCTCTGCCACCATCAGTCTCCAGGTTAAAAGTAAGTTGATATGTGCCACAAAGCCCCCTAAGATCTACCAAAACTGGGAAGCACCAATCCATGAAGTGGGAATACCGTGTCCACATCTGTCTTCCAATCCCCCCCCCCCCAAGTTTTCTTCTTCCCCTGCAAAAGAGGGTCCTGCTTCTCTAGCTTATTCTTATGCTTTGAATTTCTTTCTACAGTAATTTTTCTTAGTGATGGTTTGCGTTTTATTGCCACGGGGTGGTGGGGGATCCTGGCATTTGTTTTTCTCTGTCATGCCCTTGCTTCTCAAACTAAACAAGCTCCCAAAAAGCCTTTTCTCTTCTTGGCAGAATACCCCCACCCACCCAATGTGACTATCAGCAGACTGATGTACACACGCCAGCGTACAGAGGTAGAACTGGAATGGGAAACTCAAGGTTCAGGAAACCTGACTGGCTTTGTGGTCCAGAGGAGAGAAGCAAAAAAGACCGCCCCGAAGCAGATGGCCAGCAGCTGGGAGACAGTGGCCAACAACATTGACCCTGATGTCCGTGGCCGGAAGCTGGGTGGTCTGGATCCTGCAGTGGTCTATGCTTTCCGGATCCTTGCTGTCAACCACCGCACCACTGGGTATCCCTCTGAAGTGAAGACCCCAGGTGCATTAGAGTAGCTAGCTATATTGATTGCATCCTCATGCAGGCGGCATGGGAAACCTGCTGTTTTGGAAGCTGTTCTTCTAAAGGAACAGGAGTTTATTAGTTGGGATAGAGGCAGTTGAGCATTCAGATGAGAGAAACAAGCCTGGTCCTTTCTGCACACAGGAGAGAGTGGCACTTGCTGGGGATGCTAGAAAGAACAGCAGGATTTGGTTTTATTTATACGTGCAGTCTGTAATTCCACCTCTTTTTCTATTAGACGTGGTGAGACTTCGAATTTTTATTTGGCCAGAGCTTTAAAAAAAAAATCCAGAAATAGAGCAAACTCAGAAACTCCAAGAGGGTCTCTGCTAATTCCTCAGCAGGGTTAACTCAGCAGGAGTAATCAATTAATTAATATGCATGTACGCAAACCATCTTGCAGGCAGAATTTTAGGGTAAGCCAGTAGATCTAAGGCACGAGTCCCCATGTTGCAGTTACTTATAATGTAATCTGTTTGGTATCGGCTTGGCAGGATCTGGAAACCCAACCACTGTGGTTTGTAAGCCATGGATCATAATTTGATGCATTTGATCATAGCCAGTTATGAGTTACTGTATTTAATAGACAGTGGTCAAATAAACTATAGCTGAGTATGATGCTCAAAATCAATGAGTTATTTTAGAAATCTTAATTTAACCTTCAAGGCCTTTATTCTGAGTGTTATGTTGGTATGGCAGGGCATGATCCACAATCCTTTAGAAACTGTTCAAGCATGGTTGGCCAATGGAAATTCAGCATGACCTGTGTGATTACTATAGTTTCAACAATTTCCATTGGATGAGCTCAAGGGAGAGGGCACATCAAATTCTTGCTTCTGTGAGATTACACTGAGACAATGAAGGTACTGTGACATACTTTCAATCTACAGTAGTTCTTATATTGGACTTAGGCCCTTCCAGCCTAGATTAGAAAATTTAATGGACACTTCATTGATTAGCCAGTCCTTGTTGTTCCTTACTCCCTCTCAAAGCCTGACTGTGCTGCCTCAGTTCCTGGAAACAGCTTCTCAAGTAGACAGTCCTGATCTAACTAGGAAAATATGGCTGACCTGATCAAAGGCTACTTCCCATATTCAATCCAGAGTGCTCTTCAGTTTGGAACAACAACAATTATTACTGTGATGGTGATGGAGATGGAGATGGAGGTGGTGGTGGTGGAAGAATGACCAGAAAGAACCATTTCTGCCATTGCTTCTTCCAGAGCATCTGTTTTGAGTCTCTCTTTGCATTCTGTTGTGCTGTTGTACCTCTGTATTAGGTGTCCAGGTGGTCCTCTCTCTGTCTTCCTCTATTGCATGGGATCTGCAGATCTAGGTGGTATGAGTGGCTGCATGCCACTCTCAAGGTGGGGATCAGGTCGGGGAGGTGGTGTTTGACAGGATTTTCATCTCTGTGTGACATCACTTCTTAATTGCATGGTTAGATTAATCTTTCCTGCCCTGGATTTTTTTCTCCTTTTTCTGGGAAATGTACTTCACCTTCTTAGCATGTGGTAGAGCCCCTTACAAAGGAATCCCTTGGCTTGCTCACTTGGTTGTGGTGAAAAATCTCCACCCACATTGATAGACTTGTGATAGAAGAGTGACAAAATACAAAGAAATGAAAGGTCCTTATGCAGCAGAAAAGACCTGGCCACTTGATCGGATGGGCATTTTAGATTGCATCTGCTATCCTTCCTCTGAATTAATAAGCCTGTGGGAACCCTGACTTGAACAGGGTTCCTGTTGCCTACACATGGAAAGTTTGGCATACAATTTGTAATTGTGTAGAAACTCCAGTCAGCCTGAATATGTAGATAATGGGCAGGGGGGGTAGCCATGTCATTATAATCTGGTTGGAGGAGAATAAGAGAAATGTAAGCAACATTTCCTGTTCTTGATGTTGCTTCCATGTCTCTCACATGCCAATGTCCCAGGTCTGCTCTGCAGAAGCAGGAAGCGGGATTTGATCAGGCTGCACAAGAGCAAAGTTGTCCTGTTTTCTGCCCTCAATCTTCTCGGTGCATCTTGATTGAATGCTGCCATATTCGGACAAATATGGCCACCTCATACTTTCTCCTCATAAGGGCTGCAGCTGTTGCAACAAGCAAGCCTGGATGCAGGTTGGAGAGAGCTGTTGGAAGGTGCAAAGCAAAATGAAATGCTCAAGAAAAACAAGCAAAGTATTCTCTTGGAAAAACGGAGGCGATTGGAAACAGATGTGGGGTGGAATATCGCTTGGAGTCCTGGAAGGCCAGCAAAGAGTTTGTGTAAAGCCTCATTGAGGGTTTCCTTTGGCAGAGAAAGAATCGTCCTGAGATGCAGAGATGCCGAGGGCCAGAACGACTTGTTAACACGAGAGATCCGTAATTGGATCTCCTGATATTTTAAGAAAATAGTCATCTTTTAAATTAGCTGCAGGGGAAAGGGAGGGGGGCAAATTTAATCAGGACAGAGACCCTTGCTTAACCTCATTCCCTTTGACATTGCCCCAAACCAGTTTCCCCCTAAAAAGCTTTAATCACTTTGCCCAGGAATGGGGTGTGTGTTGGGGGGGGAGATGTCCTACATATGAGGCACTCTGATAATGGTTTGCAAAGAGGGTTTATCCATTCAGACAAACACAGCCTTTACATCTAGTAGAGGTAGTAGCAACTCTTCTAGTTTTTAAAGCAGACCAACAGTAGGACTATTTCATGCATGAGGTTCAGCTATATCTCAAAGGAACAGTAAAAACCAAAATAATGATTATCCTATACTATAATTTACTACAGTTATTCCCAGGAGAGTTAACAATACTTTGTGTTTGAGGGAGAAGGAAAGGAAGAAACATAAAAACTTGTTGAAGTATTTTTTACAGGTAGCTATTGCAGAAAGAGTAACCCCATGGAGGGTTTCTTGGTACCTTCAAAGAATCTTATCCTAACTGAACTATATAATTTTACTTTTAAAAAAATTATGGGTGAAGTGGGGGGATGCCATGTTGAAATGTGGATATTCATTTCCAAGAAGGCTTCTGAGGCTGACATGATTCCTATAAGCTTTCTTAGGACATAAGAATGGTAACTGTTGGTACCCCCTGGTACTTTCTTCAGAAGTTGTGTACATCTGAAAAGCAAAGAAGCTGAAATATCACAAGACATTGTTGAGTCAGTGATGGGTCATCATTTTGCCTTCTGATACATAGGTATTCTCCAAGTAACCCATCTTGGCAGACATTTTATAAACAACAAACCTATGGAGCTCAAACTGTTGTTTCAGGAACCTTCTTCTTAAAGGGTGAAACAGATGTCTCATCCATGTGCCTCTGCTCCCATAAACCTCTAGCCAGATGGTGGATTTGATGAGCTGGATATCAGTCCATCTGGAAATCATTGGGTTGGAGAAGGAGAGGCTAAAATAACAGAAAAGAGAAATGAACATCTGGCACTTCATTCACCAAAGCCTTGAAGAACTGATCCTGGTAGAACTCCACTGCCTTCATCTACTGCTTCTTCTCTCTTGCAGCTGACCCTCCTTTCAATGCATATCCTGCAGTGATTGGTGCTGCTGTGGCAGGAATGATTGTGGCAACAGTCACCTCTCTTCTAGTTTTTCAGTACATCATTCGGAACCGGGAGAATAATCCAAGTGAGTGGTAGCTGCTGTGGGGGCCATCAGCAGCTAGGTTATGGGATCTCTGGAAATCCTTCCTAAGGCTTTTCTTCAAGGACAAAAAGGCAGAAAGTGTTGTTGCCCACTCCTCTTTCTGGGAAGTCATTTCAGTGTTTGTCTCCTCATTTTAGCCTTGCCATCAGGCCAAAGGTTCTGGGGCAGTTATGGTTATGTTTCTCTTCACTTTAGCAAGTTTTGTGGGCTAAAAACTTATGATAAAGCAGCAACAGATAATACTGAAAAGACCGCTAAAGTAGTTTTGTATTGGAAGGTAGGGAGGGGATAGTAAAATAGGCCATTGTACCACAGTAGAGAGCCACCATTAAGCAGATTTTGTACTTACCATTTGCCCTAACAGGCTGGAAATATGGTGTTCTGAGATGGTGGTGGAGGAGTGTAATTGCAAATTCTCCATACAAGATAGGACATGACATTGCCATGGGGAGACTATCTCTAGAGTCCTTGTTAATGTTCCCTCATAGTAGTTTTTAGGACAGAGTTCAGATTAGCTAAAAATAGCTTCTAAAATGGGATTTCTTTCTTTTATCAAATAGGGTTACATGACCTGCTCTTCAGGATGTAAGTGGCACCTTATTTTTTCTTCTTTGCCTCTTCTTTGTTTCCTTTCTCCCTTTGAATTCTTGCTCTTATTCCCTCTCATCAATCTACAGCAACTTTCTCCAATGTCCCATCCTCTGCCTATCTTGGGCTACAACACCAGTCATCCCCAGAGAACACGGGAGCCCCAGAACAACACATCTGAAGAGGACCTGTTTGGGAAAGGCTGGCTAACATTACCAGCCACCTGTATCAAGAACCTTCTGAGCTGCAACAAATGTGTTATCCCTAAAGTTTCTCCTTTTGTATTTTCCAGAACTCACCGTGGATATTAACATGACATTGATATTAAAAGGACGATTTAGATAATCTAGAGACGCATACAGGCAGGCATGCTTTGTCATTTATTTATTTAATCAATCGATATTGCTGCCCAATTCACTAACTGTAACTCTGGGTGGCTAATGTAGGATTAAAACCAATACCATTTTGACAGAATCAAAACCACAAGAAAGCATGACACAATCAAGACCAACCCACAATAATTAAATAACATCCATTGCAGTTAGGCTCATCTACCGCTCTGGCCCACTGCCTGGGGGAAAAGCAAGGCTTCAAGTCCTTATGAAAGACCAGCAGGATTTCACAAAGTTTTGGCAATATCTGGACTGGTCATCTTTTCACTTTCAAGGTGGTGGTTATAGCAGTGCAGGTAGTAAGGACTAGCAAATAGCAATGGGCTAATGCATCCCTTCTCTTTAGGGCTGGTGCTGAAACTCATGAGCATATCAGGACTCCAGAAGATGCTGAGATGCCAACAGGAATGAGGGATGCAGCCAGTGAGCAGGTTGGAGAGACTTCCACAGCAACTCGAGAAACACCAGCAGGTAAACTGGTGATAAATCTCAGAGATGTCTCAGCACATTTCCTTATCTGAATGGATAAACCCAAGAGCAGACAGACTGTGTGGAGCCTGAAATATTTTCTTGACAGCACTGGAAAAGAACCCTTGAAGGTAGAAAGTTTTGCCAAACAGTTTCTGTTTGTGGCATCTTCGGGTCAGCTATTAGAAAAATTTCAGGAAATCAAAATTCTGCAAGTAAATGTGGCTTTTGGGGCAACACCCAAGTCCTGCTTTCCTAGGATGCTACATCATGCAGGGGTGTTCTTCAAGACATCTTTCATCTATGAGCCAAAGTTAGGTGGGTGTATAGATATGCCACTGGCCACAATACTTTTTTGTCTACAGGCTCAGTTTCCATATTCGGCTACACATTTCCCAGGAAAAGTAGCCAATCAATATATATATATATATTTTTAAAGAGGCTGTTTAGGACTTGATGACTAAAGGAATATCCTCACCCAGATTCGCACTGCTGAGAGGCAAGCCATTGTTTAAACTGAACAACAGCTGTCTTTTTTTTTTTTTGGAAGAGAGAGCTATTTGTGAAGAATACACAGCTCCTCAAAATGCATAGAAATTGTTTCCTTGTTCCGATAATCAAAGAGAGACTTTATAAATGGCAGGGATCCATGAGTGTCTTGATTTCTTTCAGATTTCTAGTTTGTACATTGGTGAAGACAGCAGGCTCATTGCATGTTCCCCTTTGGTCTGGCCATGCATCCCTCTGTTTTGGCCTTTCTGTGGCCTAGTTTGTTCTAGAACAGCATGCACATGAAACACACTGATTACAAAACAAACCTCCTTACCCTCAGTTGTTATTGGTAGCCTTTGATTATGTTTTGGTGTTGAACACAAATCTGCAAATCATTGAGACAAAAATGGTAACAGCTGGGCTTCAGAATTTGTTTAGATATTGCTCTTCTTGCATCAGCCAATAGGCACTTGTTTTATTTATTTATGTGTGTGTGTATACACACACACACACATACATACACACATACACTGTATGTATGTATGTGTGTGTGTATATATATGTGTGTGTGTGTGTTTTCTGCAGAAGCAAGTCTGAAGGAAGCGATGGTGATCTCAGAAGATCCAGCAGGGGCCCAGGAAGATGAATCAGCCCCCAGCCCTTCTCCAAAAGATCCTACTGAAGACCCAGTTAATGTTACAATCACAGTGACAGCCACCCCATGACTACCAGTAAATCTGAATCTTCAGTAGGCAAGGTAGGATAGGTGGAACAAAGATCTTCTTGACCAGCAAAAGACAGATAAAAGCACTGGGAACAACTGTGGTGCACTGAACCTGTGGTGTACCAAAAAAACCTGTAGATGTCATTCCAGTTCTTGAGTTATGCAAGAACTTTCCCAGCAAGGATCCTGAAAAAGCAGAAGGCCATATCCGAAGAGATTTCACTGTCACCCACAGAACCGAAATGCATCTTTGAGTAAGCACTGTGTTGCAAAAATAGGAGGGGTGCTTTTCTGTAAACTGACAAAGTGGCAGGGAAGTTATGGGATCAGGTATGATAAGCTGGATAACTTTGAAGCAATAGACTTGCAGATGGTTGCAGATGGTGCAGAGATGTCAGTTGGGACACTGGAACAGAACTCATGGTTCAACAAATGCTGAACTTTCTGATAAGAACTTTGTAAATGTTTGGTAACACTGTTAAACTGTTTCATGCACTGATAGCAGAGACATCCTGTTTTCTTGGAGATGGAGGATTCAGGTGCTTGAATTGTATGGCAGTGAGATGAGCCTGCACTGTTTTGAAGCTTTGCCCTTCTTTCTCCCTCACCAACCCAAGATTCAACAGATAAATTGAATTAAATGGGTGTTCATATACTCCAGGACAAAAGCTCATGACCACACTGCCCACCATTTCACAGGGCTTGGTGTATGCATTATGTTAGCCAGTTTCTGACTGAAGGAGACACCTCCAGGTCTAGTTGGTCCCTACTGAATTACAACTACCGTATATATGATAAAATGATTATGTGTGCAAATAGAAGATTGAGATTCCACCCCCACCCCTCCAGTAATAAAATTACACTGATGAGGAAGATTACAAAAGAAATGATCCAAACAGAAGATATGATAAGAATTCATCCTGCACAATCTGGGTTTGGAAAAGGGTCTTAAGGTTTCAGATAATAATGAAATTGGAAACCACTTACATATTGGTTCTAGATATGGTTTCTCAATATTCTTCTTCTTTTGGACCAGAAATGGGCACAAAAGTAGAATTGAAAATGTGCAGCCACACCATGGTGAAATCAGAAACTGGGAGTTCCTTGGGACAAAAATCATACAATCTATACAGCATCTTCTTTCTTGCTGTTTGTGCATATTATGTTCAAGCAGCAGCCTGACTCACTGAACTTCATCTGTAGGAATTGCCAACACTGTTTGGAGAGAGGGGGCCCAGAGAACGATTTAGAGCTGAGCTGAAATTTCTTAGATTCCCCGCCCTGCCCCGCCCGAGAACATTTCCAAGCTTTTTCCTGGCTTCCATACGGGGGAAAAAAAATATAAGACCTTTGTATAACTTTATATGTATTCTTTCTTTCTTTGGTAGAAAAACTCTGGCTACTCTTTCTCTCCCCTCAATTGTCTGGAATGACATTAGTTCCAGGGTAAGGGGAGTGATAACAATTCCAAGTCAGGCTTTCAATACCAAGTTCTGTGGTCACTTGAGTGCATGTGTGTGTCCTCTTTTTGTTTCTATTGATTTGTGTGAGCCTCCCTAAGCCAAGCTTACAAAGGCAGGTTATGCATTCTTCAAAAAAGGTTGTTTCCAATATTGTCACCAAAATGTCTGTACAACATAGACATTCCTAACTTCCTTCTGCATTACCTGCAGAGCACACTGTGAGTGGTGCCCACATCCAGGTTGAAG
This sequence comes from Candoia aspera, assembly GCF_035149785.1. NCBI lineage: Eukaryota > Metazoa > Chordata > Lepidosauria > Squamata > Candoiidae > Candoia > Candoia aspera. The sequence goes on along the minus strand of NC_086161.1, from coordinate 10,946,184 downwards.
CAACTTAAGTGGGGAGGATGTGGAATCTGTGGCTTTCAGGGGCTGAACTCCAGCTCCAGCATCCTTTATTCTTAATCTTCTTTCTAGAGTTTCTAGGAATTAGTTGTTTAGCAACATAGCTCCCTCAATCAAAGACCAAGTAATGTAGGACTAGCTGTTTTTTCAACGTACAGAATGAGAAAGGACTCATTCTCCATATTAATCCTTTCCTAGTTTAAGCCAAGGCTGGAGAATATGGGAGGTTGACCACTAATTTTAAATTCCCTCTCTTGTAAAAGGATAACTTAGCAACATTACGGGCATTGCCAGCTCACAAACACCCATCCTGCCTCATCTGCCATGGAGTCCTTGCATTTTCATGTTTTAGTGTGTTTTTGTTGAAGGCAATCAGCCCAGAGCAACTGGAATAATGAATCACTTCAGCAGACAATGCTGGGGCAGACACGAGTTTATTCATCAGTCGACCAAGTGGATGGGTACGACAGGGATATATTCATTCACTACACCCCATCAGACTTCCTGCGTGCTATCACATTTAATACACAGTGCTAACTCCTAACTCCTTTGTATGCAGCATCTAACAAGCCAACCCCTCACACTGAACATTTAGATGTTTGGTTGATCTAGTTAAGAGCTCCCAATAGATTCAGCCACAACTGCTATGTTGTAAATCATCTATCTACTTGATGGCCAAAAGCAAACACCTACAGCCCCTGGAGAATTAAAAGATGGCTCTCCTGTCTCAAAACGTGCAATAATTCCCTTCCATTTAAGAATACGGAAGGGGAATATTTCCACCGGGTATAATTCAGCCCATCACCGTCATGCAGCTGGAACATGCAACGATATCCAGCCAAACCCTGCTTGTAAAAGTTACAAGAATCATTGCAGGGCTCTAAATCTATGGGTCAATAAAGAAAACCAGTTAAGTTGGATACGGGCAGGGAAAAGGTGAGACAACTGAGAGGGAGGGAGGAAGCCAACATTTTAGAGCAATGCTTCTCAACCTTGACAACTTTAAGGTGTATGGACCATGGCTGGCTGTGGAATTCTGGGAGTTGAAGTCCACACATCTTGAAGTTGCTAAAGTTGAGAAGCAATTTTAGAGACCCTTTTGGGGGGGGGGGGCTATTTACAGGATTTTAGTGTCCCTTCTCCTAAATCAATGAGAATGAGGATGAAATGGAGAATTAAATTTTCCTCATTAAGGATGTTCATAAGACATCTGAATTCATTTTGACAAATGGAGCATCAATTCCACACATGACTTCTGGCTTTTGAGATAGTTTGCAGGCTACTATTTTACCTCTCAGGGAATTCATTGGGGAATAGTGGAAGAAAGGTCAGAAGAAAACTGTGGATGCATGATTTGAAACATTAATTAAAAAGGGTTTAAAAAAAATAATGAAAGTTGTGTTGTGTTAACTTTCTCTACACTGTATCAGGATACCACCATTTTAAATCTTGGAAGACTGCAACAAGAAACAACAGTAGTAATAATTCTCACACCAGACCATTAAACAGGACCAGTGTAATTCTCTTTAATATTATGAACACAAAGAAAATTCTGCCCAAACCTACAATATTTAAACATTTGTACAGTTTTTAAAAAAAGAATATTACAACTTTTAAAGGAAAATACATCTTTATATGACACAAAATACATGCATCTTTAAATTTAAATTAAATTACAAAATCAAAGTAAAATGAAATAACACTTTTTGCTTAAACAGCAATACTTTAATTTAGTGAAGCGACTTTTCAAAGACTGGAGGAGGAAGCTCTGAGAATAATATCTTTTTGAGGTTCCATAGCTAGGTCATACACCTTCAGGAAAACAGTTCAGATTAAAGCCATATTGCACCAAAAACACCTTTTACATCAGTCACAGATTTTAATGGGTCAAACTCCTGATAGCTATTTTGTGTAGCATTAATATTGAAGACCCTCTCAAGCAATGAGCAGGGTTTAACCAACGACTTCAAACCAGTAGCTTTACATATCCATTGGTATCAGGATAGCATGGATGTTGATTACACAATTAGATACTGCTCTGTCAATTCATCTCATTCTTAAATAGTCAAAAGCAAAACATTGAGTTGCATAAATTCTGGGCAAAAGTGCTGCAATAAACATTTCCTATTGAGTTGCATGTTTGCATTATTTGCACTTTTTTGTAAAGATAAATGAGAAATAATCTATAAGTGAGATACAGCATTTAAATTCTGCTGCAATATATTCCAATAGTGAATTCTGCAAATGAGATAATACTATACCACAATTCAAGGGATATCTAATAAAGATGAAGATGCCAGAAAATTTAACAACGGACCAAGATTTGTACTAGCTTTTCGGGTGGCAGTGTTCTCTCTGCAAACCCAAAGGCTGGTAGAAGATCCTAAATAGGTTAAACAAGATGCCCCAAGTTTCACAGAAGTGTTTAGTGAATTTGAAAAGTCTTTACAACTTAAAATGGGATGGTAAAATACTGCCGAACAAGGTTTTCCTACAAGTTCTTTGGCAGAACACACTAATCCAAATCTAAGTAGGGGAAGTGGATGAGCATTTGTATTTAAGGAATTGTTCACCTGTATATGCTTTCTACAATTTATATGCATCTATGATTGGAAGGAACACAAGATCCCCTTAAAATATAAAGACAATATATAACTTTCATAAATAAAATATAATAAGAGGGAAAAACACTTAAAACAGTGTCACAATATAATACAAAGAATTCTTGATGAGATTCGGTAAAGTAAGAGGCTGACATTTCCCCACCTCCAAATAATATCATCTCTGTTCAATATACTTATCTGGGCTTTCCTGGATCAGACAGACTCAGTAAAGATGGAAATGGTAGAAGAGCCCTGATGTTCCTACTGACAAAAGTGTTTTTGACAATCTGGCTTGCCAAAAAGACCTCTACTGCTTTCCAAACTAGTTGGGATACTGGTCCCACAATCATAATAGTCTACAAAGTTGTGACCTCATTTCCAAGAATATTGAAAAGCAATTTCTAAAATCTTACCAAATTAATTGTATAAACAGACAGCACACAGCCTCCCTGTAAGTTTCAATGTAAAGCAAACAGCACTTTGCATCAAAATCCTATCTTGCATAGCAACCCATTATCAACACTGCAAATTCTCATAAGGGAGTCCTATTTATAAAATTATATAATATACATCACATATTATATAAAATAATCACACACTATATATACACACAGCATTTGATATCTGCTGCAATAGTTATAAAAAATATAGAGCCCACTTTTAATCACACACGCACACAAGCACACAACCACGCACACATTATTCAGTGTGGCCAATGGCACTGCTGGGCACCACATCCTGTCTTCTGGAATAGATTTTCAACTTTATTATGGCATCATCACTCTTTGTAACAGCCCCTCTCCTCCAGGTTTATTTTTCAATCCTTGCTCCAGTTATAAAATTAATCCCTATTGCTTGGGGCAACTGTACATTTAGAACTCTGTGCCTCTAATTCTTAGATAGTTCACACTGTATACGTACTAGTTAAAATTGGAGGAGGGAAGGGGAATTACACAGCTACTCTTCTGTTACACACATAGGTTTTGTACAAATGAAGGGCAAATTGGACTCTATTGTTTAAGAGCACTTGATGCCTTTGGGTAAAGCAGCAATTCCACATTCCCAAAGGAAGGGGGATTAATATTTCTGATCTTGCATTCCAACTTTCCAAGCTGTGCAAAAGTATTAAGTTCTGGTGAAGTGACATGTAGACGATAATGTACTTTTATCATTTGTTTCAGAGGGAATGCCATGAAATACAATTACTGACAGCTAGTGCAGATGAGAGTTCCAAAAAAGCTCCAACTTGCAATTAATTAGGTCAATTAACCAACCCCCAGGAATTGAAACTCTTCGTTTTCTTTGAGAAGGAAGAGAAAGACAAGAGGGAGTATTTCCAATCCAGCACATTTCTGGAAACTTTTTTACATCACAGCTACACCCAAGTTCATTACTTCTTATTTCCCTATCTTATGATTTGCACAACACACTGTCATGTCACGAGAAGAAATTAACACAATACATAACAAGTGAATAGTATGTATACAAGGCACACCAAGGGAGCACCAGAAGACAAATTAAAACATTTAGAATGAAAATGGGACAATGCTACAGAACTGTAATGTGTGAGAAAGACCTTGGGAGACAGGGCCAAGAGACACTGCCTAGGCAACGGTCAGATAAGAGACTGCATTGCCCACAACTGGATAGTATGTGGGGCAAGAGGCTCAGAATCCCGGGTTTCTTGGGCTGTAAAGGGGACGTGGGGAGGATTGTACTTTCAGACATGCAAGATCAATGTGGGCCTCACAGGGTAAACCAGACAGGAATCACAACCAGATGAGCTCTTTCTACTTTATTGTAAAGCTACATTGACAGAATCTTTTAAGTCTGAAAGTACAATCCTCCCCCCTCCCATCTGCTTTACAGCCTGAGAAACTATGGAGAGTCTCTTCTGCGTCTCCCAAGGTCTTTCCCACATACCATTACAGGAATAGCCACATTCAAGTGTTTCCTTATTGCTGAGCAGGTGGCTATAAATGCTACCGCCTTGTTGTTGTTGTGACAATATCATAAGGCCTGTTTTGTTCCTCTCACTATCAAGGAACTAGCATAAGAACTCTATTCTTTTATAACATTCATTTACATAAGCATAGCTGCTGACCAGCAAGACTTTGCTAGAACTACTGACAATCATTCAGTGTTCAGATTCAACAAGTGCAGATTAATATGATTTCAGAAAGCAATAATGATTTCACCAATAAGTTGTAACATTTGAGTCAGGCTGGAATTCTTCTATTTGATTCATACCCTTTAGCTGTATAATTATAAGCTGCAGTCCAACTTGGGCCTGAAGTTCTCCCATGTGTGTCTTTGCTAAAACCATTACATCACACTGCAACAGTAATTTTCCAATGCTAACTGTCCAAGGAAGACATCATCTATATTATTATAAATTGTCACACTGATGTCATCCAGGGAGGTTTGGGGATGAATTTCTCAAGGGATAAATAATACATATCAGCAAAAAGGCTTTTTAAAACATACATTCATAGGACACTACACCTCAAAAACGAAAAATAAATAATGATTCTAATAATTAATATTCTTGTCATCAGTCCCAGCACTTCTGCTGTGCAGTTACTGGCTTTACTGAAGAGAGGCCATTTTCTTAAGTCTCTTGTATTTGGAGCTGTTGATGTCCCCCCAAACTGTCCAATGGAACACCTTTTGAAATCACTTCTGTCTTTTCATTACAGTGTTTTGAAATAGGCCGAAGAATAAGGGGGCTCCAGTTCAACATGTGATCAGATGTCTCCAAATGGGCACTGTGATCTGCAAATAAAAACACAGTTATCAGCATCTGTTTCTCAGCTACCCGAACAACCTCAACTATCAAAAGATTTATGCAAGTCCCAACTGGCTGTCATTTACTGAGCATCGCTATTGGCCCCACACTGATGCCATTTTTGTGCAGCATCTGCATAAGGATCCAGCCTAATTAACTATAGCTGTTGAAATGCAGAAATACAGCTAAAGATACTCTTGACAGATTTTTTTTTTAAACCAGCACAGTGATTAGAATCAATCAATCATCACAACCTAATCAGAGGAAAATAGCAGAAGAAATTCCTTTAGTAAAAGCTCCTAATTTTGCAATGCAACCTGAAAAGTTATTGAGTGTCAGGTATGCTGAGATGGAACCACAAGATGCTAATATATTTGCCCTCACACTAATTCTGGTTTCTGTGCAGATGAATTGAAATATTTTAGTTATAAGTAAATACCAATGACCAAGGAGCCAAGTACATTTTTCCATTTTCCTGACATACCTGATATACAATTTGTACTGAGTGGGTTCACATTTTCTTGGCAACAAGAGTCCTGATGTGATGGCGACTCTACCTTGTCCTTGTCATTTTCTTCAGTCTCAACATTGCAGCCAGGGACTGTGGATGCCAAGCACATGGCAACAATCATGTGATTTAATGGTTTCATTTCTAAACTGTCTTGCTGATAAGGTGCTATTATGGGCATCACAGATACAGAACTGTTGCCGAAACTGCCACTGGTTTTAGTGAAACACCTACAAATATTTAAGCCAAAAAAAAAAAAAAGAACATAGATCAGAATGCATGTCATGTTTCACTGACCAATATATTCTTTATTGCTTCAAAATATTTCTATTTTGCCTGCCATATACTACATCACTAGGAAATATACAACATGAATATGCTCCTGTATTACCATTCACCTACTATGAATAGTAGAACTGTAGTAAGTTATCAAATGCCAAAGTTAATAATAATGTGTTTCAGTATGTAACTAAAATATAGTAAGACTAGCAAAAGCTTTATTTTATTTCAGTTATCTAGGTCACAAGTTGTTTAGGGCATTAATGATTAACATCAACATCTTAAACTTGGACTAGTAGCACAAACATATACAGAATACTTATTATAGTTATTAATAACTATACTATTTTATTTATCTTTTCAAGAGCCTCTCTTGATAGTTTTTACTGGGGTAACTTTGGCAGCATAACAGCAGAGCTTGGTGCCAGTTTGCTCTCTGAATTGGAAAAGCTGCTGTTGACAGAATGATTCCGTTCATGATGGCATTCTTCTCCACTGTAATCCTAGAAAGTGAGAACATGCCTTCTGAGTCTTCCCAGAAAGACACTTTGATAATTCTCTCTTGTTCTGGACTGTGAAAGGCTAGTCAAGCAGGGAAGGAAGTCAATTTCTTATAGCTCAAACTACTCAGCCTTTGAACAACAACAACAACAACAACAACAAAAGCAACTTACAACTGAAATCCTTTGTAGGCATGCTAGCTCTAATCCAAAGTTTTGGGGAGCTGCCAGTACTTTAAACATTTGCAGCTGGATTATCACTTCCAAAGACATGAAGGCAGTTATCAAGTTGTTTTCTCAACATTCACAGTAAATGCTAACAAGCACTTTACTGTATTATTTGTGATTAAACATAAATTTAGTGAAAAACCACATCATAGCTACATCTATTTAGGGAAGACATAGGAACTGTTATGCAAAGCATGAGATCCAGAAAGAATAGGCATCTTAAATGATTATGTAAGTAAATGGTGGATCTAACAAAATAATCTGGAATGATCACTCTGACTTTCGTATTTATCTCTATATAGAACGTGAAGCCATGTTCTTCCTACGGATTCATTCATTGTCAAGATGCCTGACAGCAGCCTACGGATTGTTACAAGAGTTTCAAATAAACCACTTAACACCACCCTCCCAGATTTCTTTAAAAAGTGGATGAATTCTGATGTACTCAAGATGCTTGCTACCATTTTTAGCAGGTGATAAGGTCAAACAGACTAGATAAAAGAAATGGGAAGTCAGAGAGAATGTGAAGAGAGAAGTGTGGATAAAAATTCTTTATGCAAATACTATGCCTATATGGGGCAAAACACAGGACAATTCAAACTATTCTTCTTTGTTACAATTGTTTGTTACTTTCAGCATGACTTTTCCTTTAAAGACTATCTGTCTTTCATGCTCCCTCATGTCTCTGTGTAGTGGGAGAATGCAAAAATTCTAATCCAGATCATCATGCACCTTGATATTGGATGTGAAAATCTGTGAATGGAAACATAAGGGATGCTCAAGAATCCAGAGGCAAATTATCTTCTCCTCATGCATTCCTCCAATTCTCTTGCCTGACTGAGGTCAATGGGAATTGTCTAGCTGCTCAAGGCATGTTGACAAAGCAGAAACTAAGAAGCATATTCTCTAGTTGTTGCTTACGTAAAAATAAGAAGAGATGTTCTAGGCCCCAGTTGTTTCCCAACACTAGTGAATAACTGCAGTACCTGGGACTCTGTTACCCTACACATATTTTTATCACCTTCAGAGGATATCCCAATTCCCATCTTAAGACTCAAACATATAATCTAGCTTCATATTCAAACAGGGAAACAACTGTCACTGTGACTACAATTTGCATACTTCACAAGTGCCACATTCTCCCATTTTTCTAATGCAAGTATTACACCAAAAGTTCTCTTAATTTTTCATCTTTAGGTAAACTGTAAGTACACACACAGACGTAGTGGAACTTAGCTATGATGCAACGTAGCATAATTCTGAGTATTTAAAGCAATATTGCAAGAACCAAAAAAATCTGACTTTTGGTTGCCAAGCTGAGTTGGCACATTTTAACTTTTATTTTTGCCACCCAGTGAGTTCTATAGCTAAGAGTTAATTTGAACCTGAACCATAATCCAACACTTTATGTTTTGCACCATATAAAACCTTTGTCTTTCAGTTTGATTTTATTGGAAAAGTGATGCATCTCTTTCACAAAGCAACCCATTATAAGTGCCTGGTGTGCTGGGGGCTGAGCGACTACAGTAGTCAACACCTAAATACAAGTCTTATTCATAACGCAGGCAACTCCAAGCACAGGTCGCACAATCCCAGGGTTGTCATTATGTGTGTCTTCGACGTGGAAAGACTAGGGTGCCTTGTGAGATATCAAGAGCAAAAAAGTCAACTACCAGCAGAGAGCTGCTATAAAATTTTGTAGTCCATCAATCCATTTTAGACTGTGTTTACTTAAACTGAAGCAAAAGAATGAAGACAGGCTCACACCTAAACAAGTTAATTTTTGCTTGTTTCACATGGAAGAGGAAAAAAATGGCTCAATTCTGCTATGTTAAAAGTATTTGCATGAAAGCTTTTCCCTTACTGCATGAGCCACTAACCTTAAAATATACAGCTAACACAAGGAACACATTTTATGATTTACAAAGCGGAACTATTATTTCACGTTTATTTTGAACAGGGTGGCTAGTAAATACTGGTGTTCAACCACAAATATTGAGTTTATTTGGTTTAAGGGCCTGCAAGGGACAGCAGTGCACCACGCAAGACCAAAGCACTCCTTCTGGGAATTCTTTATGGTTTCTGAGACAACTAACAACTTCAAGCCGGCCACTGTGGTTAAAACCTGCTAATGAGAAATTGGAAAATGGGTGGGACGGAAGGTAATACAGGGTAATCTTCCACAAATGGGCTTGGATTTCTGAATCCTCCCTCTGCACTTCTTCATGCAGCCCAAGTTTTCTATGAGGCAACTTCTGACACATCAACAGAAAGTTTGCAGTGGGGATGGAAAAGCCAGAGCCTTGAACATGCCCGCTCAGGCTCTTGTTTCATAATCCTGTTGGTGAAGGAGGGCAAGAGGACTTGGCAGCTTCCCCAAAAGAGTGAAGTTGAGACAACCACCATGGATAATATTATATCCAGCATAACCGCTAGTTCAAGAAACAGCCATAAGGCTGAAAACTATTTTTGTGCTTCCTTGGAATTCAGGGCATCTAAATTAGATCAAGATGAGCTACTCTGCTCTTTTCGGAGCAAAAAGTGCCTGCTTCTATCAAGGCATTTCCATTTCAATGTTACAACTAATATGCCAGGCTGTACTGTTTCCTATATTAAGGAATGGCTAATTTCATGAAGAAATGTGCCCACAACTTACAAAGCAGAGATTTTAAAATTAAACAAAATGCTATTGTGGGTACATCTCGTAGTTCAGCCCAGAGGTGGAGTCAGGTGGCATCAAAATTGAATAAATAAAATAGTTCGAGCAAATCTTGCAGCTGTTTAATGTGTGGTGCCCTATGTAGCACAAAACTGCCCTTACTACGTATAATTGGCTGGAGCTAGCTCCGCAGTTAAAACTTAAGGGATTTAAATTCCTTAAAGCAGGAAGGTCTTCAGGATGCCAGTTTCTAGAAACCATATAGCATCCTCCATGTGTAAATCTGGAATGGTAATAATGCAAATATCAAGACGCAGTTGCTAAATGCGGTACATAGTGGGAATTACTAATCTGTGGAGGCTCAAATTCAGAGATCCAAAGACCATTTTGTTCTCTCTTTTGTCTGGTTACCTGTTATTGTTCCGACAGTTCCTGCAATTGGCATACTCTGAAGGGTCCGTCTGGGGGACCGATGTGTATACTTCACCACCCTGCGTGATGGGGGAATGGAAATATTTGAAAATTAAAGTATTCTGTAAGTAACACTTAAGCAAGCAGGCACAGTATATTTCATTATGTTCTATAACAAAGACTGCCATTCGTTTGAAAGGGAAAGCATACAGCCTTGCCAGAAGTTCTGTTTTGTAAAGCAGAAATCTCAGCACTTGTACTAGAGCAAAGCAAAAGTTGTAGCTTAGACATGTACATCATAATTTCCCTGGGCTTATTTTCAGCTTGAAATGCCTAAGTTTCATAGGAAAAAAAACTGAAAATGCTACACACACGGATGATAGGCATGGAGGGAATTTTTCTTTACTGGAAACGACTGTCTGTTGGTGGAGGCAGGATATTGCATGTATGACCGATGAAATATAATCAGTCTGTCCCAGTTTCTTCTAATTATTCCAATTAGATCAGCTTGCTTGACTAAACTCTGGGTTTGAAATCTGCTGTATTTTTACAGATGCATTAATTTGTCAGCCAAAAGTGATGGAGAAGGAGGCCGAGGGGGATTTCTGAGCTCTTGGTTTTGGATGCAGAACCTCTGCAAATAAAAAATACCATTACTAACACGTGGTGATGATGCTATCCGTTCAATCGTGTCCAATTCTTGGCGTTTCTATGGACTATGGATTTTATTAACACACACCTCGTTGCTAAACACTATGTATATGAGAGATCTGAGAAATACTTGCAGACAGGGCAGCACAGGTAGTATTAGAAATCTGCATTTTAAATATTCAGATCCATTACTGGAAGACAAAACTCAAGACAACAATTCTTTCCAAGTTGCTGCATGCCCGTATGCTAAAATAATTAAATTATTTGGGGGGAGAAGGGTAGCTTTTCCTCACTTGTGAATCTTGGGAACTATAATTCTGTGAAGAGGCTGCAAGTCCTTATTTGAAAATATTGCCTATGTACCCACTATCTTCAATTCTATAACATTTGTTTAGTACTTGTGAGGGCTTTTTTTTTTTTTTAGCACAAAGGGCAAAATCAGTGTTTCAGGGCAGATTCTCACTTTCTATTCAGAACTTTGGCATGAAGGGCACACCTCTAGGAAGAAAAGCATGATCTGAACTGACTAAACTCAGTAAGTGATGAATAGCCACAACAGATGGTTTTAAAATTCTCAAAGACATTGACCAATATAAGCATTGGAATCTTTGAAATAATTGCATACTGTTGAATGCAGGGATTTCCTACTTGAGTGAAATGAAATAATGTTACTCAGAGTTAAATCTAAATGTGAGAATTAGGCCTTTGAGAAGCATCTAAAGCAAAGTCTTGAACACCTGTTTTAAGTTTGTCTTCTCAGTACACCCACCCAGCCGCTAATTTAATTTCACAGTGGCTGCATCCACCCTCCCCTACATGCTTACATTTAAATATTTCTAAAATCAATGTTTGGATTAGCCTTTAAATGGGTCTTAAGGATCTAAGGATGCCACAACAAGGTAACATGAAGACTGTGAGAGACTTAAAAGGTTATCTGAACAGCAACTCTTGTACTTCTGGCAATCTGTTATTCCATGAAATGAAGTGTTTATGTTCAATTACCAGAGCAAACAATTGCCCTATCACCCTCCCAGTAGAAGCAGATGATGTTACTTAATTTCTGAACACATTCCTTGTTTCTCATAAAACATTCAAACAGTTTTGTGTAGGACCTCTAACCTAGCAGCTCCTCCTGATCTCTTGCTACTCAAGCAGCAAGAACAACTTAATATAAACCTGCATTCTTCACCCTCAGATCTTAAACCACTATCTCAACTGTCTTCAGTTTAGCATGAGCACCATTGGTAAGGAAAGCACAATTTAAAGTAGACTAAATAATAAAAATATATCCTAAGAACTGTTTTTTTCAAAACAGACAGGATTAGAATAGTTCATTCTTAAAATGACATCAGCTCCAGTCTCAGCTGTTTGGAAAGCAGATATTATGCTGTGGCTGAGGAAGAAGAGGAAGAGACAGATTTTGGCACAGGTCAAATCTATGCAAATTCTTTAAAAAAGCGAATCACCTGTCTGCTAGGAATACCCTAATCTCACATTACAGTATCATCAAAATCTCAACATAAGAGGTTGGGAAGGGTATCCCAAGGACAAATGCCATTACTATTATGACATAAAAGCTAAGGTGTAAAAATGGGCAGTTAATTTATCATTATTATCTGAAAGTAGCTTTCAAGAACACAAAAAGCTACATCCAACATTATTGAAACAGATTTCTGCTCTCATGATTAAAATTCCATTTTTCTGCCTCTCTGGCCCCATTTAAATCTGCTGTGGAGGATCCCTTAATATTGGGAGAGGACAGATTTGATCTGCCAGTAATGTCTACTCTTTTGGCAGAAAGACACTGCAGGATACAACTCAAAAACAAACATGGAAACTTAGTACAAATTACCTCTAATTAAATGCTTATTATCTCTAATACACTTCACACTAGATTTACATATGCATATTAACTACTTGATAAAATAGCATCAAGTGAATAACATGCAATATAAAATAAAGCACTTCAAACCTAGTCCATCTGAAGTTCAATTAAATACTTAATTGAACCTGTTCAAATACTTAATTGAACCTGTTCAATCAACTTCACAAATTTATATACAAAAACTTTATTCTTATGTACTAAATTTTTAATTTCTAGAAACTCTGAAAGTTTAAACAAAATCATGCATCTTTGCCTGGTAACAGACTTCTCAGAAACCACAGGAATTACAAATCCATTGTATATTTCCATTCAACAATATTGTTTACATTAGAAAACTCTAGTATGAATTCAGTAACTCAGGGTCTATACAAAAATGAGGGTACAGGAGGAACATACAGCTTATCAGCAAATGCATGTGTTCAAGTTTCCAAGTATTACATTAACAAAGACAACTTTTAAAGTGTATATTTAAGTGCATATCTATTGCTTTCATGATGAAGTCTTTAATTTCAGTAATTTTAGCATACTTTAACAGGTGTCCAGTAATAAGATCTTCAAGAACAAGATACTGGGATACTATGACATTTGCAACATATCTCTTAAGTGGAGTAACACCTTCACTTTCATTTCCTAATGTTCACAAGAATCGAAGCTTCAAGCGTCTGACCTATAAAGCATAGAGTTTACTTACATTTCCTATGTGATGGGTGTGTTCATATTCTACGTGTGCTCTGGAGAGGGAGTTAGAATGTCCTGGATAAACACCAGTTCCTCCATTGATAGCACCATTCATGATCCCATTCATTCCATTAGGAACCTTATGATGGAGGTGAAGGCACCCATTATTATGTTTTCCATTACTGATAAAGTTTCCATGTATGCCACCATTAATACGGTTTGTGCCTGGTAGAGTTGTATACTGAACCATTTGTCCATTGATATCTGCACCTTGGTAGAGATAGCCAGGAGGGTCATACTCTATAGAAGCAAGAAAGAAGAAATCTTCTAGAAATTGCAACTTAACTTTGATATACAGCAAAAGGAGGATCTTGGCCTGTTTTTCACTGCACAGTTTATATACAATGTCAATTAATAGTTTCAGTTGATAGCAAATCTTACAACAGGAAGAACCTCCCTAAATGTAATTTAAAGCAAATAGCATAGTTTGCTGCACTTTTCAAAAGAAAAGAAAAGAAAAATATGAAGCCCTTCAGGAGCTAATCCCCATTAGCCAAATCAGGAAGGCATGGGGTCAGAGTAAGCATTAGATCTCATTGCACTATTACAAATTTGTTCTCTTTACTTATATTCACATTTGAGTGGGGATCATGATAAAAATACATAGCAAAACTTATGGATTACAGAATTTAATAAATTTGTCAGCCAAGGCCATTATGAACAAACGAATGAACGAACAAATCAATCAATCAATCAATCAATCAATCAATTTTATCATGGCCAGGGCCAGGAATATTAAGCACTAGAGAAGAGAAGAGAATGTAAAATCACTAATAAACATGGTTAAATAAAATATTAGATGATATCAAGATGGCTAACAAATAAACTGAGTCATAACCATAGGAGATCTTTATTAGTTGGTGCTTCGTTTTCACTGCTACTGCACAGTATTTTGTTACAAACTAGGTTACAGAGGATTTGCAGGCTGAGAAATGTAAACTCACATAAAAGTTATCTTGTTCTTCCAGAGTACTGACAAAGCAGGGCAAGATGTAATGTTATAAATTTCCTTATAGATGATACAATAAAATGTCATTGGGTATGAAAAGTAACCTACTTTGCAAGGCATTTTGCTGACGGTTCTTCCATAAACACATGGCAATGAAGACAATCAAAATGAAAACCATCACTCCAAGGACACAGGCTACAATGAGATACAACATGTTGCTACTCCGGGCTGGACCATTTGGTTGACCTGCATTGCTCCCAATTCCACGGTCAGGGAAATTAGGTGGTGTACTAAGGTCTTTTACTGGATATTCGGATACTCCAGGCAAGCGCTTCACTAATTGGAAACAAAACAAAAAGGTTTCATGAATAAATTTTAAATGGCAAATTCATGCCATTCTGGCCTTACGTGGAACTTCAGCAACAACTGAAAATATCTTAAAATTATTAAGCCCGCAAGTTGCAGAATGCTATTAATTAGATGCATTTGTTTTGGGATATAATAAATAATCACAAACCATCGAAGGATGAAAAAAATGAGAGGGCAAAGATTGCCACATTAACGTACATGCCTTCAGTTTAAAGAGCGCTGTTTCAATTCAGAAAGGCACAATAAGATATACTCTAGTTACACAACGTTCCTTCCCCTTTGATAAATATTTCTTTTTGAGACTGACCAAGTTTGCTTACAACAATAAGCCAGATTTAGTCAGAAGCAACAACTGTTTCTTGCCTTTAGTCTCACACATCATCACGTTGCTGTAGTCACTTTCTCCTCCTTCGTTGTAACACTGCATTTTAATATCATATGATGTTTCAGGTTGTAGATGGCTTATCAAGTGCCACAGTCTTGTCCCTGGGGGGGGGCAGGGGGGAGACATAGGGAGATACTGTTTAATACAACTATACTCTTTCAAATAGGGTGAGTTATAAAAAAGGTACAGAAAGCGTTCTTATAATTTAAGACACAAAAGCTAAAGATCTATGAAACTGCATTCGCGTATGTGCGGAAAAAGCAATTAATTCCCAAATTTAGGATCTGTCTTTTTCATGAAAAGGTGGAAGATAAGCAACAAACCGCAACAAGAAAATCTGGCAGGATACAGTTCAGGTTTTGGAATCTCACCAGTACACAGCATGGCAAGGCAGGTCTACGTGAAATGCTGGATTAGCTCTGTTTGTTGTTGAAGTCCTGCTCTTCCACAATAGCTTTTTAAAGCTATGAAATAGATAATGGGGCCTAGGACTCATTGCATTCTCTAATTCTGGGTCTTAAGTCTATTTAGGCAGACCTGGCTGATTTCTTCTAGGCTTGGAAGCTAAATGGGGCCAGGCCTAACACCTACTTGTATGGGAGACTGGAGAGCATCAAGGCTAAAGGCTAGACTGGGAAATACACACACACGTACACACACAAACCCTGAAGACAGCAATTGCAAACCACTTCTGTACCAAGACAATCCCACAACATGTGCATAAAGTCTTCAGGAGTCAAACCTGATGACCTCCTTCTTTGCTGTTGATGATATTCCTGGTATTGTACTTTGGTATGTTATAGCTCTCTACTGATTTACAAATATAAATATTTTGTCTGCACATATAGACATTCACAGATGCACATACACAGAGTAAAGCAGCAGAAAGTTCACCTGTGAAAATTATTTATTGTGTTAAATTCAAAGCCAATGTTTTATTTAGGTACTCTCTGGAAATCACGGATAAATCATTTTTTATATGCTCAGGCTTATGACAAGTTTTGGCAAATTGGCATCTTCTGTATCAGCCTTCTCTAACCCATTGCTCTCTAAAAGTATGAGCAGAACGCTCAGAATTTCTAGTCAGTGTATCCAATGGGTTATTATTACACGGTCTTAGTAAGAAATATAATTGTACAAGGACAATATTTACGTACAAGCTAATCAGGCCTCCGTGCATTAAGGAACACTTCAAGGGACTTAGGTGTGCATGAATCTTACCTTCTACAACATCTCGCTTGTAATCACTATCGTTGTCACTATCCGTGGGACGATAATAAATGTAAAATCCTTGGATAGGTGTGTTGTTGTTACTTGAAGTAATGTACTAAAACAAAAATGCTTAAACATTTGAGAATTCAGAACACCCAGTAAGGAATGAAGGAGAGTATGGGGAAGACAAATTCAATGACATTGATAAACTAAACTCCAAAAAGCAATTTAAACTAAACTGCTACACAGGGAAAGAGTTGTTTCATTTTATAGTGTATTTCCATCTTCAATTCTAAAAATTAACTTACAATAATTAAAAACAGAAACAACTATACTTTCTTAGAATCCAAATTAGAAAATTTAATTGGATATCAGCATTTAATGTTGTTTTCATTTGAGTCTTCCATTATATTCTCATCACTCAATCTTATCTTTCATATTGCACTAAACAATAAACAATATAAACTGGCTAAAAGGAAAATGACTGTTTAATGACAACCCATTTAGAATAGCATTTACAGAATGCATGTTCCATGCTCTTTATGTAGCACTGTCTACACAGAAGAGTCTAAGAGTACAGATCTCTGTTCTAAGGTGGTTAGTGAGCAAAACTGTTTTTTCATACCCCTTGTATCTTTTCAAAAACACAAAACATTATTTCCAGAAGAACATCTGGATACTTACAGACCACTTTAACATGATCTGGGTGTCACTGACTGCTTCAGTATAAGCAATATGAGGTCCTGCGATGGGGCGGTTGGAGTATCGGTTGGTAAAGCCTGCCACGGTATACAATCGAGAGGGAGAACTTCGTGGGCTTTCTCCATAATTATTAAT
Organism: Candoia aspera; assembly: GCF_035149785.1. NCBI lineage: Eukaryota > Metazoa > Chordata > Lepidosauria > Squamata > Candoiidae > Candoia > Candoia aspera. Next base: position 10,929,167 of record NC_086161.1, on the reverse strand, counting down.
AGCAATTACACGGAACTTATATGCAGTTCCTTTCAGGAAAAAAAAGAGAGAGAGAGAGAGAGACAGCGATTAAATAAACACCATTCTGGGTAAGGAAAAAGGGCAACATACTGAATTCCAGTTGTTGGAACTGCTACTTCTACCATTGCTCGCCATGGTGTCTAGGCAAACCGGAGTTCAGCAAACACCAGGAGGGCCACATCTTGTCCATCCTCTATTTATGTAGCTCTAGGCCTAGGTCTGTCAACACCCTTGTCCTCAAGTAACACCTACCCTGGCTGAATATTGGGCTGATTACTTTTTACCAGGACAAACAGGTAGCAGGGCATAGTCTTGACACAGACATGCAGATCTTCATTGACTGTAAGGTGAGTTCTGATAGTTACGATCTCATCAGATAGCCCTATCATGCTTAATTTAAGAATGCTGCACAAGTACTTGCTGGCAACAGATTTTACAGTTGATAAGCCACGGAACTGGTAACCTTCCTGAATTGTATTCAAATTGGTGGCATTAAGATCAGATTCATAGGGTTCAACAGGATTTTCAGCTAGGTTGTATCACTTCTGGACAACATATCACTAATACTGCAGATGACCTGCAGTCATCAGGACAAGGCATGTATATGAGTACCTGGATCCAAATTGCCAACTTCCACTGAGAGTTTAGAAGGAGAGATGTTATCTGCTGCAACTAGCCATTCATTATTTCTGTTAATACGTCTATATTCTACTTTAAAGGCAGTGATAGGTGATCCACCATTTGCACGTGGGATCCAAGTGACATAAACAGAGGTTTCTGATGCTGCTGAAATAGTAGGCCGATCTGGTGCCTCAGGAACTAGAAAAGAAAATGGACAAATCTTCATATAAAATTGTGACACATACATTTGTTTTATATGCCTGTATGTTGTTTGAACATCTGTCAGTCAAATTAAAAATGTCTAAAGGGCGTAGGGAACGGCCTTGAAGGACAGGAAGAAGAACCACTATGAACGCAACAGAGAAGCAGAGAAACCCATTCCAAGAAACTAGTTTGAGTAATCATTTCAGACAGGCCCCTCCTTAGTTCACACTAAGATAAAGGGAGGGAGGGTGGAAGCACGTTCGGCTTGCAAAATTCTGTTACTATAGCTGCTACAGCAAAAGTACCCCCGACCTATGTGGCATTGGTTTCTTAGTCTGGTCTACCTTACACAGCTGACACAATGTAACTTAACTCTAGAAAATCCTTCCTGAAATGCAAGTGGGAATGATTTTTTTTCAGTTTTCCAAGACAGAGAATCAAAGCTAATTATGGAATGAATCGAACAAACAAAAAGGTGTATTAACTGCTACAGCTTATTGACAACACTATGCAACAATAGTGAATTAATCCAGCACATACAGATCCTGAAGCATTAGCGCACCAAAGAGAATTGTGTTACTTAATTCACAATCAAAGAAACGGACACAGAAACTAGTTAATACCAAAATAAATTCAACTTATTTCAAAGCAGCTTAGTAATTTTTGCACGACAGAGTCTAAAATGTAAACTGAAATTCCTAGATTCATGAAAACTTTATTTTTGTTGTAAACTTCCCAGAGTCCCTCCTTTGGGGGAGAGATGGGCAGTGATAAAAATCAGTCAATCAATCAATCAATCAAACAATCAATCAATATCTCTATGAACTATTAGCAGACTTTAAGCCCTTACCCAGTTTGGTGTAGTGGTTAAGGCACCAGGCTAGAAACCAGGCGACTGTAGGTTCTAGTCCCACCTTAGGCACGAAGGCAGCTAGGTGGCCTTGGGCCAGTCACTCTCTCTCAGCCCTACGAATAAGGCAATGGCAAACTACTTTCGAAAAATCTTGCCAAGAAAATTGCAGGGACTAGTCCAGGCAGTTACCTGGAGTCAAAAACTGACTCAAAGGCACCAAAAGAAAAAAGAGCTAGTATTCAAAACCATGCAGTTTATATTAATACTTACTGAACTCACTTGAAGTTAGATAGCAGTGGAAACAGAAAGAAGGGAGAAAAGGAATGTTAGTAAGTCTGATTATAGCCATAATCTGAGATATTATCTCCAATCTTTATTGTATGTTTTTTATCAAACTATACAAGACATACCATGAAGGAAAAGATTTAATTTGGAAGAGAAAGATACAGTATAACATTGAAAAACTGTATATTTTTAAGATTAGTTTCCAACTTACCTTTGTACATTGACTCAGATAATTCAGAATGCTCTTTACATTTTTTAACAGAACGGATATCGTATTCAAGCTTCGAAACCTGACAGTATTGTTTCAAATCAATTACAATAATAATCTATCTTGAAACGCTTTAGAGTGATGTGTCATGTTCTAATTTTTTAATTGTTTGTTGCTTTTTGGGGGGCATCATTTGATGATATATACTGTGTTTGTATTGTATTTTGTAAGCTGCCCAGTTATAACATATTGGGATAGCCCATAAATCTCATAAATAAATAATAAAATCTGCACATTTTGGCAATACAGCCAGAGTGACAGAACATGCCCTTATATTAACATTTAATTTAGTAACAGAAAACATTTAACTAATTATAAATTCTCTTAATTCCAGAACCTTGGCATATAATCTAAGGCTACGGTCAAGGAGCCCCTGCTGCATAAAACAAATTGCACGGAAAAATAGTGGAATAATCAAAGCCCTGATAACATGCAAATTGCCACAACAAAAAAAGTGTGTTTGAATCAAGCATAATTATGCTATTACAGCAGAACTATGTAATGCCCAGAAGCAGAATGTATTGCTTCAAAAGAAGAACTGATTACTTCCCAAAAAAAGGCAGATTAGATGATCCACTTACTCTCATTAGCAGCAGCTTCACAAAACTTTGAGCAGGAATGTTTTCTCGCAATACTGCCTAAAATCATTAACTGGAACAAAGGAAGCTACCTCACACAATTTCAGTCTATTTTCCATCCATCTTATTATGACAGACAGATAGGTTATTATTCTCCAGGTTCCAGGCACTGGTGAATCATCTACTACCTGATCTTTAAGCTAGATGGCCTGCATGCAAAGCATATACTCTTATCACCGAACTAAATTCCAAGGAAGAGTTCAGTGTTCGGAGAAGGCTTTCTCTTATTTTCTTTTGAAGTTACTTTGTTAAACACACAAGTGACCCTGGAAATGCAGAACAGAAGATTCAAAAGGTGGTTAAAATCAATGTTTCAAAACTGTATTGTTTATTTACACATTTATTGGTGGCACTTACCACTGCTATGTCGAGATAGATCTGGAAGGACCACGCCAAAATTGTTGGTTGTTCCTTCCTGAATGACAGAATGTTTAGGAATGCCAATTGGTTGAGAGGGAGTCTGTGAGGTTCTTGAGAAGGAGGATCTTTCTAAGAGAAAAAAAAACTATACTCAATAAATAATTTAAAATGTCCCAACGTACTTTTTGAGGTTTTTTTTAGCAAGTGTTAGTCATCTACTGTACATCTCATCTACTTATTTACATCTTGTTCTATGCAAGCAGGCAACAAAAATACTGAACCAAACCCCATTTGACTGAATATTCTACTGATGTTGTTTTATTTAATTACTGCTACTTAAGGAAAGCTCCCACATGAAAGTTAGTTGCTGGAATAAGCTCAGAAGAGACTTTGAGCATCTGCAAGCAAAGAAGTGTATCGAAGTGGAATGTTTAAAAAATGCCCTTCCACATATGAAACATCTTTGATAGAGTTGCTCATGGGATGGGGGAATCTGATCCTCACCCTGCCTTGGCATTTCCCCTGCTGCTCTGGGAAGTGAGAAGGAATTGTTTGCAGAGGAAGCCTGTTGAAACAATTTGGGGCTTGCAAGTGAGCAAGTATTGGAAGAGCCTGTTCTGTGAATAGATAGCTACTCACTGAGTACAGGAGCCAACCCACCTGATGGTTCTGAGCAAGGAATTTCAACAACGTGACCGACGCTGTAGAAAATATAGCTTGCTTTGGGGGAGGGGGGACATGTCAGAAGTTTCCACACATACGAACTTCAGAAAAAATGTGTCACCTGAAATATTTCAGGGAATGATCAATAGTATAAGAAAAGCTTTCTCACCTTTGCTAGTACGGAAAGTAAGCATGGAAGGCTGACCTTCACCAGCATCGTTTCTTGCAACCATCAAAACTTCATATAGGCTGGAAGGTTCCAGTTCCGTAAGGCTAAGTTCGTTTTCACTTCCAGGGACCCGAATTGTATACCAATTAGTTACATTGCCATCTAACTGTAAAAGGAGAATCAAAAAAGGCTAAGAGCAAAAAAACATACTCTATAAATCTGCTTCATTTAAATAAAGAGAAAGGCATGGATTCTCAGGGAGCCGGCTCAGGTTGACTCAGCCTTCCATCTGAGGTCGGTAAAATGAGCACCCGGCTTGCTGGGGAAGGTGACGGCAAACCTCCCCGCTATAGTCTGCCAAGAAAACGGCATGAAAACGGCATCCCCCCAAAAGGTCAGACATGACTCGGTGCTGCTTGCACAGGGGACCTTTCGCCTTTTTTTTTTTTTCATGCTAAAATATAATGTAAGATTTCACTTATCTTACTACAGCAAGATGTCAACAAGTGACTTAAACGCAACATAACCTTTATCAGATTTAATGCTTGTAACTGACACATCAACAGAAGTACAGGTAGTCCTTGAGCTACGATGGTAATTGGGACTGGAATTTCCATCGCTAAATGATGCGGTCATAAAGTACAATGTAGCGGGACCACATCGCTTAGCGATGGCAATCGCAGCAGTCCCCATTGCCGTCGGTCCCTCCCAGCCCTGAGCCTTGGCAAGGTAAGGGACTGCCTCCTCTTCAACTCCCCCCACCCACCTATGTCTCCCCATCTCTGCCCTTTTGGCCACCCTGCACAGTGGCAATTTCAAGAATTTGGTTAATTAAATTAGAATATACTTGGTTTCTAGTTCTAATATCAAAATGATACCAAAAACAGAAAGTCCTTTGGATAAGGTTTAGGGAAACACCTTGATGGTTCTAATGTTGAATTGTATCATTCATATAGCTAGTGTCTAGCTACCAAAACAGTATTTAAAAACAAAAGCACAGAGACAATGAAATGCTTAGGTTCTCCAGAAGAATTCCTTTAAATACTACAACATGTAAATTTCAATCTATCAGTAATACAAGGTCCAAACATGTTTAAAACAAGCCAACTTTCATTAATCACTATTACCACCAATGCTTTAAATTGATTTAGAGCAGCATCCTATTTTTCTCTCTCTCATGGTTACTATCAAGATACTGTAGCTTTCCAAGTTTTTTTTAAGCCATAAAAACTAATCTTTGCTTTTTACAGAAAACCAAGATAGTCCTACCTTGCGATATTTCACAAAATAAACATTGATTGGCCGACCACCATCCTTTCCAGATCGCCAGACCAGGTTGTACTGGTCTGGCTTAAGTGTCTGTGGAGGGCTGAGAATGATAGGAGCTTCTGGTGGGGAAATGCCACTGGATGTTTTTTCTGTAGCAATTTTGTCAGTAAGGATCTCAGCTGGAGATGTGCTGGGGAGAATCATTTCTGAATCAAAATCTCCATCTCCATCGTCATTCTGGGCAACTTCAAAAGAAGGAACTTCCGCTTTTGTACTAGCTTCATAGGAAACTATAGAAAAATTTGAAGATTAATGATATGCATGAGCTCAAACATCTTTAGAAATGACACTTAAATCTTAATATACATACTATCACCTTCCCATCTAATATCACAAAATGATTCATTACTTAAATATAAATCTCTCTTTTTTAGAAAGGATGAAAATTAGATTATGGCAGCAAGCAAGAACAGTTTTTTATTCCTTTGTAATTGTCCATTGGTTTCTAAATTCTTATAAACATGGCTAACTATATGTTGAAAACAATGCTAAGAAATGCTAAAAATCCTTCAAGTACTCTGATATTACTAATCTTTCCAAAACTGACAGAAGCCAATTGCACCAAAAAAAAAAAAAAAAGCAGGGGAGACAAAATTTAGTGCCTTTAGGAGCCTGTCAGTAACTTCATGGGCCAGAATTATGATATCTGCTCATAAGTCAAGTAAAGAAAGGATTCTGCAGCAGATAACACTTTTGAGCTGTGGGTACATTTAAAATTCTGAGTGGCCATAGCAAGTATTATAAGTATGTGTGTGTGTGTGTGTATATGATCATATTTATGGTTTCTCATTATTGAATTTGTTTTTAGTTGAGAAAAGAAATGGTTTATAAAGTGAACATTTCATTGTGCAACACTTTTTGCCTGGCTGCCTGCCTCTGCTAAAATAGTAATCAGTTTGCTGTTGGTAGATAATTCATTAAAAATAAAGAAGAAAGTTGGTTCTGTCACATGAACGCTAAAGTGTCAGCAACATTACCAAGTTGAACCCCACTGACCTTAAAACATCAATACAACAGACTTACTATAATTTCAAATCTTTTATTATAAATACTGATTATATAGGCCACAATTATAAAAATGTGGCCATAAAAATATGGTTTAAATAATTCATCTGATTTGGCTCAGAGAAAAGGGCTGACACAGAAAGATCATGTTTCAGATGGATGAAAGCTAATAGAAATAGAAATTTGATGGGCTGTAAAATCTTTGTAAGTTTAAATGTGGCAATTCCCAGGCATTCCCTTAGTCCAAACCTCCACTCAAATGCCCCAAATATTTGCACGCTAGTTAGTAAGGAAACTTGGATGGCACTCACCAACTGTAAGAAAAACCTCTGAACGAGCAAGCCCATAATCGTTTGTTGCTTCACAGACGTATTTCCCAGCATGCTCTGATGTAACAGGCTGGATATATAAGGAACTTGACCCACTGCGAGACATAATGAAGTAGGCTCTGTCTGCAATGGAGTTGCCAGTTCTTGCCTGAGGGGATGACTTCTGTGATTTTGAGTAGAGCACCTGTGAAGGATGGGTGGTAATTACTCCATGCCTGTTGTACCAACGGATTACGGGGGTAGGCAATCCAGTGGCATTACACGACAGTGATACTGTGTCACCCTCTATCACTTTGGTGTTTGCTGGCAATGAAGTTATAACTGGCTTGGAACTTTTGTCTATTTAAAAAATGAAAACAGAAAAACACAATTTATTATTCATCCATATATAGACACACATCCACTGAAAAGACCACGGAGCTTCAAAGAATAATATGCAATTATAATCTTCTGACCATACACATATAGATTGCCTTGAGCCACAAATGTATCTCCCGGTCCAGATATTATTACAATAATAGATCTTGTCAAGAGAACTGAACTATCATCAGGGACTGGACGTACAGAAGAAACTTGGACTGGCAGGGAAAACAAAGGTGGGGGGAGTGATTATTTTTGTTTATTTTAAACATTTACACACTGCTTTGCACAAGCTACCTCAAAGCAGTTATGAATCAAATTAATTACCTTATAATATATTTTAAAAACAAAGAGAAGAATAAGGGCATGAAAAGGGTAGGAATGGGGGAAAAAGGCATGGGGACCTTCAAATATTGTAGGGAGCAACACTCTGAACAGCAGGCATCAGTTCTGAGAAGTTTAATACACAAGTGACCACAGGATGACAATTCACAATTTGTGCCATTGGATAATTTTAGAGATCAGGCAGGTTTATAATGGGAACATTTCCTAGCAGGTAGAAATTGGCCAATGCTTACAATTTGATGCATAATTTGTTCGTCAAGATTTTACTCACTAGAATAGCCCACAAAGTAAACAGGCTGTTTCTGTAGTGTACAGACTGAAGGAGGACTTATGTACTTTTTACCTGCTTGGGAATGAAATCTCCCAGTGGACTGTGAAAATCCAATGCCATTGTTTACTAAACACTGATACAATCCTGTGTCTTCTGTGGTGATTCGATTTATTCTCAGCTTGTTTCCTGAAGATAAGTGCCGTGAAGAAACATGAACAGGAATTGCATTATGGTACCAGGTAAGATTAGGTAAAGGGTTTCCATGTATTTCACAGGAAAGATGCAAATTTTTGCCCCAAGACACTAACTGATTCTGCAATCCTCTTGAAATAGAAGCAGGTTCTAAAACCAAAAAAAGAAAAGAAAAGAAAAGAAAGAAAGAGGAAGTATTATATGCTGTTTCATTCCATTATAGCAGCAACATTTTTACTCTAAATATGCAAATTAAAAATTGTCATCATACCAAGCACATTTACGCTGTAGTTGACATATTTCACAACTCCGTAATTATTTTGCACTACGCAGGAATAATTTCCAGCATCAGATATATCCACAGAATCAATGGTAAGATGGGAGTGAAACAGCTTCCATCTGCTCTGAATTAGCACATCTCTACCATCTTTATACCAGTGAACATAAGAAACAGGAAGTCCACTAACTATACACTCCAACATCAGAGGTCTATGTTGAGGTATTGCCAGTGCCTGAGAACTGGTTGGATGAACAATATGAAAATCCGCTGAGGAAGAGTCTGCAAATTGAGGGAAAAGTTAGTGTGAGTTTTTCTAATTAGATATCCCAAATTCCTTGGATTCCTAACTTGTTTTTCCCCAAAAGTATTTTGCTCGTTTGCAATGTTTATGTGCTTTGTCATAACTATCCACTCTTGAACTTAGCTCACAACAGGGAACATTTAATTGTAATCTGTTACCTGATAATTGGCCAAATTTAAAACATGTAAAGAGCCCAGGTTTTAATTGCCAAGCTTACTCTGCCATCTAGAACAGAGTCATTATTAGGATTTGCGTACCATGCTTCACACCTCATCTGCTTTGAACTACTTTAACGTGGGAAACTGCCTTATAAACTCCATAGTCTATCTAGCTCAAAGCACCCCAGGTTTTATACAGGAGCCTTTCCCAATTCTAGCTGGATATGCTATGGGCTAGAGACCTAGATACATACAAAACAGTTACCCTTTCCCATGATAGACAAATCCAGCTTTTAATAACATCTAGTGTTGCTCACATCCTTAACCCTGGGAATACTCATTCAGATACAGCATTTAACAATGATGAAGATAAATACTGGTAATGTTATATATAATGGGTGGCCTGAAGATAATCTGGAAGACATTCAGCCAAACTAGGTGGATTAGAGATCTAGCAAAGCAGCAGCACTGCACATTGGCATTTATTTTCACTTCTGTTAAATGTAATACTTACTACTGATTATGAGCTTATGTCCAGTAGGTTCAAGTTTCAAATCATCAGTAACTGGGTTATATGCTGCACACTTATATATTCCCTTGTCATCTGAAGATACATTCAAAATTTGCAGATTTCCAGATGGGAGAATAAGGTAGTTTTCTAATAAAATAAAAATTACTTTTAATTAGACTACAAAGAATATAAACTGATTTCCTACTGAGTAAAATACTCAGTGTTTGTATCATACTTCAAAATGCAAATGTAATGCAAAGTTCAAATTAATCCTTGTAGCAGTTCTCAATGATAAGCTAAGGGACACAGAAACTCACCTGTTGATTGTCCCAGCCATTTTCCCCGCACGCGGAAACGAACCTGTGCTTTTGGACTGCTTTTTGGTAGCTTGCAACCTATTAAAGCAGTATTCCCTTCTTCCACTGAAATTGTGTTTCTCCATGAAGTTTCAAAATCATCAAGATCTAGAAAAAATGATTTTTTTTTATGTTCAACTTTTGGTAGATTGTGTAGATCTTTACCAAAAGAGTTCTACTTAATAAAAATAGGTGTTTTCAGCTGATTGGATGCCATGCTGAGCCTCCCCTTCCTAAAAAATAAGAAAACAGCAAGCCTCATATGTATTCTCAACCCCAGTAATTTTGCTGGATAATTACAAATCCAGCTGCAAAAGTGCCTTGGTGGAGAAGCTTTAGTTTGTCAGGTTCTCTACAAAACTGAACATCTCTCTGATTTTTTTCAATGCTGAAAGGATTGCCAGGTGAGTGTGGAACTCTGTTTCAAAAGAATATAATTTCCTAACTGGTTAAGGAAAGAATAGGAACAGCTTTAACCCAACTACCTGACTAGTATCACAGTACCCAAGTGATGCAGGGCTTGCCCCATTTACAACATACTCTTCCCCAGCCAATCCGTTCCTTGTGAGACCGGACAGATGAAGGCAATGACCAGTGGTGTTCTAATACTAGTGGAATCTTAACACATAGTCAGTAAGTCTGCCAATAAAACATCTTTTTAACGTCTGGTTTTCTGTGGTGGCCTAACATAAGTTAAGTAACTGATATCTCAACTATAGCTTGAGAAATTCTAGCTTGCTTAAAGGCCAATTCAGTACAGTACTGGTCCTGCTATAGCCATTTCATCAACAATTAGTACAGTACAGAAGGCACTTAATGTATTCACAGTTTTCTACAGTTGTCAGCATCTGTAAGTACCAACTAATGTTCATAAGCTCTCAAGAGGATCTTGCTGTGGGTCAGTACTCTACAAAAACATTTATCCTTCTCAATTATGAGAAGTTTTTCTCTTATGGGTATTTTGGACATGCTTCAAAAGCAAAGTATATTTATAATGGAAAGGTATCAAGTTCAGGCATAAGAAAGGAATAATTCAGACAATTTATTTCTGATCCCAAACAGTCAAATTACCCTCCACTCAGAAATAAGTCTTCTGTGCAGATGGGGACGGGGGGAGGGAGAAGAGGTGGGGGAAGGAGGCATGGCATTTTTGTTTGCACATTTTTTAAATTACCAGATGAACATTTGCAGGTTGAAATGAGTTATAAAATGTAGTTAATAACTGGGCTGGGCCACACTTTGTATTTGAAGACAGACAAACACAGCACCTGCCTGAAACTCCTTAAAGAAGTCACTTTTTACTGGATCAGGTGGTTGCCAAGGAAAAGACATGTTTAAGAAGTTGTAGAACAGTCCTCTGTCCTTACCCCTGTGTAAGCCAGTCCGAAGCATTTTGTTTCATATTTGAAGCACAGCACAGCCTTAATTTATAGTTAAGTGGGATAATCGCTATGGGATTAATAAACTTTTAACAACGAAGTTTGTTTCTCCCTTCCCTTTCAAGTAAGAAGTAATTAAATATTTTTTGCTTAAAAGTCAGATATATATTTAAGTAGATCTTTATGAAGATTTCATTTGGTGTAAACATCTGTTCCAGCTGTGTTTAAAAAAGCATTTTTATAAGCTTCTTTCTAAATTAATTCGGATGCGTCCATACAATTTTATTTCACTCTAATTTTATGTTGTGACTAAGTGATCATGCCCTGCTCTAAAATAAGGTTTGTTAAGAGATAAAAAGTGCTCATGTACGTTTGGTAAACAAAAATAAAAAAAGAGGCCAATGGGAAGAATTAAAATTTTGATGAGGCATAGAGTTTCACCATCAATCAGAACATAACTTACATGCTATAGACACTGTTGCAGGCCTGCTGATTATTGCACCAATACTGTTATTAGCAACACACTGGTAGGTACCAGAATTTGAAGGACTAAGAGAGAAAATGGTCAGGGATCCTGGCTGCGGGTCTACTTGCTCTATTTTCTTATGCAATTTCTCTCCATTGAATATCCAAGAGAGATAAGCTGTAGATGGTTCAGCAGAACAGTAAAGTTTTACAGTTGCACCTGGCTTCTGGACAATAGAAAGAGGTTCAGAAACAAAGCGAGGAATCAAATCTAGGGAGAGGAAAAAAAAAAAGACACACATGTATGGTGATTTTATCATGACTGCCAAACACTGGCAGACATTTATCAGTCTAAAAAAGAACATTCGAAACATATGACACCAAGGAAAGTGAATTTACCTGAAGCTGCAGTTGAGAGGAAAACTGTAAGAAAAAGTAGTTTGTGTGAAGGTCCTGGACCAGGATGCATAATGCCAGGTTACAAAGGCTGATGCCAAAGAGCTTCAGAGTAATATGAATCAATGAGGAACCTACAAAAGAAGAAAATGTAGGCAACATCTTTGAGGCATATTTTTCATGAGTGAAAATGTAAGGCTTAAATAAGTATACAGGTAAATTGGCATTTGGCTTCATGGACACATCCGTGTAATCTTCCTGGCAACATGACAGAAGTGGCTTTCTATTTCTTCCTCCAGGTGTTGCCTGCTAATCTCTTATCTCAAGTACTAACCTGGGCTGATCCTGCTTAGCTTCCAAACCCAGTCAGCTAGGTGTTGACAGCTATACAGTCTCAACCATATGTACCAGAACTAAAACACAAAATGGAAAGCCTTTAATACCATCAGTCTTTTTACTTGTAGAAACATGTATGAATCTTGTTATTTTAAAGTTCACAGTGCACTCCACAATTCTATAAACAAATTAGCTATCTTACAAAAAGGAAATAATCCCAAATAGCTTCAGCGTAGTTGGCTTCTGCTACTTCTAAAGAATAATCTATAAATCTTAACACTTGAATTTTTCTCTTCCCATAGGTTCTTTTATGACAGAAACAAGGGTTTATGACCATAAAGGAAATATTTTGAAACAAGGAATTAATACAAACTTACATGTATGGTTCTTTGCCAATGCTGTATTTTTTTACGTCAGGTTTGGGAGACCTGTGACAGCATCTAATGAGGCACAAATTCCCCACTCCTTTGTAGAAAATAAAAATCAGGAAAATACATCTAAAAAAAGTTCCTAGCTGTGAACATTAACCACAGTAAAAATCAACACATGCAGCTCCACCTTACTTAACTCCAGGAGCAAGAAAAAAATTGATATCTCTGTGTGATCACTGTGCATAAATAAGTTATCTCTTCTTTCCCCAGCCTGTTCCTAAAAAGTATATCTCATCATGTGGATGAAAAGTTTTAAAAATTTTGATCTGGCATTAATGGGATTTTCAACAAAAGAAAAGAAAATCCCTAACATTTGGGACGGGAACAGAACGAGATGAAAAGTATACCCACCCCCTCTGTCACCACTATACATTTCCTCTCAAAATTCTCTATACTATATATAATTAAAGAAAGCTGGAAGGCAAAGTTGTATTCCCAGTATAATATATCTTATTCCAGGGCCTCATGGAAATAATCTATGTGGTAGTTCAATCAAGTCATTGATTTACAATCTCAGACCACAAAAACACGAATACAAAATTTTAAATAAAGAAGGAAAAAAACAACAACCCTGTAACAATTAATGATGAGAAGAGGATATCAACTGGCTTCTGCATGCCATAGATATTGCTAAAAAATTGGCAATCTTTATAGTAGCTGTCCAAATTAGGTTTTGCAGAAAGAAGATTGCAATTTTCAATGTACAATGGGCAATGTAACAATATATGGAGTATACTGATTCAGCTTTGTATCTGAACAGACACATACAATTGCTGTATGGAAGACTAGCATATTTCCCAATAGCCTCCATAATAAGTAGTGCATCAATTCAAGCTGAGGTTAAAAAGTCTCCTATGTGAAATATGGAGAATGCTATAGGAGGAGCTAGGAACTGTCCATGGAGAACCAGCAATTGTGCCATAATATAATATAATAATATTATAATAGGGATGGATGGTTTTGGCCCTGCCATTTTGTAGATCTAAATCCCAAATCCTCTGTTTAAGTTTAATTAAGGCTTTATATGGACCAAGAAATGCTATTGTTATGAGGCCATAATATGCCAAATCAATCAATTTGCATCCTAGGGATGAGGAAAACATATCCAGTAGGGTGAAGTGAACCAAAGACTTAACCCAAAGGATTTGTTTCAGCCAAAATTTGAGATGGCAAGTTTCATGTTGGCCCCATGAAAAATGCAGCCCAGTTTTAGCAGAACAAAGGCAAATGAAGTTGAGTGAGGGACACAAAGCATGTCTTAGACTGAACAGCTTCTAAAGTAGGGCAATCCATATAAACACAAGGTTGTGCACCGAATGGCAACAAGCTCAGAACTTTTGCTTTACACAGTTTTATTGCTACAGGAGAGTAATTATTGCCTTGATGACTAGCATATTTTAAGACTGCCTTAGAAACTTTTTGAGCTCTAATAGAAAGTTCATTCAGTTGGTTATTCCAGCAGCCTGCTCGTTTGCTGGAATATATTCTGAATTGATTTAGTCAGACAGTTTGTTATATTGGTGATTGACAAGCTTATTTATTATGTTTAAGAGGCTGATGGGCCAATAGATAATTAGAAAGCAAATTTGTAAGGAGGCTCTCTATAATAGCTAAACCCCAGGCCTTTGCTATTTGCCAATATGATCAATATAAGTGAACAGGGAAGCTAACACAGAGTTAGAATTATCTATAGTAAGGATTTAGTAAAAATCCATACCCAAAGAAAATGCATTTTTCAAAACATCCAGCTGAACTCTACAAAGGTTAGCAATAGCACTAGTCTATTTAAAAAAAAAGACCTTAAAGAGCTTGAGAGCCAATTGTGAACTGATTTTTTAAATGGCATGCAGGAAAAAAAGGAAGTCCTCACAAATTAAATTTACCAAAAACTAAATCTAAGCTACCATCTTTTGCAAAACAGTCTACCTGCTATGTAGATGAATTCTACATCTTTTCTTCTACATATGCTTTTTACCCACAAAGTTCTATTCAGCTACATTAATATTAATGTTTTCTTCTTTTACTGAAACTGTAGATTTATTTAAAAGTTACTGTCCTGGAAGTATATATACAAATTGAAATCTACAGTATAAGGTTAATATATATGATTCAATAATACAGAGAAATTGAGGGAATAAGACATCTAATTGGCTGAAAAATCTGTAATTTCAAATGCCTGACCCAAACAAAAGTTTCAGCCTGTCAAGATATCATATGCTGGATATCATATGCTGGTGCCAAATATGTCTCCCTTGAGAGTCCATCCAAAAGTCAAAAGCAGTATCATGTCAGAAAGGAAAAAAGAAAAAGATGATTTGAAGAGATTCTGCTCTTATAAAAAAATAACATCTTCACAAGTAGTTGATTCTAGATTTATGATAACTGTTCTCTGTGTCCCTCAATTTATCCATAATGCTTTACTGAGACTTGAACTAGGTTCTCCTTTTACAGTGGCTCATATATTAATTTGCCACCTGAAATACTGGTTGAAATCAAATTTTCAAACATGTTTTGGGGACTGTAGCAATAACATCCAATGATAGTTGCTGTCCTGTTGTTGCTGTTTAGTTTTTCAGCCTCCTTGATAAACAGCTTCACAAAAAAGTCCTAACTTTCACAATGTTTAATTCTTAACTCAGCCTGAATCAATATTAAATGGCTCTGATATATAATGTTTCTTAAATTGCTATAAACAAACATCAAAATCTATCCTGCACTACTAAGGGCCAAGTTAGGCCATGGTCCCATTACTTCAGGGGAAGGGCTCCGTGGCTTTCTGCAATATCTGGAAGACCACAGGATTTCCAAACCTGAATTATATATAATTCATATACAACCATGCATTATTTTAATCTTGGTAAGTGAATCTGGATTGTAAGCTCCACGCCAAGGCACCTTTAAAGTAAAAAGTAGCAAAACTACAGTATTTTAACAGAAATCAGACATCCCCCCACACCCAGCTCTTTCATGACCAACAGAATATCTGCGGAAATCTGCAAAATAAATGGATCAGCTGGCATGCAAAGATCACTAGGGGTTTCCTTTGGAGGGGGCAAACAGCAATTAGAAGTAGGCTACTAACAACTGATATGCTGCCCATTAGTTTTAACTGCTAACTGCAGGGCTGATGTTGTTGTTTAGAGAACTGTAAAATCTCTTGACAAGTTATACATAATAGACATTAGTATTCTCTCACACTAGATAATTTTCCATTAAACAAGTCTGTCCTTAATTAAGAAGCATTAATGAAAAGAAAACTAAAAAATAAGAGAAATATATGTTTGGGCAGATTTTAGAAGGTTAATAATCACAACTAACTACACCAAAGAAACATAGCACCTCTGGGGTTTATTTACTAGGCACTCCCACCTTTTCACAGGCTCAATCAAGTCAGCCAAGCATGCAAACTGATCCTGTCGCCAGTAAAAGCATTTCCTTTCACTGTGGTCAGCCAAAAACAGAGGAAGAAAATGGAAATGACTTGAAGTTATGGCACCAAACAGACCAGACAAGCAAGGAAATAATCAACTCCACATGAGCCACTTCTAGCCCATCACAATGAAAAGGGACCATGACCAGCCCCAGGAAAGGTCATCAAGTCCAGGGGGGGTCATACACAGAAAGAGGCAATAGCAAGAAGCTGCCAGCTGCAATAAGCATCAGTGTGTTCCGAATTACACTGAGAGAAGGACTGAGTTCAAAGTAAGTTTTAATTTAATCACAAACTAATGCAAATAATTATTTTAAGAACTCTACCAGTCTATTCAAAATAGGAACTATGTCTTCTGTATTTTAGTGGATTAAAATATAAGTTCTGATGTGAAACTTGTAAAAGTGATTTAAAGCAATAGTGAGGGAAAGAAGACATGGAGAAAGTATTGGTTTCAAAGGTTCAGTCCTTCAACTGTATTCTTAGCAGTTCTATGAACAGCAAAAGTCAAGTCAATAGTACTTCTTCCAAACAAAAAACATTTACACATCACAGTAAACCACAAAATAAATAATTCTTGTATACTTGTAAAAAGGCTTTCTTCTAGTCTATGCTGCTTGGCTCCTACTACTATTCACTGTGGCTAAGAAATCTAGATAGCTGCATGGGTTATTCGACCTACAATGTAAATACCTTACTAGTGGTATAAAGATATCATAAAAACAATTATTTCTAATGTCTTGGCTGCTACAATCAGCTACTATGCTCACTTCATTGTGATGGTGGCTGAATGTTACTTTAAAACTAAATCTGTAATCTTAACTTTTCTTATCAATCTCTTTTGGTATTACTGTATTTGTCATAAACAAATCTGAGGCCTCTTAAGGAGGATACGTGATTATCAAGAAAAAAAAGTGCTGCAATTTATACTGGTTCATGAATTGTACATAGTTTGTTTGAACTAAGCACTGGTTTTTGACATTTTGGATCAGAGATGTGTTCTATAAAAGTTGTTTAGACTGTTCTAATCATGACATTTTCTTGAGAGAACAGATTTAAAGCTAAGGTAGCATGTTATATGGACTGGATCTTATTGATCAACTATCACTATTTCTTTGTAAAACAAATACAAGTACCAGTTTCCTACAGAGACCCTTAAATTCTACATTTACGAACTATGCAATGATTAAAGCAGGAAATGCAAAAGTGGGTAACCTGCAGCCCAAAACTCCTTTTAACAGCTCCCAGATCTAGAGCTTGCCAACATCTCCCTTGGTGTCCACAGGTTCCCCCCTCTACTTTTTACATTAAAACAAACAAAACTTTTTTTCAAAAATGGGAAGCTGGCTTCATACACTCTAAAGTTATTTTTATTTCCAAGAATGCTTCAGGGCCTCAATTAAGCCACAAATCTTTAAAAAAAAAAAATACAAACAACAGATGACTGCAGACCAGTCCTTTGTTTGGAAGTATGCCCCTCCTCCCACTCCCCACAAAAAGACAAGAATATGTAGTGCAGTGGGACCTTCAGAAGAGGGGTGGCAGTTCAGGTTTAAAAATTAGTTGCATCTTCCATGTAGCTATTGGTAGATGGGCTAATTCCCTAGCAGCCATTTTCCAAGAGTGCCTACAACATGTTCCTAAATGCCAAATGTGTTCAATAGTTCAAAAGGCTGGTGACTTCTCTACCTCAGAGCCTCCTCAGTGGCATGGTTTCCTGCCATTCTGAAGTGGGAAACATAAGTCATTGCAACATTACAAACGCATAAAAGGATTTTTTCTATTTCAGATGTGTCCATAATTTCAGAATGATCTGCATTTGAAAGGTATCACCATTATATATCCTGATTCATTTTGAAGCTATTCATTCTGCAGACCCGTTTATATCAGAGATACTAGAGATTTTCTGAATGTCACCCCCACCTCCATCCCACCCTTTTAACTCAAATGCATATACAGTATGCCTGCAACTGTGTGACTACTGTGCAAACACAGAAAAAAAAGCAGCTTCTTTAAGGAACGCTTGGCAGATACAGAGAGTCCACCCACACCAGGTATGAAGCACTTTTCCTGCTTCAGAACTGCATTAATACATACATACATATTTACAATATGAAAGGATAACTATTTGAATTACAGACCTTCAATTTTAGAAAAAGAACAAGACAGTATGTTTTAGAAAGGAATATCGAATCCAACTGGTTAAATGGCACTGAATGGGTGACAGTACCTACTATGGCAGCTCTACAAGCTGGATCCCATGGGTAGAAATCCACAAGTTAGAGCACAAGGACTGATTAGAGCTATGAAAGGAAAACCCTCCAAGGAACCAGTTAGGAGCATTTGGTATGGACTGCTTGGAGAAGACTGAGACAGACATTATATCTTCATATCAAAAGAACTATAATGTAGAAAAGGGGGTACAATTGTTTAGAGTTCTACCAGAAGATAGGACAAGAAACAATGGGTTTAAATTACAAGAAAATAGACTTTGGCTGTTCATCAGGAAAAATCTCCTTATGATAAGAGCTGCTCAGTAATGGAACAGGAGGTGTTTAAACAAAAGCTGGATGGTCATTCATTGAGGATGATATAATAGTGGATTCTTGATGTGAGCAGGAGAGTAGTCTAGTTGATTTCCAAGGTCCCTCCCAACCTTTATATTGCATGGTCCTGTTAATATAATTTTCACTGGTTCTAAGAAGAATGTATATACTTTAGGTAGCATGCAAGAAACTGGAACACATATTTTTAGATCCATTCTAGCCCCACAGATATTTATTTGTGGCAAGAAAAGAAGCACACAGAATAAAAAGAACATAGTAATTATATTTCATAATTATATTAAAATAAGACACAATACTTAATTTAGGAGCTATATATATTCAATTATTTTTACTTATATGAATGACAACTAAAGTTTAGCCATCCTTTTCTCCCTAAAAAAATACTTTAGACCTCACTGTTTACACCTATAGTTCTACATGAAAGGTGAAATTCAGATAATGATCAAAGAGATTGTAAAGCTATCATTCTTTCACTAGCTTCATGATTCTTTGTATGCTAGTCTATGTTAAATCCATTCTATTAACTCACATAACTCTGCTTGTAGCAGGAACCACAAATAGGGTATACCAAGTCAGAAGGGTCCATGAAAATGCAGGCAGTTCGTGACTGTGAAGAACTCTAAATTCATGACTTCCTACTTCCATTTGCATGTTACTCTAATTACTCTGTAATTAGAGTAACATGCCTCTCAAAAAGCAGGAAGATACTCAATGTATGCAATAAAACCAGGATGAAAATCCAATATGAACTCTACTCCCTTTAATATTATTTTAAAATAAGCACCATTAATTATCTAGTTATTTTTGGATCATTCACATACTTGCTGACAAAATAACACACTATTCTTTCCTACCAAAATATTGTAATGTTTAGCTATTTCCATCCATCCATCAGGCATTTTTATAACTGTATCTTGAGTTTTTCTCTAAAAGACTAACTTGCAACTATATTTTCACTGACACTGTCAAGGAACCATGGCAACTCTAAAACCAGGCAGCTTATCAATTTCTGTTGTAACTTGAGACATCTATGCTATTTGTGATCCCTAAAGGAATATATAAATAGACACCTGCCACAAGAATTTATCGTTACCCACTCATCTACTAATAACTTACATCACCAGTAATTAGAAACCAATGAATCTACGGCCATAGGGAAAATGCAGGCACTATGAATAAGGTAACTCAAACTTAAACTCCACATATGTCAAAGTGATACAGATGATTTAAATTTGACTGAAGCATAACACATACATAATTGCTAGGTTTTAGTTTATATTTTGTTTGTAACTCACTCAAGTTCCCATCAAATTGTTTTCTTTTTTGGCACATACTTACTCAAAAGGAGATAACTCTGAAATTAAGATGCCACCCTTTT
This sequence comes from Candoia aspera, assembly GCF_035149785.1. Taxonomy (NCBI): domain Eukaryota; kingdom Metazoa; phylum Chordata; class Lepidosauria; order Squamata; family Candoiidae; genus Candoia; species Candoia aspera. Next base: position 10,909,266 of record NC_086161.1, on the reverse strand, counting down.
TGCCCACCAAAAAACTAAACAGAAAAATCTCATTACACTATTCTCAGTAAACTGAAGGCAACCTTCCAATTGTAGAGATAAATTATTTGGTGGAAAATCTAGTTTTCCTTTCAAATATATAGTAAGTACAAGACTATTTATTTAATTGTAATTTAATCTGCTGGCATTGTTTCTAGTCTGAAGATGAAACTATCAAAACCAATAGAGCATACCAGGTAAAACAGTTTCATAGGGAAATCAGACTTTAACAATAAAGTAATAATAATTTATTGAATTTGTATGGTACCCGACTCTCAATTACTTTGGCCAGCTCACCATCAAACTAAGAAATTGCAATAAAATCAGAGATTAATAAGTCTAATTGAAAAGGGTTCTTTGTACTAAGGGCAACAACTATTTTATGACTATATGGTGTAATGCTAAAAATCCCCTAATGATAGGTAAGTCCTGTTCCACCAGCAAATACATTAAACGATTGAAAGGATATTCTTAAAACATTATTCCCCAATATTTCCCTAAAATGAACTTCTCCAATATGCTACCCTTTGTTTTTCAAGCCACAAAGCATGACCATTCAAAATACATGACTGTATTTTTATTTAAAAACAACATGACCCAGCGTATTTGTGGCTTTGAAAACATTTCAGGGCTGCATGATATGCAGCCTTAATTTATTAATTCACTGCAATGGTTTCTGACATACCCTCACAATTCAAGTTTTCAGTCAGAAGTGGCAATACTAGAGATTTTTCATAACTGGATTCCAACTGTTAGGGTTCTGCTACATTTTGAAAAAGGGCTTCCCTTACAAGAGATGTATCCCTACAAAAAGCTGCCTCATGAATCAACCCATCTCCCCTCTACTTCCAGAAAATGAAGTTCCAGCTTTGTTTTGTATCACAGCAATGGCCTCTTCCAGCACTTCCATTAGCCAAAGAGCCTTTTGTGCCTCCATGATGCACAGTGCCTCACTGAAGCATACCAATATTTTTCTCTTTCTAAAAAATACAGTGCATTAAATTAGTGCACTCTGAGACACTAGAGGCAAGCACACAATGCTTTGTCTGGTACTTTCCCTTCATGTCTGTCACACTGTTTCTCATTCACAACTAGTTAGTTTATACCACTCTGACATGCTGGTTGTGTTCTCTTTCATACCAGTCTTCCACCATATTAAATTCCTATTTATGAAGCAAATGAGTAATAAAAGAAAAAAGGAAAGTGACCACATAATACATAACCAAATATTAATCTTAGTGATAGTTCCTATTAATTGTCAGTATATACAACATACAGTAGTAGGTAAGAGATAATGAGGTATAGAAATATACATAAGTTTCCAAATAAATATCCATCTTCTATATCAGTGTTTCTCAACCTTGGCAACTTTAAGATGTGTGGACTTCAGCTCCTAGAATTCCCCAGCCAGATGTGTGGACTTCAACTCCCAGAATCCCCTGGTTGGCTTAAAGTTGCCAAGGTTGAGAAACACTTCTCAATATTAACAATGGGCTGCATATTCGAAAGGGAAGTGAGTGTCTTGTTACTTTGCTTTTGAAAAAGCCTTGGTTTATCAAAACTAATTCCAAATGTAACACCAGTTTCATTTCATGACTTATAAGCATTATTCAAGTATTTGATTCAGTACTCATAAACCCTTGATGAGAATATCTCCTTGAAAAGCAAACGCTTGGGATACTGGGCTATTTTGCAATCATTTATAGCAGAAACTAAACAATCCTACAGGATGGAATAAATTGCTCAGGTTTAATGGGCAAATGCAGATTACCACCAAGTGGTGTACACTTGCAAGAATGAACTGTAATTATTTCTTCTGAAACTTCACAAACATTGGAATCACAAGAACAGAAAACTTTTTCACTATGTTTAAGTATTCTGTCCACCACAAAATGACCAATGCTTTCAATGCACTATGATATTTACCTTGTGAACTTAAAAGAGAATCAGCTGGAGAATCAGAAAGAGGAAGATGGCAATAGAAGTACTGAATAAATCTCAAACAAAATTTGGATAATTTACACACAAAATTAAAAGAACAGACTTGATTGTTTGATGCTAGAAACTGGGCAAAGTTTGAAATCCAAACTTGCATTGGGAATAACAGAGAAAGAACTCTTGCTGATTAACAGAATTTTGTCATGTGCAATGCTTGTTCATATAAACTGCAGACAAAAATTAGTGTAATTGTTTTAAAGCTTTAGGTAACAAAATTGTATATGGCATGCTATGAAAACATACAGGGTATTTGCAAACTGTTCTGGAGCTGACCAGAAGAGGGAGCACAGAATAGTTTTGTAGAACTGAACAGAATTGTAAACATTTACAAATTGGTATGAGAACAAAATAAATTGGTCTACCAGAATTAAATTTAAACAGATGAACATTTTCAGGTAAGCAGAAAATGATCTGCAAGGTTTTCAGAATAAATATCTTATTAGAAATATAAATTCATTCAACTGCTGCAAAAAGGAGGAAAACTATACAGCAATCTTGCAAACTGACTACAACAACTATTTTTCAAATGATGTTGAAAACTACAGCAGGTGTTTAGTGGTGTAAAAATAAAAATACAAGATTAGGTCTAGTGCCATTCAATACACTTAAACATATCCTAATGACTTATGCTTTTATTATGCTGATAATTAACCACTTTTCAAATTTTACATTGCACTTTGTGTGTAGAGGGCATTCAATTATATGATTGTGTTAGCATTTCAAAAGATAAACTGGAAATAGTTTTAGATAAATTTGTAACTCCAGTTCACAACTTTGCATATTTAACCTATCTACCAATACTGAATGTTGCAAAGCCACTGAAACAATGAATTCCCTCTAATGTTATTGTTTTATATGAGCTCCAATGTGTCAACTGCAGGTTTTGTTTATATAAGCTCAAAAGCAACATGCCCTACAAGCAGGCTATTAAAGAATAAGCTTCCTAAATCTTTGAGTCAAAAGAAATGTCAAAATATTGGGGCAGGTAAAGAAGCCGGGATTGTGAGTGACTGTGTCAAAGAGAGTGGGTGTACACACTAGAAACGATTTTGATCATTAAAATATTCACAAAACAGAGGGCTAATATTTGATATATTTTTTGCAATTATGAATGGATAAGGTGTATTGCTAACAGCCCCCTGGCTCTATATCATTAATAAAAATGAAGCATAAATGGGTCAAATGTTTAAACAGGAAGCCTATCTAAAGTGGCTTAACTAAACCAAATACTTACACATAAAACAGACTTTCAGTACAAATCACTAATTTGTTCTGAATCACCCATTTGTACAGAATTATTACCTGGTAATAAGCACCACTGATCTCAATAGAAATAAGTATGTTTTTCCTGAGAGAACTTGTTTTTACATATAGGATTCAATTATCTACTACACATATTTTATCACATTCTAGAAATAAGATAACAAACAATACTTGAAACTGATTAAATACCAGAAAACCCTGTATTATCCTGAAAGAGAAATCAATTAGTTACCAAGAATTCAGCACAAAAAGACTTTAAAGAAATCCATGTAATGAAAATAGTGCTCTGCAAGGCCTTCACAAATTTATATCTTAACTATTAGATTACTATTTTAAGAGTAGGAAAGTTATATTTTTAAAACACATTTTAATCACCTTCATCATATTTATATACATAGGCAACAAAAAGCATATGCCACTGCTTATCACATCTCTTTAAAACAAAATAACTCACCCACTTCACAAATACAACTGCTTGTATTGATACACCTTCCCCACTAGTCTGCCTCTTCAGACTGAGAAACAAGGAATCAGATGATTTCAAAAGTAAGTGTGGATGAGCTAATTTTAGTGCCCCAAGTACAGCACAGATTGACTTTAAACGTTAGTGTCTGACTTAGTATTCTTTGGGGTTGGGCTGTTAAGTCATGCCTTGATTTTAGATCTGCCAACACTTGGATTCTTCTAGTTCAGTTCAGCCTCCCCCACTTATCATCAAGAGTGATAGACTTCTTGTTCTACTTCCCTCACCAACTCCCCCTGCTCCCTTACAAAAAAAAAAAAGGCACTGCAGGGCAGAAATTCTTCAGGTGCTTGCTAATGGAATTCCCAGGGTCTATGAGCCGCTTCGGGGATCAAGAGATCTCATAGCTCCCGCTGGGGTAAGAAGCAGCGAGTCTGTTCCATTTAATCAAATACAGAATGAATTTTCAACCCTATTCACTAGGTTGTCTCCAGGGCTCCAAAAAAACACCAGGGAGCTAGAATCACACTAATGTGGCTCTTTCAGACAAATATAATTAGTTTGATTTTAAAAGAGCCACATTAATATCACCTCAGTCCTATTATCAGATTGTGAATGATAGTGATACTGTATGCTTTAAGCTTGAAAAACTGAAGGATAACTGAACAAGAATCATGCAAAATGCTATAAATTCTGTATAGAATGTTTCCTATTATACCATACTGCTTGGTTTCATTTTAACAGCAAGATAGTTAGTCATGGTTAGCCCTTTGTGCATTAACACAAACCAGCAGTGATTGTTTTTTCTTCCAGTTTAATTCTCTTTTAAAATAAAATCCCCTAATAATAGAGCTCATATGAAATGCTGCATATTTATACCTTGAACTTTTAAATTCCCAAGACGTAATCAATAAATGGAATATTTCCCAATATTTTTATATTTTAAAAAACTGGCTTAAAACACACTCAAATTACTCCTAAAGAATGTTCAGTTATTGAAGTACAATTTTCATTTATACACAATCATAAACTAAGGTACAGCACCTAGCATATGCATATTAAAACTAAGAGAAATAAATTCTCTTAGATGCAAAAATAGCTCTGTATGAATTTTATACGCCATGGAAAAATGTATGATTATAAGCTTCCCACCAGGAATTCAGTACTGAGTTCCCTTAACTTTTACAAAAGTAGTACAGCTGTTTTATTCCACTGTATACAAGACTTAGTCAGTACTGTAGTACTAAACTCGTCAAAGGATGCTGTCTAAACAAAATTAACTTAATTCATTTCAAAGTCAAACCACCTGCAACCATGGCCAGTGTGAGAAAAAAACTACAAACTAGAACAACAAGATCCAATTCTTCATTGCTTTGGGGGAAGAGGAATTTTTGACTCTGTACAAGTGCATTTGGATTACTATTTTAAAAAATCAGCCAAAAATAAAATTTAACTCACAGCTAAAATATTTGTTAAAAGCTATAGAAGTGTCAAGAAAAGAGTAAGGCTGTAATCAGATTTCATTCCTATTAATGAGAACTGACCTCCCTCCCCAATGTCTCAATCTTCTGTATTTTTGATTAATTAATATGCTGAAAGCACTTAACTCAAGGAATGTTCTTATGTAAACCCACAAATCAAAATGAATTATATTGATGATTTACTGGGTACAAAGACACTAAAATTTCCTTTTTAGATTTGTTTTTCTTTGCGCACAACTTTTTTGGACACTATGCAATTTTAACATGTGTATAACAGATAGCAGCAATGCAATCTGCTCCTACTAAGAATGCTCTCTAGTTGAGCAGCACATAAAAACAGTTAAGTTAAAGCTTCCAGAAAAAATGTGATGTTTCATCTTAGCCCAAATAAAAACCTCCCAACATGTTGCTGCTATAAATACTCCTTAAGAAAAACAAGATGCAGCTTACAATTTCACATTCAGAAAGAACTCTGCCAAAAGTTGATAGTTTGAAGTTGACAACTGAACCTCTCAATCATGTTTCCCATTGAAGTGCCAGACACTGCCTTTGGCTCTATCAAAAGCAAGTTTCTGATCAAGTCAGTATCAGAAGGACTGCAGGCATGGTGGCTACATAGGATCCAATTATCTGCTTCTTTAGTATCCTCCACAGTAAACAGAAACAAATTCCAGCTCACACAGGGTTATTCTATCTCTCACAAGCTTCTGGAGTAACATTGTTAATGCTAAAGTAATCTCTAGGTTTAAGAAATAACTTCAAGCATTTTCCATATGATGCATGAAGAACTAAGAATGATTGTTAAGATAAAGTAGGAAAAACGTATTTTGACATCAAAAGTACCATGACAGACTATTCACAGGGACACAAAACACAAAAACCAATGGCTTGCATAGGTCAACTTATTGTGGGAAATAAATACAAGAGGATATACATACAGAGTAATTAACTCATTTCAGATTCTGTCAAGAACACAAAAGCTACACATGGGTTAAGAAACAGTAAAGCAGGGTCAACTCCCTTCCATACATTCTGCCTGATTATGTATAGGAAGGAGGAAGTAACAGCAACTCCTGACAAACTGCAGTGTTATTTTGCATGTGCACTTTGCACTGCAGAATTCCATGGAGAAGAGTATGTGCTGAAAAACAAACAGATAACTCTTCTTCTGCTACCCCAGAGAGTTAACCTTTGAGGGAGCAGATGTTTTGGCACCACAAAAACACCACTTAGCTCCTTCCTTTCAATGTCCTAGGACTTAAAGAATGAAAAGAAGGCACTTCCCACTCCATTTAGTTCTCCATGGGTACTTATATACACATCTGAATGGCCATTACCTATAGAGAATTATCACTGCTGGCACCTCTTGCATTTCATTTTCTTTTGATCTTCCCTATGATTAACCCCCAACCATGGCTGTATACCGACTGGTCTCTCAGGATAAAACTCCGTGCATTAAATGAAGGGCACTATAACCCAGAAAAATTTCACTACAATATACCTGTTCGTCTTTAAGATGTCCCAAGAGCTCCTGTTAATTTTGCTGCAGTACAAATCCAGCTCACTCTCTGGAAGCTGCGATGCTTAAGAAAGCCTATGGGGCTTTATAAACAGCCCCACAGACAAAAGCCCCCTTTTCCTTGATTCTCAATTATGATCCAAAAGAGAGATGAGCACAGGAATCTTGCCAGCAAGAGCAAGGGAAGTTTCTGATACCCCAAAGATGGAGAGTTAAAGGCTGTGGCGGTAATAGACCTATCTTCAAGGTGCCTTGGTGCTCTTTAATCTTCCTACCACCCTCCCCAAAAAACCCAGACTAATGTCACCAGCCTTTCTGGAAACGGTGATGAAAGACAGCATGCCAGCCTGTGAAAGCTGATGCTGATTGCCAGCCTGCAAGTCCGTTAAGGTCTGGGTTTGCACGTGCACGCCGTGCGCTGAGTCCACCGAGCCACCTCGAGCAAGTCCTTTAAGGTCGGGGTTTGCACGCGCGCGCGCGCCCCCTCCTCACCCCGCCCCCCCAGGCAGAGGCAGGTAACCCCACCAGGGCGAAGCCACCAGCCATCGCACGAGCCGTCTGGCCGAAGAATCAAAACAAAGTCTCACAACCAACGGGGTCCCCGACAGCATCCCCTCCCCCGCTCCCAACGCTTCGACCTCCCGACCTGACCTACACCCGGGTTCCGACAAGCACTTGCACGCGTTCGCGCGAGCCCAGCGCGGCCCCCCCTCCCTCCGCCCCTTCCCCTCCGGCCATCCCCGCCATCCCCGCCGCCTGCCAAGCCAGCAGGGTCCCCCCTCACCTCTCAGCCGCAGCGGCGCTGCCCGCGCCCAGAGAGCCCCCGCTCCCCCTCGACAGCCGCTCCCCAGGACATTCCAGAGAGAACCGGCGAGGCGGACGGGACCCTCCATCCAACACTGACCGGCCGACCCAGCAGCCCGGTCCCCGTCCCGTTGCCGCCGCCGCCGCCGCTCCCGGCGAAGCTCCCTCACGCGCTGACGGCGGACGGGCTGAGGCGCCACCAGAGAGAACGCGCGAGCCACCGAGCCTGCGCGCCCGGCTCGGCCAGAGGCGCCTGCAGCAGAGGAAGCCCCGCCCATCGCTCGCGTGCACGGCCACGCTCCCGCGCGCGCCCCAACCACCTCCTCTCCCCTTTCTCCTCCCTCCTTCCTCCGGCCCCCTTCAAACCGGCCTGCGCCTTGGCCCCGCCCCCAACTGCGCTCAGCCAACCGGCGCTTTCCCTTCCAACCCTCTCCCTCCTGCCTTGCTCACCCCCCCCCGCTTTCTCCTCTAGTTTGGTTTGGATGGGAATATACCAAATAGAGCGGAAGCGGGAGGGGGGTTTGCAGGGGTTGGGCGAAGCGGAGCTCGTTTTCAGTCTCAAACCCGGTCTAGTTTCGGCCCGCTGGGACAACACAAGCTTTTGGAACAAGGAAATACCTGCTTGCTAAGGAGGGGATGTAGTAAGGAAGCCTAGGAAGAAATCCTCTCCCCCCCAGTTTGAACATGGACATTACCTTTAAGAAAAGGAGGATGGGCTATTGGGGTTATTTTGGCTCAAGAAGGTCTAGTAACTTGATAAGTGAAATTTTATTCATTCATTCATTCAGTCAGTTAAATTTATATAGCCGCCCATCTCATGAATGTGACTTTTTTGGAATTTTGGGAAAGTCTCTGGGTGTGGTTGATCTACACCCAGTGGTTACTACAGTGGCTACGATTCCTGGTTTTTCATATTCAACATATCTGAAATGTGGAAGAAGGCTCTTAACTGGCATAACTTTAAATATCTCCCCCCAAACGGGTGGAAATATTTCTAATTTCTATTCTATTCTATTCTATTCTATTCTATTCTATTCTATTCTATTCTATTCTATTCTTATTAGATGTTTCTAATAGTTATTTGTAATATTATTTAAGGAGGTTTCATAACAGTAGGAAGAGATGAGGAGGCATAAACAACATAGAGGCTGTGTTCGCACAACACATTTAACCCCATCAGTTAAAGACTGAGAAGCTGCATTTGTAAACCACTAATTTAGTGTTACATTTGGCTATTTTTTCCCCCTGTGGCTTAGAATGGTGTAAAGACCAGCTCATTTATTTAGTTTATAGTACTATGTGAGCGGGAAGAAAATGGGTTAATTCTGTAACTAGGTGATGTGTTTTATGAACTTAGCTATGAAAACTCTCGCTTTGCTTTCCAGCAAACAGGGTTCTAAGACAGGGTCCCCTTGAGTTGATCAGGGTGGTAAGATAATTAAGGTAATGCTGGGCCCAAACATTTTGTTCCATGAAGGGGGGGGGGGAAAGGCTGCCTTGGGCTCACTCCGTCTATAAAAGCCTACCAGCCTGACAGTTCAATCTTCTTTTAACACCACTTTTACACAGTGACTACCCCACCATCCCTAAACGCATCAGGCTACTATAGACGGTGCATGAAACACTCTTCTAAAATATTATGGTACCATGTCAATCGAGGTTATTGTCTCACTTTTTCTAATGGTATGATTTTAGGAGGTAGCTGAGCTGAAATATATTAAAATCAGAACCTTGTACTGTGCCCTGAAACTAGTGGTGAAGGCACCAAGATCCAAACCTGGATAAGCGTAAGACACAACAACACAATGCAGCAGGTAATCAACACAATGCAGCAGGTAACTGACACTAATCTGATCAGTGTGGTGGATCAGACTAGGATGGCAGAAAACTTGGTTATCTACTCCCATTGCTTTCTCATGGGCGAAATGTATAAATGTTGCAAATAAAGTAATAATAAATGTATCAGTAAAAGTCGGCTAGTCAACCCCTGAATACTGACATGCTCCTGTAAGTTTATTGTATGACATCTATAAAGCTGAGTTAAAATATATTTACCATCAGCATTATGGAATGCTGTGTCAGAGGTTCCATTTTACTTCTGAGTTTTACTTCTGATGCCTCTGGAGACCACAGGGATGAAATGCATGACAAGTTCTAAAATTAAAAATAGCCCAATATCATAAATTAATAAAGCCACACATTTGGTAACTAAAAATCTCTCCCTAGGGGAGGAAGAAATTTTAAAATGTGTTTTTACATAGCTGGTTCTCCTCTTTGCACCCATACAGAGGGTAAATCTAATATGCAATGACATCTTTTTCATGTTAAATACTTAAAAAAAAAACCCACTTTTCATAAGTTTATGCTCTTCTATTATGCTTTCGGTACATGACGCTGAGAAACTCTTTCCTTTATTCTAGAGAAATAATTGTGGTTTTTTTCCCTGTGGAGATGGAAATGCCCTCAGTGTGTCCAGACAGGAGACGAGGATGCTTTAATTTTAATCCTGCATTGGGACTGAAGCTCTACCGCCCTTCAACTGCTCAGTCACACTCATTATTATTAGGTTTTTATCCCACCTTCTATATTTATTTTGGTCAACTCAAGGAGGTGAACATACCTAATACTCCTGCTACCTATTTTCCCCACAACAACAACCCTGTGAGGTAGGTGTGCCCACGCAGCCATTGCATTTTGTGGGGCTGCAGAGCCACAGAGATGACCTTGGAGGAGCCATGCATAGGCAGTTACAAAAACATGTTTTCAGCCCTGGGGTAGCAAGAAGTCATTAGAAAACAACTCAGACTGGTTCCACCTTAAAAGGAAAACATAACCAGGCTTTGAAGATTCTATTACTATAGCAATGTTTCTCAACCTCAGCAACTTTAAGGTGTGTGGACTTCAACTCCCAGAATTCCCCAGCCAATTCTGGGAGTTGAAGTCCACACATCTTAAAGTCGCTAAGGTTGAGAAACACTGCTGTAGCCTATATTGACAGAGTAGAGTTCCAGTTATTCTTAAGGAGTCTGTTTCCTGGATTGGCCTACTTTGAAGAGCTAAAGTTTCGACTCAGTGTGACAGGCAAATCAAACCACTGCGGTTTGCAATCTGTATGCTAAAGTTCCGTGCAGGAATAACCATCTTCATTCTGTCTTTTCCATTGTTCAGGCTGCTTTGTAAGGGACAGATCTCCCTTGCTAGACCTCTGAACAGATGATTAGCAGAACATTTTGCAAACAGTGTTCAGCAGAGCTACATATTTCTGCTTTTGCGTCACAGTGCAGATAAAGAAGGGGGGTGTCCTTCTGAGTAGTCAAATATGATTAGACTAACTGCCATTGAGCTATCAAACCCAGTTCACTTTATTTATGCAATCCCTCTAGTATTCAGTATGCCTTACGCCTTACATTTCCCAGTTAGGTATCTCTAACTAATCTCCAATTAATTCCATTGTGCCAGATTCTGTTTGCTCCCTAATAATTTTATTGAGAATTCCAGTCTTGCATTCTCCCTGTTTATACTGAACAATAAAATCCTACCCTAGAGTCACTATGTAGCATGAACAGTTCAGTTTAAATGATTTAGCTAGTGTGGGTATGATTCATATGGCTGTGTTTAGAATGCACTTGACTGCTAAGGGGTTTTTAAGATTAACAATAAACATGAAATAACGGACATTCGTTTTTTACCCATCAAAAAGGAAGACAGATTGTAGGTTGTAGCATGTTTGGCTGACTCTCCAGCCTTCTAAAAATAAGCATTTTGCAAGGATTAACGTCACCAGACAAAACAAAAATCTTCACTGTGGGCCTTTTATATTGATGTTAACGGTGAATTGAAAACAAAAGGTTCAAGTTAAGTAAAACATTAAACGTAGCAGAACCATTTCAGTGCCCCACTTTACCTCTTCTAGATTTTGAAATGTAAAATGGAAGATTGGAGAAGAAGGAGTCTTAATATAATTTTTAAATTCCATCCAGCCAATGTGTTTATAAGTCACAATAGCCTTACTTGTAAAAGACGTTTCTTGAAAGTATTCAAATGTTATGTCACCTCACCTCCCTAACAATTAGTTAATTATTTAAGCATTTCTCACAAACTGGCGTTCAAAGGTGTTACTTCTTGCAATGTTAGCTAACCGGCTAGCAGAAAATGGGGTTCCTCCTGTCCTCAATCGCTTCTCCCAAAGGGAGTGCAGTGTGGCCTTGCCCGTCCTTCTGCAACTATCAGCTAAGACAGTGTTTTTCAAACTTGGCACCTTTAAGATGTGTGGACTTCAATTCCCAGAATTCCCCAGCCAGCACTGAACTAAGAGAAGCATGAACATCAGTTTCTGATAACCTCAAGAAATAATGTCAAGAAATGTTGACCCACTCATTGACAACGGATTCTTACATCCTTTTAAAGATTATCCCAGTTACAGTACCCTTTCACTAGAGCATTTAGCCAATCAGATGTCAGTCCAATCCAGCACATTTCTCATAGAGTACATCTAGTCCATGAAAGCTGATGCCATGATAACATTTTTAAGCACCAGAAAGTGGTAAGAACAGACTTTTGCCAGAAACCACCAACCAACAGTGCCCCATCATCCACACTGTGCAGCTGTTTCAACTTTACACAGCTGTTCCAAGAAGAACAGATCCATGGTTGTTCGTTCTTTTCTTCTTAAGGCTCTCCTTTTATATCCCACCTCTTTCAGTTTAGGGGATCTCTAAAGGTGTCTTCCATGGAGGTTCCCCAAAATTGAGGGTGTCGAGGAAAATAATAGCTAGAAATGCAGTTGTAATGTTCCTATCAATCTCCTGCGTGGCCTCTGTTAAATGTCGCTTCTTGCCTCTTCACAGAGTCAGCTGTTTTATTCTGGCTGAGGTTAGGTGTGCTGAGGGACCTGTTCTAATCCAGTTCCCCACCAAGATGCCCTCAATACCCCAGCATGGTGTTTGCTCCTCTGTCTGTCCTTCTGACTGATTCTTTCTTCCTTCTGTTCCTTAAGGAGAGGATAGTCCTGCTGATAGTGAAAACCCAGGCAGAGATTCTAAAAAGCCAGGCCACAATACAATTTTCTATGGTCTCTGATTAAGGGTTCTTTCTGTCCCACTACCTATCTGCTGGAGAGCAGGGGAGAGGTGGTATAATCCGAAAAACCATTCATTCACCTCCATTCCATTCTTCTACCTGCATTCCTGGATGTGTGTGTGTTTCCCATCTTGCATTGATTTCAACTGGATTTGTCAGAAGCTTAACTCCAGAGCTAATTAGCACCCTAGAAGGGCTGTTCCCCCACCCCCCCTCTCAGGACAAGACCTTCACAGCTTTTTCTTTTTTTTTTTTAAACCTTGTCATTAAAGTTAGGCGCCTTGGGGTAACACATCCTTCTGCATTCTTGGAGAATTAAACCAAGAAGGAGGAGGGAGGTTGGAGAAACACCCACATTTTCTTTAAGCCTAAGGTGGAGGTGGGGGGGGGGGGACAAAACAAAAATCTAAAGAAAAAGAAAGGGAACTTAACACTTCTAGAAAATTAAATCACTTAACTTGGACTGAGCTGTCCCCAGGAGACAGGAAGTTGAACCAACTGGCAGCTTTGGCCTGCTGCTTTGAGACTTTGTTTTGATCAGGGGTGGGGGTGGGGGGAGGAGAGGGGGACTTGCCTTTCGACACCCCAGCCCCACTTCTTCACTGCCTTAAGATGAGTAAGACACAACCTGAAAATCACTAATAAGCCCCTGTATCCTGGGAGTGAAAGGGAAAGCTTACAGAGTACTTTTCCAAGATTGCAGCCCAAATATTTATAAAGACCACCAACTTCCTTCAATAAGGAATTATGTCTGGCCAGATTCACAGGACATGAATTAATTCATGACGTGGTTTGTTTCAATGGGTGACCAGAGCTGTTGTGGTCTGAAGGCCATGGTTTCTGGTTTATTATGCTTTGTGAATCCAGAAGTTGGATTTAATGACTAAACTCTGATTAAACAAACCATGACTTAATAAGATGTGTGAAGACATTAATATACATTGATTGATTGATAGATAGATTGATTATGTGCTGTTGAGTCGTTTTCAACTTCCTAGCAACCACATAGATTTTCTCCATGACGATCTATCTTAATTGTCAGTTCTAAGGCAGGTTGTTGTACCTGTTGTCATTAGTTTGCTTTTCTTTATATTTAATTTTAATCCCATTTTTTTTCACTGTGCTCTTTAACTTTTATTACTGGAGTCTGCAGATCCTGTGCATTTTCAGCTATCAGGGTAGTGTCATTAGCATAGCGCAGGCTATTGATGTTTCTTCCTCCAGTTTTAAAATCATGCTCATCTCCTTCCAGTGCATTCATACACATATTTTATTGCATTATTCTTCAATTTATTACACTTGATCTTAGCCAAAAAGCCAAGAAGCAATTTATTCATTTGTTACATTTGCATTCCACTTTCTCTGAGAACTCAAGGCACTTCATTTTTCTAATTCTCTACTAATTTTATCCTGTGGACTGAGAGACAGGGATTAGCACCCAGCCACCCAGTGAGCTCTTTGGTTAAGTGGGAACTTAAACCTGGATCTCCTTGGTCCACATCCACCATTTAATCACTAACACTTTACTGGCTCTCAATAGTCTTACAGACTATTCTTCTAATAGTCCAATATCATAGGATATTTTTCTGTGTCTGGCTTTCTGTTTCTGAAGAAAGAGCAAATTCTTCAGGGTGTGTTGACTGAATTACGGAAGGTGAAGTGCAACATACAGTATGTGGAGGGGATCCATTGGAAAAGCCTTCTGGAATAACCAAAACTCATCTGTGGAGTTTCTAGGTGGCCTGGAAAAACACTAAAATACAAATGAATAGCAGTAAAGCATTTCACCTGGTGCTGGTAAAACCATATCATATTTGGCACCAGGGGTAATGTGTGGAAACAGGAGAGGGGATTAAGGGGGGCACATCTGTGCTTTTAACCACTGCCCACACGACAGAAAATGGTGGAGCCCCAAGGTGGGTCTCTCAGGGTGCTCTTAATAGCTATGGAAAATTATGGCTGTCCAAAGGCATGCTGAATGCTGTGACAGATGTACGGCATCCATCTAGTGTGCAACTGGGGTCCTATTCAAGCTGCAACTCCCAATTTGGGAGGGTAGACAATCTTCTTCAGATCAAAATCTGTCTTCCACATGTGTGGCATGCAGGAGCTGTGCAGGAAAAACCACAGGTTGTTTGACCAAGAGGTGGTAGGGTAGTGAAGAAAAGAACAATGACTACACTTCATGGAATTTTAATTTAATGTTAATGAATTTAATTAAGTCAGGTTCATGTGATTACATTGTTTGATCCTGAAAATTCCAAAAGGTGGAAGGGGTTGCCCCCATGGTTTTTGGGGTCGATATGTAGCCTTGACAGTTCAGCTTATGAGGCCTTCTGTCCAGCACGACAACCAAGCCTGTAATGTGATGACATGGATATCTTTGCATACTTCAGAACTGGATTGTCTTCACAGGGTACATGCATCTTGAGATCTCCAAACATCTATACTGCAGAGATTGAAAGGATGTTTTTTGTTTAATCCATTCAATCATGTCTGATTCTCGGAGACTGCCTGGACAAGTCCCTGCAGTTCCCTTGGCAAGGTTTTTCAGAAGTGGTTTGCCATTGCCTCCTTCCTAGGGCTGAGAGAGAGTGACTGGCCCAAGGTCACCCAGCTGGCTTTGTGCCTAAGGTGGGACTAAAACTCATGGTCTCCTGGTTTCTAGCCTCATGCCTTAACCACTACACCAAACTGTTGCAGCTAAAGTGTGTGTGTGTGAGGGAGGGAGTAACAGCTTGGCCTTGTTTCAACAGAGAGGCAAAATTGGACAATACAATTCCACATGGTTGAATATGTTATTTTAAAAACTGATTTGTAATTATTTGCACGCACATAAAATTTAGATTCTGATCATTCAGAAAAGTGTACAAACCTTGACATTTAAACTTTTGTATTGTTACTATTGGATTTTTCTTTTGGGGTTAATTTTCTTTTGCTTTCTTTTCACTTTTTCACTTTTTCATTTTCTTCATTTATTTTTTTCTAGTAGTTGTTTTTCCCCCTTATAATAAATGTGTCCATTATAAACCATTATAAATAGCATCGGGTTTTTTAAGTGCATAAAAATGGGAGCTAATGGAAATTGGCTTTTAATAGTCAAATTTGGCCATGAGCTCAAACGTATCTTCAATAGATTCCTTGTAATTCTGCCAGGCTCTTAACACAATGACGCTAGCTATAATTTTTGAAAGGTCTATTATTCAAGAATTCCTAGGGTGTAGAAAATGGCAAGAGCAAAACAACAGTATATGGAAAGTGGTCTACCTGTCTGTATGCAGGAAAAGTAGAACTTATGACTCCATATGCCTTTGTGGAAAGGCAATCTCTTCCTTCTGCGATGGGTCCTGTACACTGAGAGCCAGTTTGGTGCAGAGGTTAAGGCATCAAGCTGGAAACCAGGAGACTGTGAGTTCTAGTCCCACCTTAGGTACAAAGCCAGCTGGGTGACCTTGGGCCAGTCGCTCTCTCTCAGCCCTAGGAAGGGGGCAATGGCAAACCACTTCTGAAAAACCTTGCCTGCAGGGACTGGTCCAGGCAGTTGCTAGGAGTCAACACTGACTCAAAGGCACACACAAATCTGTACATTACCTGTCTTTCATAGACATTCTGAAATTAGATCAGAAGAATGCTAGAGAATCTTTCTTTGCAAGATACGACCTACGACGACTTTCCCCTTTCCCCTCCCAAATTCTCATTACTCAGCCACACCACTTCAGAAGATGCACGACAATTTCCAAGCTGAAATTTGCAGAATAGATTAAAAGCTAACATGCCATAGATTAGAGAATAGATGCAAAACTAACATGCCAGTTTCTCTAATGAAGCTAAGGTTTTGATTAATAACTTGTTCTTTAAAAGAATTCCCTTGGAATTAGCTGCTCTCAAAATTTGGCCATGCCGCCAGCTGCAGACAGCTTCTGATTCGAAATAAACTATAAATACAGTGACCATTTTTTCTCAGGAAAAATCAAGGACAAACCTGAAAAGGAGGCAAATCTGAAACAGGTTCATAAGGATAAAACAAATTAATTGTCTATGTTTATAACTTTGCTTTACAAAGAAAAGTTCAAGAGAAAACCAAGAATAATAAATAATTAAATTAAATAAATCTAAAGATTTTGATATGGCCTAAATGGCTAATCAATAATAAACTATACCACACTAAATAAATCTAAAGGACAGCTTTCTGAAGTAAAGGACTGTATGGTCACTGAAACTATAAACTAGAACAGTTTAATTACCACTATACATAGTTGTCTTCCATGTCTGCAGGCCATAACATGACAACCCGAGGAGAGAACCAGTCCTAATCAAGTACTAGACAGATATACAGTAACAATTGTGCATAAGAACTGTGAGGCCCATATGTGCATTTGCAAGTTCCTCAGTTTGCAGGCCTGTATAAGCATGGAAAAAGTAGCACACACATTCAAACAACAGGTGTATAAAAAGCTGCTTTATTGAAAATTCTGATCCATCAAACATAGTATTGTTTATATTAGATGAGTTCAAAAATTGCACTAAACATACGGGAGATTGTTTTGTTAATAGGGACTGTATGGTGTACAAATCCAGCTGATTTCAGAATTTTCAATAATCCAGGTTTCTTGTGATGTGCAAACAAGTCATGGATTAGCTATAGTACTCCAAGGCCCAGTACAAGAAATGCCACACGTTGAAGCCAAAGGATCTTAGGCCTGTCAAGCATGAATTCACCCACTGATCCAGAGATATGCCCCATCCACATGGGGAAGGTTGTCTTCATGGAGGATCTCCTTACTAGATTCAGGCTTCATCTCTATGGAAGAACCCCTGTTTTAAACCTTAGTGAATTGTAAGAACCTTCAAAAAATTTGAGGGGCCAACGACCTCTGCTTTGAAGGGCTAACCTTTTAGCATAATACAAGAAATTTAATGAATGGCTCATGTATTGTTTTAAGCCATAAAATGGCTAATTTGGTTTTGGATTAGTGCAATGTTTGAACCTGGCATTATATGTAACCCAGGCTGCTAGGCTTTATTCAACAAACCATGACTGAAACTCTATGACACAGTGTGAGGTATGAAGCCAGCCAGTGAGGCCAAAGTTGTGAAAAATTACAACTGGATTCATCCCATGAGAATAAGTAATAGTACAGCTGCTGTCTTGTTAACTAAGCGACTCTTTCCCCCTTTCTTTGCTTTTGGTAACTCAGGTGTGGTTTGATGATGAGAAGGTCATTAGTTTCACTTTCAAGCCTAACTAGGTGAAAGTTTCCTAACTGCTAACATAAAAACCTCATGTAAGATTTTTAAACAAATAAAAGCAAAGAACACGCACACAGCCACACAGCCACACACACACCCCACGGAAAATGACAACATATTTTGTTTTTTTAAAAAACTGTAATTGCTGAATTTAGAGAACATTTCTTGAAAGAAAAAAAAAGTAAATTCTATGTACATATGAGTCACTGGGTTTGCTTGATATCTTTTCTATTTTCAGTCATGGCAGTTCTCTGAATGATGAAAATATTTTCCTAACAAGACCTGGCAATGTTTTTCTTCAGTTGGTTCTCCTTTCCAAAGGCAGCCTGAGGATTGGCACAGAAAATACAAAACGGGCAGGATTTTTTTTTTCTTTTTTGAGATCATATCTAGAGCATGCTGTAACACAAAGCGCTTATTTTACAGCAACTGAATACAGTATTGTTAGCTGTCCAAAACTTCAAGTAGGCTTGCAATCTGCTTTTTCTCTTTCTAATTCAGTATTAACTTCAGTGTGCCCACATTCGTACAAACACATGGACACATTTACTTCTCAGACATCTTAATGCTTTTCTGTTCTCACCACCTCTGTTTTAGA
Organism: Candoia aspera; assembly: GCF_035149785.1. Lineage (NCBI taxonomy): Eukaryota > Metazoa > Chordata > Lepidosauria > Squamata > Candoiidae > Candoia > Candoia aspera. The sequence continues at coordinate 10,890,793 of NC_086161.1, read as the reverse complement.
ATTTTGGCATAACATTATAAAGGAAGATGGAGATGTGCCAAGCCTCCCCATTATGAAAGTTTAAAAAATAAAATGACAGCACAAGCTTAATGCTGTACATGTTTACTCATAAGTAAGACCTAGGGAGTTACTCCCAAGATTGCAGTTTCGCTTGTTATTTATTGATCTCATTCAGTTTCATTGGATCACCATGACTTGTAGAATCTTTGTCCACTTTCTCCATACCTTTCAAATTTTATTCTCATATCCCCCTTTTGTCTTTTGCCTAAATGGAAGTGTTCAAAAGGTTACATGTTTCCCTTGATCATTTTGGTCACCCTTTTCTAAATCTTTTCCAGCAATACAATATGTTATGTCAGAGTTATGACAGCCAGAAATGTGTCCCATATTCTAAAAACAGAAGTACTCTTAATTTGTACGAATAATATTATGTATTTTAAAATTCATAATACCATTTATTATAAAGGTTTATTTTTAATTCCTAATTATCTGGGCCTGACTTGGTTCACATATTATGCTAGGCTGTGGTTTATTGGACTATGATTAAAACATAATTGGCTGGGTTCATACAATATCCTAAGCTAGAACTAAACAAATGACATTATGGCTTAGTCTTATTGTGATGGGTGATCTAACCTCTATACAGCTCCATTTCTACTCTATTGTTTCCCAAAGTCTGAGAATGGGTAATTTAAAAAATATCAGTTCATAAGAAATAATCTCTTGTTTTCTTGAATATTTAGTGGAACAAATAATGGTGAAGCAGGATGCTCAGACACCCTAGGACTACCTAGCATATTTTGAATAGAAGCTACCTCTCAAGATTTTCAGCAAGCCCAATAAATTCAAAGCTTCAATATCACGTCATAGCACTTTTAGCATCCCTGACCCTCAAATAAAGTAAAAGCACTATCATTACTCAATATTAGCCTTGAGTTTGTGATTCTGGAAGCAGGACACTGATACCTTCCTGTATAATCTAGAACATGGATCTTCATCTGAGAGGGGCAGTGAATTACAACCTCATCATACAAGAGTCCAGTCTACTGAATTATGGTTTCAGAGTTGCTTCCTCAAACTAAATATCTTGTTCTTGAAAGAAGTATATCTCTGCCCCAATATTTGACCTTGGGTATATCATCGACTCTATAATATGCATCTAGATATCTTCAACATCAAGAACGTAGTTTGCTTTAGACCCTTTAGAAACTTCACTGCCTAGCCTGGAATTCAAAAATCCACTATTTCCAACTGTTGTTCCCTGTGGCTGAGATGGCCCCTAATAATGATGCACAACCTTACCAAAAGCTAAGCTGGTCTGGATATAGTTTGTAGCTGAATAGGAGAACATAAGATGTGTGGAGAAGAGGAGGAAGGCACTTAGCCAGATAGGAATCAGTTTACAGCTACATAAAGTATCTGGAGTTCCCTATGTTAGGGAAACAGGACAGAAGTGCTTGAGGTTTCTTATATAAATCGACATAAGCTCAGCAACAATGCTGTTCTTCTGTATCTTAGCAGAAAACATGGCCCTGAAATATTGTGTCACAGCAGATATCAATACTTCTGCTACTGCTACCCAATCTGGTCTGCAAACATCCAGATGGCAACAAGGAGATGCTGAAAACAATTCTAGTTACATGTGGTGGACATCCAGACTTTTGCAGACAGACTGGGTAGCCCTAATCATAGCTCTTTCTGACCATTACTGTTGTTGTTTATTCATTCAGTTGCTTCCGACTCTTCGTGACTTCATGGATCAGCCCACGCCAGAGCTTCCTGTTGGTCGTCGCCACCCCCAGCTCCCCCAAGGTCAAATCCATCACCTCTAGAATGTCATCCATCCATCTTGTCCTTGGTCGGCCCCTCTTCTTTTTGCATTCCACTCTCCCTAGCATCAGCATCTGTTATATACCATTACTGTACTCATATACTATACAATTGTACAATTAAGCTGAATATGTTGAATGGCTGTAGAAATGAATCTAGGGGCTCATTCTTCAGGGTATAAGCGCAGCAGATCCTGCTGAAAGCTGCCCTTTCATCCTTTAAAAGCTCCAGTTTAATTTGTGTTGCTAGAAGGCTGAATTCCAAGAATGACTATTCAGCAAAGGGTGATGTTTAACCTAACACCCTAGAATCCTACAGCATAATATTCACAACAATCTTCTTGCAGGAGCAATTATCCTCATTAGCTTAGGGCTACTCTGCTTGCATCCTGCATTGCAAAAGCAACATCCAAAGCAGGAAGCCCATTGCAGAATGATTCAGCACAGAAAGGATAATGGTGCTGCCCTAAGTGTTGAAGTATTGTATTACTTGCTCAAAGGGCACTGTAGTCTTAAAAAAAAAGCATGTGAAAAGGAACATTCATGTTGCCTTGTCCAGTCTCTTCAAAAAGGGAGCTGCTGACAGCAAAGTTGAAAAGATGCTGGTGAAATAGATGGGGCCAGGGGGCAATGCCCAGAGATGTGTTTTTTCTTAAAACCCGTTAAAACAAGGTATGTGTCAGACAGGAAGACCTTCATAATATTAGAAGCAGCACCAAATTGTGGCTTTGCCATGCATTGCCCTGAAGCCATTGAACCTCAGATTCCAAAGCAAACACAAATCTTCACTTTTCCCTTGTCAAGCTAAAGTTTCAGGGAGTTTTGAGATTTCTTCTTCTTCTTCTTCTTCTTCTTCTTCTTCTTCTTCTTCTTCTTCTTCTTCTTCCTCTTCCTCTTCCTCTTCCTCTTCCTCTTCACCACCACCACCACCACATGAGGGTTGTGCAATGAGACAACTCAACCTGATCCTCAGCCAAAATAATTTTGGAAAGCTGAATGAGCTTGAATTTTGGAATTCCATAAGGTTCAGGCAATAGGGAAGTGATAAAGGCGAAACAGGGTAAGCCACGTTGCTATGGAAACAGGAAGTGGCATGAATCCATGAAAATGGCTGCTGTGTTGTGAATGGAGACAACTCCATCCCAGAATGTTTACTCTGGGCTTGGCTGTATAAATAGCTACTGCTGTTTTAAGGTTTTTTTTTTCTTTCTTTCTTTCCTGCAAAAGGATTCCACAGGCCAAGAATAAAATAAACAAAGACATAAGCTTCAAGCCTCTGTTTTTGTTTTCTTCCTCAGATAGCACATTGGTTCCTCTTGCCGTTTGGGATTACTCCAGATTTCCACTGTCCATTATTCTCCTCTTTGCTTACATGATGGAACAGCATCTTAAAGCCCCATGAAAACAGATGCATTTCATCAGTCTGATGCGCTTAAGGACTTAAAAAAAAAGAAAAAGAAAGAAACACTCCTCTAATAAACACTAAATCCCCTATGAGGATAATTATTCTTGGTGGATTAAAAGCCAAATAAACAAGATCAAGACCTCAATTATTTAAAAACCACATTTTGGAAGGAGACTGTGAAATATAGCTCGCGAGCGTATCCGGCATTCTACAGCTCTTCATAATGGTTCTTTGGAACCCTAGATTGGCCAATGCATGTTCCCATGTAGAAGTGGAGAACTGATCTGGGTAACCTCTGAGATGTCCTGACCACCTGAGATGAAAAGATCTTTAAAGATTAGACACGACTTGTGAGCTCTACCTGTCTCCTGGTATTTCTGTGAGCATCCCATTGTGCATAATTTAGATCATAACCAGCCTTATCTAATCTATAAAGTATAATTCTCTTAACTCTTACAAAACCATAAGCTCTGAAGTCATGGCTGAGCAACAGGGAGCCCTCCAGATGTTGTTGAGCTACAACTCCCAGCAGTCCAGCAACCATGGCCAGTAAGAGTTTAGCAACATTGGGTCATTTCTGGCTCAACTCTGTAACCTAAGTCAAGAAGTACTTCATTACCCCAACTGAAGTGTAGTCTAAACTGTAATGGTATGTGAGAAAGACCTTGAGAGACTAGGCAAAGAGATGCTGCCAAGTGAATGGTCAGATAAGAGACAGCATAACCAGACAGTGAGATAGTGGGTGGGGCAAGAGGCTCAGAAGAGACCCTCCCTAGTTTCTCAGGCTGTAAAGGAGATGGGGGGGGGGGGAGAGAGAATTGTACTTTCAGACTTGCAAGATTCTGTCAATGTAGCTTTACAATAAAGCAGAATGAACTCATCTGATTGTGATTCCTATCTGGTTAACCCCATGAGGCCAACAAAGCTAGGGATAATTAAGTGTTTTCCCCTTGATGTTTTGTACTTTTCCCCAACATTGCTAGGCAGCACAACCAATGGGAAGGGACTATGCAATCTAAAAATGTCTGGAGAATGCCAAGTTGCCATGCCAGCCTCATCATGGTTGTGCTCATGTGACATGATTAACTAGGTTATGGCCAAGGTTAGTATGTCATGCAAATAATTCAACCAGTCAGTAGTGGGACTGGAGCTAGCTGTATTCCAAAACAGCCCAGGGTTGTTTGGAACTAAACTAATATTTCTTAATATATGATATGAATGCATAAATGAGGATTAATTCTTCCTTCTATCAGCAGAGATTAAAAATGGGGCTTCTCTGGGAACTCCCTCTCAGGAATCAATTTACTGTTCATCTTCCCTGGGACCACGTAAGGATTGGGCCATAAAAGACTGGCAAAAAGTGGTGGGGAGGGTTAAACCTCCCTCAAGTGGCCACAGCAGATATTTGTTTTTTAAACATGCATTTTTAAGGGGTCAGGAAATTACAACCTCCCAAATGCATTTGTGATGGCTGGACTTCCTAGCCAGGGGGCTACCTTCCATTTGACTGGGAAATCCCTAATTGTTGGCTGCTTGCACTAGGAGACACATACCCTGAGACACAATCATGATCAAAAGGTCTACAAAAGTGATCAAAATATAGAAATGAAAGAGAGAGAGAGAGAGAGAATGCAGAGTTTCAAGGAAGAGTATATTGAGAATGAAACTTTGAGGGAAAAAGTATGGAGCAGAGGTACAATGAAAGCTAGATAAGCCTCTTTTGCAGTGAAAGAACATATGGCTGCCATATAACTTCACATGCTTTGATACATAGGTTGGTATTGCAGTGGCCAACACACTTTTAAGTATGTGGAAGTGCAGTATTTGGAAAGAGTTGGGGAACAAGAAGGTCTATCTTTTGCAATTTTGCAAAACTGATGTAGGCATTATACCATCATGAATTCAAATAGCTCATCTTGAGGCTTACTTTAAACTGCAAACTCCATGGCTAAAACATATGATTTTACTTTTGGATTTTCCAGCTCTCCCCATCCTCTGCTTTTTGTAACAACTGATCTGATGAACAGCTCCTGAGAACCCAAAAAACTACATACTATTTTATGCCATTTGATCAGTTCCAAATGCTGATATTGCCAGTTACAGATTCTCAACTAGAGTTTCTCTCATGTGCCCAACACACACAGGCACACACACACACACTGTTACTGGCAGACCTTAACTCTACATCTGCAGTCTTGAATGCACTTGAATTTTGAGAACATTCTGAAAAGGCTTTTAGCATGGAAGTGGGATTATTCATAAATATATTATTGTAAGGAGACCCTTGTTGCCTGATCCCATTGTTCTCCAACAAAGCCTTGAGAACCCAACAGCTCAATAAATGAATAACTTTTATCTGCTTGCTTAATACCAGTTCATGAACACTGGCATAATATCCCCCTCCTTCTTTCCAATGAAAGCAGGTCAGATATTGTCTAAACCATTTACATCACTTCAGTGGGGCCCAATTTGCATGAGAATCACCTCTTTGCAGGGAATTACTGCTTAATTAAAGAACAGCAGTCACTTTAATTAGCATGTCTCCATGCTTCCTGGTACTTTGCATGGATTCAAATGAGCTGCTCATTAAGACCTGGCATTGATACAAGCTACGCCCTTTGGCCGTAATCTAACTAAATTAACATCAGAGGACAAGCCACTTTATGGTTCAGAAGGGATGACAGACAGGTCTTCTCTTCATGTCTACCATACACAGTCTGTACCAGAGATAGCTAATGACTAGACGGAAAGTTTGAGATAATTCAGTCAAAAGCTATTCTTGATTTTTTTATTTATTAAGAAGTCCTTCTATTCTTGCTTTAAAAAAATATTAAGAAGTCTTTCTAATGAATGACATGAAAAATTCCCATGTTGTTGGTGTAAAAGAGGGGGAGACAACTTTTTTTTTTTGGTCATCTGTAGAGTGCACTTTTTCTTAACTGTTCTTTTTACTGGGCCCCAAAGACTAGAGGGGCATGGTAGTGATATGGTGATGTCTCCAGAGAATGCAGCATTGAAATATTTGGCTTGTATTTTGTGCTGTAAAGGTAAAATAGATGTGTTTAACTTAATGTGACTGAATACTAGTATTTCACTTATTTCCATTAAAAAAAGAAAAGAAAAAAAGTTGCCATTAAATTTTGGAGGTGTGATCCAGCAGTTGTGCACAAGCTATTGAAAAAGGGTTGGGAATAACTTCTGGACCTCAGGCTTCATTTTCTCTTTCTTCTTCTGACCAATGCTGGCTAGGAATTCTAAGCATTATAATCCACTGTATCTGGGCAAGCCATTGTAGGAGGATATTATAGCTACTAGAGATGTTCATGGAGCACCAGTGCAGAACCAGCCTTCCCACCTCCAGAACTTTAGCTCCATAAAGCTGGTACACCAATGCAATCAACACACCTAATAATACATGTTGGAAAAAAGGAAAGATTTGTATGCTCTAGGCCAGGGTTCCTCAACCTTGGCAACTCTAAGCTGTGCGGACTTCAATTCCCAGAATTCCCCAGCCAGCAAAGCTTGAAGTTGAAGTCTGCACAGCTTAGAGTTGCCAAGGTTGAGGAACCCTGCTCTAGGCCAAAGGCCTGCCCCTTTAAGAGAAGGGGTGGAGTTTGAACCAAAACCCTGGCTGTTCAGATACTGTACCCTTAGACCGGGTTGGAGCACTTGGAACTATCCATGGTGCTGCAACCTCTGAGATATCTTGTCACCCTATAGCCTCCTAGTGGCTCAATCAGGATTAGTTTTTGATTTATAAACCCTGGCTTGTTTGCCAGCAACAAATTATGATCCCTCAGTAGAATGAGGAATAAACAATACCTGATTGGTTTAGCTACTTGCGTTAATGGGAGGACAGTGAAAGTAGATAAACTACTGTAAAATATATTTTGTTATACTCCTTATTTCTTAGGGTTGCAGAGCACATATGTAGTATCTTGTTTTTAATTCTTTAAACCAAATTCTTCTTTTCCTGTGGTGAGCAGCTGTGCAGTCACAGGAAAAGACAGCTCCCTTTAAGAGCCACAAACAAGTCAAATGTGAGTGTCCAAGTGCACAAAAACATCATTTTGGCCTTGTATCTAAGGGGATCTACACTCTATGATTTCTGTTTTGGGTCAAAGCTAGACAAGTAATGACAGCATTTCAGACTGTGGGAAATAGGAACATATTTTTGGAAATTAGCAGCTGATCATTCTTTCTTCTCTTTCAGCACACTCTACTTGATTGCCTAAATCAGCTGCAATTATTATAGCAGCAAGGAAAATTCACACTTGTTGAGGAACGTCATCAAAGAAGGGACTAAAGCTTTTGTAAAGCATGCACAGGGCATTAAACAACAGTCTTCTGAGAAAAAGAAGTGAACAGTCCCTTACTCTGCTACTCTTTGAATATCTGCTGTTACTCCCAATGGTGAGGAAACCATGTTTTTAGTTAAAACATGTCGATACACTTAGTTGAGGGTGTTGATATACTTAGTTGACGTAAGAACGAAAAGGCAGCATGGGGATATTGGAAGGTGGATTGGTTCTCTGAGCTTTTGAAAAAGCCAGTTTCTTTGTCTGTTGTCTTCTCCAACTGTGGCTGAAAAGGCATCTTGGTGCTTTCATCTTGACTGTTGGCAACATACACTTTTTTGAATCCCACTTTTTTGAAGAGGGTGATGACTGGTTGAGTAGACAGAACCCCAAATGAAAGCATTCCACACAAAGGCAGAGCAGCGCTTCAGATTTTATTCCCAAACGTAGCTTCAGAGTGTTACATACCATCTATCTTCAACTCTTTAAAGCAGCTGCCAGCATACAATCCTAGGAAAAAGTGCAGCTGTTTTAAAGGGTTGCAGACAGGCACTATGTTTGTGATCCTGTATGCTCTGAAATATCATTTTGGGAATCAAACCTGAAACATTGTGTAACCCTGTCCCATACTACAACATGTGATATGTGTTATGATGTCAGAAATAGAGCAACAGACATTTTCCATGAATACAGCTGATCGATAAGTTAAAACCTTTGAAGGGAAGAAAAAGAAAGAACACACATTTACAGAGAGAGAGACAGAGACAAGGAGTTGGGAAAAAACATTTGGCGAAACAGATTAACTTATACAGCATGTGTCATTTCAGACACAGTTCAAAGGATTTTGCTCCTTCTGGCTGCTAAGATTATATCAGCAAGGAAGATTCACACAGAATTTCACACGGCTGGAATCGTTCATGAGAATCTGTTACACTTCTGAGGTCTCCAATGACTCATGAATGAGCAGATACTTTTGCCAATCTGCTCTGACAGCTTCACATACAGGTGGGTCAGAGATCTCTGTCCTCTTCTCTTCCTTTCTTCCCAGACTCTACATTGATTTATTAGCTTAGAAATTGCCAGTAAGTCTGCAAAGTTCACGGTATCCATTCCTTGTTTGTTCTTTACTTCCTGCTCAATTAATGTGGCCAAGTTAGCTGATTTTCTCACTTGACAACTTACTCCTATCTCAAGCCATTGCATTCATAGTAGGCAAACAGATCTCTCTCTCTCTCTCTCTCTCTCTCTTTCTTTCTCAGAGGTCAGTCTTCTGCTTGAAGGACATTAAACCAATCCAAATCAGATTAAAAATAATGTTTGTAATAAATAAAAAATGCCCTGTAGATCATACTAGTTGCTTCTAGTTACTAGCTACTTGTCCCACCAGATGCTTGTGGCCATTCCACAAATGGGACATAAGGACAATGCAGTAATAACTTCCCACTTACATTTTCCAGTGACTAATGCAAACTGGATTTATTTGTTTTGCTGAGTCACAGTTTATATAACCATGGTTTGTTGAATAAATCACTGGTCAGCCCCGATGGCTCATTGTTAATTGGATAACTTCAAACATTTCACAAAGATAGTTTGTTTAATCATGATTTGTTGGACAAGTCATTGACTGAGTTCACCCATCGCACTAAGACTAAATTGAGCAGCTAGGTCCACACAACATGTGAAATCAAAGCCAAGCAAACCGTATTATGGCTTAGCATGCTGGGTAAGCAAGAGGGATATTTGCCCTCTGGCTGTGATTTAGACAAAAGAGGAGCAGGATGTTTGTCCTCAGTTAGATCTGAGTTTTGCACCTCTGTTTCACTGACTGTGTCTTCGGGAGGCAGACCTGAGAGTGTGCATGTTTTTGTTTTTCCAAGGAGGGACATGCCCCCTGAGTCCCAGCGAGGATCATTTTTCTCCAGATGACCCTCCATTTCAGTAATACGATCGTCCTGTCATGGTTCCAAGCCCTGATTTTGGCAGAACAAAGGCCACTGTGCATCTTTCACTCCCTAGCCAGGGAATGCAGCTGCGGGTCAGAGCGTGGCCAATCAGGAATGAACATTTTGGAGCGCGTCTAATGCAGTTTGTTCAGGGAGCCTTTCAGGCATTCATGGGAGTGAGTCACACAAAGCTGAGCTGACATTGCCTTGCTGCTCCCACTTAGATATCTCACACTCTGCTCTGGGATAATCTGGCAGGACTGGACCAAGGCTGGCTGAATAACCGCAGTCTTGGGAATCCAGAATTTTAAATATTGAACAGCGCTCTCTCCAAGGAGGAGCGATGCTTCATTACCTTTGGCTGTACACAGGGCCCAAGCAAGATTTTCCCTTTCCTCCCCCAGGAGAAACAAGGAGCCTGAGAAAGAGAGTTTCAGTCCCAGCTCAGCCAACAGCTAAAGAGCGAGCCAAAATCTGGAGCTGCGTTTCCGCTACCTTCTCACAGAGCACGAGATTGATGAGAACAGGATTCCTCATCAACAGGATCCGACCCCTGTCCCACAAGCCCCCTCTTAAAGAAACACTGTCACTTTAGAATTAATGAATTCTTCTTTGTTGTCATTGTCCCCAGACCCCAGCCTGGCAATCCTTAGCAATTTAAAAGCATGCTGCCTGAACAAGGCCACATTTTAATTCGCCAGCAGAAAAGGAAGGGCTTTACGCAGACACACAAACCAAAATAATCAATTTCAAATTGCTAAAGCCAGTTCAACATGGAAGCAGATCTGGGAGGGGGTGGGCAGGAGGCCTAAGGGAATGAGGCATGCAGGCTACGCTCCCAAATTTTCCTGTCTCATTCCCTTAGTCACTTTTCTAGGCTCCACGTTTAAACACACATGGGAAAAATCAAACCCCAACCGATTTGGGGAGACAGTTTTTGTTGCAGACAGAGAGTTCAGTTGCCTCAAAGAAAATGACCCCTAAATTTTCTACAGGTTGTAAGTGGATGAGGAAGGTTTACCGTTAACCCCCCTGTCCTCTTTTACTTCATCACCAACCTAACATGCTCAGCGGATGTCCTCATGGGGTTTCCATACCAAGTTTTAAATTTAATGGCCATTGTGGAGGATAGGTCTCAGGATATTATGAAATGAACAGTTTTGAAATTTCCAGGAGTGATCTGAATATTATTATTGGCTGGTTGCCAGTTCTATTATGGTATTTTCGGTGACATGATCAAAGAGTGGAGTAATTTGAAGTTTGCATTAAAGTCACCAGGGGGTGTGGTACAGAAACCAGAGGCACGATGTTTGTGGTGAGGGTTAATAATTGGTTTTCTCCATGTTCTGAAAGGTCATTACAACTTCTAGTTCAGTTTCTGAAAGGCAGCGGGTTTTCCCAGAAGGAAGTACCACCTTTGAAAACCTGCCTTAGAAACATGAAAGCTATAATGGAAATCAACAATGTCTCTAAAACTTACTTCAGTGTTTTATGTGCTGATACTTCTGTGGTAGCAATAAAAAACTGTTTCAAGTTGGGCCTAGTTGCTTTCCTACCACACCAGAGCACTTGCTGGACAAAATGTATTATGGCCAAAAATTGCATGCTTGGTAAAAGGTATGCCTTTCGTGAGGCTTAGTAGAGGCTGTGACTTTGGTGTGTTTGTACTGATTTCTAGAAGGTTTTAAGTTGCATTTTTTTAAAAAAATGAATTCTTCATTATTTTTTTTTAAAAAATGGATTTTTGATTTTTTAAATAAAATAAGAATTTTTGGAAAAAGAAGTGGTATGATGGTTTCAGGGTTAGACTAGGACTGGGCAAACTCAAATCCTCCTCCAAGAATTAATTGTACAGATAGACAAGTCAGTATCTTCATATGTGTTCTAGCTGCAGGACATTAAACCTAATAAAGTCAACCATAACCTGAAGGATTCATATGCATGTTCCTAGTCCAGTGCAGTTTTTGCTATTGTTTGTCAACAAGGCAACTAATGTGGGAATTCAAGGGAGCTGGAGGGCACCAGGTTGGAGAAGGGTGTTTTAATATAAATGGGACACCTGCTGCAGGGGATTGATACAGTTACGCTCAAATAAAAACAAAGCCTTTCATAGAAACCTAGCTGGCTCTATCAATGCTTGTTGTTTATTTGTTTAGTCGCTTCCGACTCTTCGTGACTTCATGGACCAGCCCACGCCAGAGCTTCCTGTCAGTCGTCAACACCCCCAGCTCCCCCAGGGACGAGTCCGTCACCTCTAGAATATCATCCATCCACCTTGCCCTTGGTTGGCCCCTCTTCCTTTTGCCTTCCACTCTCCCCAGCATCAACATCTTCTCCAGGGTGTCCTGTCTTCTCATGATGTGGCCAAAGTATTTCAGTTTTGCCTTTAATATCATTCCCTCAAGTGAGCAGTCTGGCTTTATTTCCTGGAGGATGGACTGGTTTGATACCACATGGCATATTCTTCTTGCTGCTGTATCTCCACATTATATTGCAACTGTTCTTTGCATTGTACTTAAGTATTATGACAGAGAAACCAGATATGGCTCCCAACTAAACTCTAGATCAACCAGATTGCTTATCTTTGTTTCTTTGTGGAAACCTTGGTCTACACATAAGTGCCTAGGGCTGGTGTAAGTAGGGGCCTCTCATCAAATGACCCTTGCCTATCAAAGGGAAATTGCACATTGTCAGAAGTCAGCTAATATATTTTCTAATGGAATCAGTTCAGATGTTGAGCCAAGTCATCAAGTGCTGACTTATCAAAGTATTCAGTGGCTCCGCTCACACGTCATGCTCACCTGGGTCAGAGATCTAGTGGCCATCTCCTTACAACAGGCTAAGCTAAATTGAAATAAAATAATTAAAATTAACCTGGGTTTTTGGGCAGTATGGCTCAGCCTGTTATACAAACCCAAGCCGTTAAGATGGTTTATGATTCAATGCATCATTCAAACCCAGAAAATTGTTAATTCATTAATCTGGTTAAGTGTATTAGGAGAATACAGCCTAAATATGTATGCATAATCCTAAACTTTTATCTCCCTTACTATTAAAAACAGCCCACAGCAATCCTATACTGTATTTCATAGGATCAGAATTAGTAGGTAGATTGGAGGTCATTTAGTCACCCTTGCTTATTGCATCCTATGTCTTATACACTTTCAGTAAAGGAGAGGACATCACCTCTTGATGTGGTCCTATTATTAAGAAGAAGGTTTACAGTAGCTAACATCTCTTTCCTTGCTATTGACACCCTTTCTCATTCTAGCCTCTGCCCTCTGTATAATTAGGAAGATAGGAATAAAACAGAGAACAAGTCCATGTAAAGCTGATCCCAAATATCCTCCTAAATCAAGGAGTTCAGATGATGTCTCTCTCTCTCTCTCTTAGAAGTAGAGTATAGAGCTTAGGTAAATAGCTGTAATAGAGGGTGAACTGTGTTTTTCCTGCAAGAACTTTGGAGGCCAGGAATAAAGGAAGTTTTCTTATTCATCACAGGAACTACCATCAGGATTTGTTATTTTATTTACAGAAGGCTGAGCTTGGCTGGCTGCTGACCTTGGGCCTGAGGAGTTGTCTGAAGGGAAGAATGGGTTCTTACCTTGGTGGGAGAAACTGGACAGAGGCATAGGAGAAATGGGTACTTTATTAAATGATTAGTGAAACATGGCTGATCCAGCTAGACTTTATCCATCACTGTGGAGTCCTTGGTGCTCTCTGAGCTTGGTGGTTTGCAGACATTTCATTACCCATCTAGATAACAACATCAGTGCTAGTGAGTGTGGGGTTTGCTCCCTGTTTATATACAGTAGCTTGCCCTGCCCATGTTGGTGGGCGTGTGGTTTTTTTTCTTGGTATCTCCACCACTGTCACGTTTTTGTCCTGAATGGTAGGTCAGTGGACTAGGAGGGTAAATTGTATCTTCAGGGAATATTGTCCTTTCAGGGATAGTCATGTTAGATCAGTTGGTTTCATCATCTCCAGTGGTTTCTGCAAAGCAAATAGCACTGCCTTTTCTGAGTGACAAAAGCCAAGAATGGAAGAAAGTTAGAAGCAAATGGAGCTAGAGTGAAGCCATTGCCAACTATTCAATTTGAGACAGGAACTGAAGTCACATAATAGAAGCCAAGGTATAAGCCATAGAGTCTGAACAACAGAGAGAAACTGGATTCCATCAAAAAAAGCAGATGTTGGAATCAAGAGCAAAGGCAAGGCTACAAAATGAAGTGGAAGAAGGGCCATTACAGGGATGGACATTCAGTTGGTGCATTCTTCAAAGTGCAAAGGATGTCAACTTCTTGTTGGCTGATTGGTAGAAATTGCAGTCCTTTGCATTGGGAGAGAATATCAGCTGAGAATACACGAGATGAAGAAGATTGGGTGGATACATTTTGTGTAACTCTTTTTTGTCCAGCTGGATACATCTTGAATTAGGTACATTTTATATAATTCTTTTTATCCATGGAAGCAGAACATCTAATGATCAGGTTGAGTGAATCAAGCAAGTAGAATTCTTGAAGATTCTAGGCAAATGGGGCAGATCTCATCACATTTGTACCAAGAGCTGGAAGGCCCCAGTGGAGATGAATACATCTGAAAGTTTTTACCCGCTCTGTGAGAACAAGCCATCCCAAATTTAGCTAATAACTACGGAAGAAGGTTCAGCATCTGATGAAAATATTAGGACAACCTAGATATATATGTGTTGTTGTCACAAAGCATCTCTCAGTGAGATTCTTATCCTGCCTTGCACACAAATATAATTAATGGGCCCCTTTGCTTCAGGTACAATTTATTCAAGAACTCCTAGTAGGGTCTTCATTCAGTCAAATACATTTCCATAATTGTGCACATGAAAACAACACTTCTAATGACAAAAACTTACACAAAGGTGTGGTTAAGAAGACATCTCCTAGAAGAGGAATTCTCATACCATCCACTGGTTGGAGAAGCTAAAACCCCCCGCTGCTTGTTTAACTGGGTGTATCACTTTAGCTCAATAAATTAATTAGCTTATCAAATGGCCTTTTCAAAGAAAACATCCATGACACAGAACATTCTGAGGGAGATTTCTCTATTGCTTGGAACAGAACCGTCCTTCTGTATGTAAAGCCCAACTTTCCAGCCTGGCAACATCCCCTTGCCAGTAATTTATTTCATTTATAAAGTAACCATCATATTTAAGACTGCAGCTGTCCCTTTTCCCAGGAGTTCTGCATCTAAAACCTTTACTAGAAACCAATTCTGTATACTCCCTAAGGCATCCCTTTGCTTTGAAGCATGCCAAGCAGGAAATTAAGAACTGTCTTCAAACAAAATCTCTGCACTCCTCCAGGAACAGAAAAAGAGACTTTATTATTGTATCTTTACCTTATACATGGCAGTGGAGTAAAGTAATCTATCTGGCGGCTTTAGACAGGGTAAAATATGATGGCTTCTATTTCCCCACTATGACACCGGTCCTGTGCCTGGAACATTTTTCAGAATGGGTGGAACAAAAGAATTAAGCAGAACAGCTCTGGGAATGAGCAGTGATTGGGAATTCTGCATCACTGAATTGTTGTGAGAAAAATAGGAGGAGGAAGGAGTATTAGTATGTTTGCTGCCTTGAGTTATTTATAAAAATAATAAAGGCAGGATAAAAAAATCTAAAAAACAATGTTCTATATGGCCTTTTAGCTAAAGTGCATGATGAGTGTTTTACACAGTGTAGCAGTCTTTCCTTCAGCAAAGGATTGTTACCTTGTCATGGTGCTGGAGCTTGAGCACCTCAATGATGCCATGAGCTAAACCGTGAAGGGCCACCCAAGACGGGAAGGTCATGACAGAGCGGTCAGACTAAATGCAATCCCTGGGGAAGGTAATGGCAACCCACCCCAGTATTCTTGCCATGAAAACTAAATGGATCAGTACAACCAGAGATATGTCGGTATACCATCGGAAGATGAGACCGCCAGGTCGGAAGATGGTCAAAATGCTACTGGGGAGGAACAGAGGATGCGTTCAACTAGCCCCAGACATGATGATGCAGCTAGCTCAAAGCCGAAAGGACGGCTAGCGGCCGACGGTGCTGGTGGTGAACGGCGAATCCGATGTTCTAAGGATCATCACACCATTGGAACTTGGAATGTAAGATCTATGAGCCAGGGCAAATTGGATGTGGTTATTGGTGAGATGTCAAGATTCAAGATAGACATTTTGGGCATCAGTGAACTGAAATGGACTGGAATGGGCCACTTCACATCAAATGACCACCAGATCTACTACTGTGGACAAGAGGACCACAGAAGAAATGGAGTAGCCTTCATAATTAATAGTAAAGTGGCTAAAGCAGTGCTTGGATACAATCCAAAAATGATAGAATGATCTCAATTCGAATTCAGGGCAAGCCATCTAACATCACAGTGATCCAAATATACGCCCCAACCACAGATGCTGAAGAAGCTGAAGTTCTATGAGGATCTGCAGCACCTACTGGACAACACGCCTAAAAGAGATGTTATTTTCATCATGGGAGACTGGAATGCTAAGGTGGGCAGTCAAATGACACCTGGAATTACAGGTAAGTATGGCCTGGGAGAACAAAACGAAGCAGGACACAGGCTGATAGAATTTTGCCAAGACAACTCACTCTGCATAACAAACACTCTCTTCCAACAACCTAAGAGACGGCTTTATACATGGACTTCGCCAGATGGACAACACCGAAATCAGATTGACTACATCCTTTGCAGCCAAAGGTGGCGGATATCTATACAGTCGGTAAGAGCAAGACCTGGAGCTGACTGTAGTTCCGATCACGAACTTCTTATTGCACAATTTAGGATCAGACTAAAGAGATTAGGGAAGACCCACAGATCAGCTAGATATAAGCTCACTTATATTCCTAAGGAATATGCAGTGGAGATGAAGAATAAATTTAAGGGACTGGACTTAGTAGATAGGGTCCCGGAAGAACTCTGGACAGAAGTTCGCAACATTGTTCAGGAGGCGGCAACAAAATACATCCCAAAGAAAGAGAAACCAAGAAGGCAAAATGGCTGTCTGCTGAGACACTAGAAGTAGCCCAAGAAAGAAGGAAAGCAAAAGGCAACAGTGATAGGGGGAGATATGCCCAATTAAATGCAAAATTCCAGAGGTTAGCCAGAAGAGATAAGGAATTATTTTTAAACAAGCAATGCACAGAAGTGGAAGAAGACAATAGAATAGGAAGGACAAGAGACCTCTTCCAGAAAATTAGAAACATCGGAGGTAAATTCCAGGCCAAAATGGGTATGACCAAAAACAAAGATGGCAAGGACCTAACAGAAGAAGAAGAGATCAAGAAAAGGTGGCAAGAATATACGGAAGACCTGTATAGGAAGGATAACAATATCGGGGATAGTTTTGATGGTGTGGTCAGTGAGCTAGAGCCAGACATCCTGAAGAGAGAGGTTGAATGGGCTTTAAGAAGCATTGCTAATAACAAGGCAGCAGGAGACAACGGCATCCCAGCTGAACTGTTCAAAATCTTGCAAGATGATGCTGTCAAGGTAATGCATGCTATATGCTATATGCAGATGATACCACTTTGATGGCTGAAAACGAAGAGGAACTGAGGAGCCTTATGATGAAGGTGAAAGAAGAAAGTGCAAAAGCTGGAGGGAGAAAACCTAGAGGCAGTGAAAGACTTTGTATTTCTAGGTGCGAAGATTACTGCAGATGCTGACTGCAGTCAGGAAATCAGAAGATGCTTAATCCTTGGGAGAAGAGCAATTATAAATCTCGATAAAATAGTTAAGAGCAGAGACATCACACTGACAACAAAGGTCCGCATAGTTAAAGCAATGGTGTTCCCCGTAGTAACATATGGCTGTGAGAGCTGGACCATAAGGAAGGCTGAGAGAAGGAAGATAGATGCCCTTGAACTGTGGTGTTGGAGGAAAATTCTGAGAGTGCCTTGGACTGCAAGAAGATCAAACCAGTCCATCCTCCAGGAAATAAAGCCAGACTGCTCATTTGAGGGAATATTAAAGGCAAAACTGAAATACTTTGGCCACATAATGAGGAGACAGGACACCCTGGAGAAGATGCTGATGCTAGGGAGAGTGGAGGGCAAAAGGAAGAGGGGCCGACCAAGGGCAAGATGGATGGATGATATTCTAGAGGTGACAGACTCATCCCTGGGGGAGTTGGGGGTGCCGACGACCGACAGGAAGCTCTGGCGTGGGCTGGTCCATGAAGTCACGAAGAGTCGGAAGCGACTAAACGAATAAACAACAAGCAGTTTTTCACCTTTGAGTAAACTGCACATCAAGGAGTTTAGAGGCAGGAAAAGTTCCCTTAAAATTTTTTTGCCTGTGAAATAGTTGAACTATTCTGAACTGAACTTTTCAAAATAATAATCTACCTTGTGGCTAACATAAAGGATGGAAAGTGGCAGACCTAATAGGAAAACTTATTAGAGGAATGAGAAAGAATTTAACTAAACCCTGATGGGAAGTTACAGTTAATCATGCTTAGCAAGGTTAAAATGTAGCATTAATTCCTAAGAGAAAGCCTTAATTTAAACTGTCTGCATTTTGTGGGAGTGACTGCAGCCTATATACCATCACCTGTGCCAATTTCCTTTAAAATCTCCTTGTTTTGTCTATGTGCGTGTATGCAGTGGGGAGATTTTCAGAGACCCTGCCTTTTACCAATCTTTTCTTAAGGGTCTATGCTAAATTGCAATGGATAGTGCATTGATATTTTCCTTTTTTATTATATGTAGACCCTCCATTAAAATCCAGAAGTCTGCTCTATGTGAAAAGCAACTTAGCTTTCCTTTGAATTCTTAGTACAATAAAATAACAGCTCAGCCTCCTTCAGTGAACATTGTTCTCATATGTAGACTTTGAGAGTGTTTCAAAATCTGCTTACCACCACCATGAATCCCCCTCTTCATTTCAGACAGAGCAAAACAGCCTACCATCACCAGCTTTTTCCAATATTCCAGTCCTAAGGAAGATATTGATAAGCAAGTGCAAAACATTTCAGGAGGACTTCTGTTTCTTTCCAGTCACTGAAGACATGAAGATGTTGTAGGACAAGATGCATGTTAGTTTATAGGAGCCAAAATCAGGACCCCCAAATCACAAAAGCTTACGCCTTTTAATAACATTTGTTTGTCAGAAAAGATTCTACCAGACTTTTTTTTTTTTTTTTGGAAGACTTGGAGATAGTTCAGTAGGAATGGGCACATTCATTTTTAGTTTCTTTACAAAGACATTTGCAAAATTTTAAGCTGTTATCAAAGCAACAGACAGAACGAAATTTCCATTGATTTTCATTACCAAATTCCACAGGTAAGTTTGAAAAGGACCATGCTATACCTGCAAACTGACTTGGTTCACACATTGCACTAAGCCATAATATGGTTTAATTTGTGGCTTAGCATGTTGGGGGAACCTAGCCAGTGTAGTTTGTAACCATGGTTTATAATTTAGTGTGTCACATGATGTAGCCAATTGTAGTTTATTCAATTGAAGCAAAACTATGTCTTAGCTGAATGCGTGAAGGAACCTGTCCGAGTTTACACTCACACATACACAGAGCTGGCAACCCAAATTCAGCATCCCAAACATGGCTGAATGCAACAGAAATCAAATCTCTCTAACTGGATGGACAAATTTCTCAAACAAGCCCCATTCAGGTGATATGTTTGCATGGAGGATACCACATCACTTAAAGGCCAGGGAGCAGACTTTCTCTTTCCCCCATGTCTGAATGTTTAAAACTCTCCAATTCTTTTCATCCTATTTCCAAAGCCAAATGGCTTTGTCCTATTAATTTCTTCGTAGAAGCTGCCAGTTCCCAGCCACTATAACTTCTCCAAAATGTACCTGGAATGATGCTACATGATAGCTGGGTTCACATAGCCCTTCTAAATGCAGGTCAACAAAAGATAATTCATGTAAATCACTATGGTCCAATGGATAAACCATGTTATGGCTTTGTATAATGATCTGGTTCATCCAACATGCTAAAAGGAAGACTGGGTTTCCATAACACACTGAACACCAAATTCACACAGCCCTATTTTCTAGCATGTTATGCAAACCTAATCCGTATAACTGGATTTGGAGAAAATAGTAGCTACTCACCAAGGTGATCACTTTCTACAAGAGTTGAGTTAGGATTAGGGTTAAAGGAAAAAAGGAAAAATTGTCCATGAAATTGTCCTGGGCCTGTGATACCTGTAAAAAGGGGGCAGGATGCAAGATTGCACAATCACAGCCATCATCTTGACTCTTTTGATACCTCCAAGGGACATCCCTGCCCTCAATAATTTTTTTTTAATATAAAATTAAAGCCCCTTTAAAAAGAAAAAAAAAAACATTTCTGGATAGTACTAGGATAGTGTTATTGTTTCACAGAAGGACGTTCTGGCATTTTTGTTCTTTTACTATGTATACTGGTTTTAACATGGAACAGGAGGCAAGACAAACAAAGTGGTGAAAATCCAGCCTTCTTGTTTATGAAGAAGAAACAATGAATGTGTCACTGCACCATGGGGAAAAAGAAATATTTATTCAACAGCCACACTATGAAACCCGAAAGGCAGCAGACAGTGTTGCTAAAGAAGCTGTTCCTTGCCTGAAGCATCTTTGTGTCCAAGATTTCTGGGGCCATGTTTGCATCCTGGTAACCTTGGGAACAAAACCTCTCCTCCCCCAACCCCTTTTGTTAGTCCTTAACCTTCCCACACCTGAACTATTTCTTCTTTTGACTGACCAGATTGCTGCTTTTATAGTGGTGTTAAAGAAAGGCTGCTCCCAAAGACTTTCTTTCCTATCCCTTGTCTGCCTCTTGACCACTATCCAGTTGCAATAACAGCTGGTTAATAAGGCAAATTGATATAGGAAATGCCAGGCAATTCAGTTAAGGAATCCAAAATGGAATTCTTATTCTATTTCACATTAGCTTTCTTTCTAAAATTCCCAGGATTCAGTCCATCTCCACCCCTTAGCAACATTTGACTCTGCTTTCCTCAGTGTTTGCTTCAGGTGCTCCTACCATCTACTCTTTGGAGATTATCTCCAAAGAAATACAGAGCTCAGGGGGGGGGGGGGAGTCCTATTTCAGGTGTGGATTGAGCTGCATAGGCGATCCACTGTCTTGCTTAGAGGTTTGGCCCACTGTCTGGATCAGAAACCCGACAATATCTTTGGTCCTGGAATATTGAAAGACCCATCCAACCATGCCCTATGCAAACAGCAGATTTTGTATACACTTACCGGTCCCCACTAGTCCAGGAAAAGCATCACATATTTTCCTTAGTTCAAACCAAAGAAACACATTTGTCCAGACCACCAAAATGCTTGTGGCATTTGAACCAAAACTAATCTTCCTATGGGAAAAAACTGATGTTTTTCATAAAAGGCTGCCCTTGCTGCCAAAGATGATGAACACCCCCTTGGCTACACAGCTGGAGACCCTGTGTGAATAGTCTTCTCCTGCCTGTAATAACCAAGAGAGAAGTTATTTCAGATATTGAAAGTGGATCTTTCAATAACTGCAGAGAGTACTTTAGGACAGACAGGGGCCATGAGCAATATTTTCTGTAAGTGGGGCTGACAAACATATGGTGGTTTCCTTGTCTTGATCTTGAATGTATGCATAGCCTCCTGTCTACTGCATTAGGCCTCTTGTTGCCACTCATCAGTTTTCTGCCATTAACATCTAGCCATGCATTAGACCACAAATGACCCAGGAGGACTTTGCATCAGAAGAACAGCTTCCAAGCCATATGGACAGGTGTCCTTCCACTTTCAGCACTTGCTTCCAAGGCCCAGCCTTGAACATCTAGCCCTCTCCTTCTCTCACCCGATCCATCAAACTTCTTAAACAATGCAACCATTACTTTAATTCCAGCGGTGGATCCAGTTACACTCCCAGGCTGCTCCATTAGCTGCCAAAACATAAACTGTCCCCTTGATAAATGGGGAGGGGGGGAAAATTCAGACTCAACAGGTTGCTGTGGAAACACATTCCAGCCTGTGTGGCTGCATCTTTAGAGGTCAGGTTTTGACCTAGTGGATGGCCTCAGGGCTGCACGTTGTGCTGTTTGTGGGTGAATGATGGCAGGTGCTCCTCTGGGTAACATTGGTGTCAATCTGGAGAAATTCCATTGGAGGCATTCTGATTCAACACCTGTGCCATAGAATACTGGCCTCAGAGGAGGCCTCTGGCCTTGTCTTGTTCAGATATGCCCAATTTTGGCATTTTAATGGCAGTTTCTTGAACAAGAAACAGTAGGAGCCCTGAATGTCCAGGTGATCTAATGAAGAATCCAAGCAATGCACCACTTAGCCAGAGGGGAACACAGCATCTGGAGATGAGTTCAAAAGCTTGAGGAACCTCTGATTCAGTAGCCCGGTTCCACACTAATCTGAAATTTAACATTTCTCTGACCCCACTGTGTTAAGTATATCATTATCATTAAAACGTAATGAATAGATTCAGAACTGGAAAAACAGCTTTTTAAAATCCCCCTCTAAATTTGGGGTCACAGAACTTGGGTGGACATGGATAATTGCTCTATTGTTTTCCAGGGAAAAGTGAACTTCTTCAATCATTTCCCAAGGGCAGAACTTCCTCCTAATGATGACAGTAGCACCATCCTGGAGAGGTGGGGTAAAATCATGGGAAGAATGATGTCTTTGCTTGGCACCTAACAAACCATAAAAAGCCAGAGTGAAGCACTGAAGCCCTACAGATTGTGGAAACCAATGGAGACTTGGTGATTATGTCAATGGATATGTTCAGATGACCCTCGACACTGATTTGCCCATAAAACTGATTAGATGTAGTTTGTTTCCAGCTCAGCATGTTGTGCAAGCCCAAACGTTATGGCTTAGTTGTATATGCAGATCAGGGTCACTATGATAGTCAATAAATGAAGGTTTTAAAACATTCCAGCTATAATAAGTGAATGCAGGAAGAACATGGATCACCAAAACAAGCAAAAAAGAAGCCCTATGTTTGCATTAAAAGTTACATATGCTAACATATATGTACAGATGCAAATTTAGAAATCACCACTCAAGTTTTAACAGAATTAAAAACGCCTCTCACAACAGGGGGACATTTGTGACCTGGTGACCGGATACCTGCGGCATGATTGCTTCTCCAGGAGCTAAGTTATGATGAACAAAATTTGAGGCCTCTGTAGCTCTCCCTTCTTATTGTTCTTTTTAGTCTGAAAACCAGCTGTGGACTGGACAGCCTTTCCAACAGAGCACAGTTTGAAATCTGGCAGCTTTTTAAACAGAGGCCAGCCTTCTGTAAAGTGAGATACAGTATTTAATACACATAACAAGACACTGTTTATTAATTAGGATGGTGAAATCTTCTGACTGTTTTGTATTGTCATGGCTGATTAGCTGCATTTGTCGTTTTAATACTCTGGTTTTTAAGGATGTATAGAATATTTAATTGTACGCTCACTACCTTCCCTTTTGTTAATACTGCTTTTGAATATCTGACCACAAGCATTTGTGTAATATTGTTTATATTTTGAACCTTGATTTCAAAAACATGTAAGCATCTGTATGTGTATGTTTCTATGTATGTGTATATATGTGTGCTTATCCATCCATTGAAAAACACTTGCTTCTGTGGAGTTGAAAACAGGAAAAGAAATTGTCTAGATCTAACTCTGGGGCAGATTGGACAAAACATTTTGCCAAACTTTTGCAAAGCTGAGATTTGTTCTCAGGTTTCAAAGGGACAAAGCTAGAGGCTACAGCTTAAGTCCTCATATTGTTGTATTTTGAATATTGACATGGACTTGATCTCCTGCAACGACATTCCAAATTCTGCCCAACAAGCCATATTCAGCCTCTGTCCCATTTCTGACTTACACACCCATTTCTTCACAGCCCTGCATATATGCTTCTAACCTTCAGCTGCATGTTTATATTTCTCTCATACAACCTTCAGCTTACATTGCCTTTTATAGGCTGCTTTTACTACACACGTCCTACTGTTATTATAAGCAAGGTCCTGATCGTCTGGGCACCCTGATCCCTGGCATGTATTACGGATGATCACAAAGTCTTGTCTTGCCCTCCCACACAGCAGCTTTGGCATTTTGAATCAATAGCAGAATTCAGGGGAGAAAGGAATGTCTCTTTGGCTCAGCGATGTGCAGAGGCAATGCGACTATTTGTGAACATATTATAGGCAAATGGGAGGTCATATTACCCCTGATAATAGCAGAACTGCTTGCTTAAACCTAGATCTAGGCCTGCTCCAAACATCTATAAAATGGGGCCTGATTCCAAGTATCTTCTGCACACCAGATGAAGTGCAAAATCTGATACTTGACTGAGGTTCCCAAGGATATTGTTCCATTTTATTATGGGATTTTTCTAACCTTCTTGAAAACTGAAACAGCATCTGTAAATGTTTAACAACACTTCTGAGGAATATAAATCTGAAAATAGGGCCGGTTTATAACACTGCTAGGATGTAGACTTCACTATAAAACTCACCAATCTTTGCAGAATTATGGTTTGTCTCAGCTCAAAGGACCCACAATTGCAGCACACCCATCTGCTTAAACTCACAAACATATAAAGTGGTTGTAGTCATAGTGAGAGTTAAAAGTGTAGTGCAAATGGGCCTGCAACAAAATGTTGTAATGTATTCTCACATTTCGTTAAGTGTTCACCAAAATGTTTCAAGGGTGAATATGTCAGGTACCCACACTCTGCAAATATGTTGTTCAGAGAGCTGTGAGCCGATTCTTTTCCTGTTGAGTTTACACTAAATGGCAAATCCAGATATTCCCCTATCTAACATGTAAAATAACCCCATTAACTGCTACATTGCAGCTCACCTTTGTTCCATGGTTGTCAGAACAATACTCAGAGATATCTGCTTGCACAAAGCCAATCCAAATCTCTCCTGACATCAAGTTACCCATTTGTATCAACGCTCAGATTCTGAAATACATCAGAATTGTCTTCCCCAAACTGGTGCCATCCAGATATACTGGGATGACCATACAGAGTAGGAATTCTGGGAGTTGTATTTCCAACATATCTGTAAGGCAAATTTTGTTAAGCTGTTCAGATGTACAGTTCACAAGCAGTGTATGAAGGCTGTAGTACTCCTATTCTCCTGTTCTCCAACCACTAGTAATTAGTGACATAGCCTTTTGAACCTAGGGATGTTGTATAGCAAGGTTGGAAAGTCTGTGACCTTCCAGATGCTAGTAAAGTACAACTTCAGCATCCTTCACTATTGGCCATGCTGTCTGCGTTTGTTGGAGGTTGGCTTTCAACAACATCTGCAGAGCCAGTGGTTCTATACCCTATTATATGGCATCATGAATAAATAATAATTTTGTGCCTTCAAGTCAGTCCTGACTCCTGGTGGCTACCTGGACAAGTCTCTGTGGTTTTCTTGGTGACATTTTCAGAAGTAGCCTGCCATCTCCATCTTCCTAGGGCTGAGACAGAGTGACTGACCACAGTCATTCAGCAGACTTAGTGCTTACGGGGGACGAGAACTCATGGTCTCCCAGTTTCTAGCCTGGTGCCCAGCAACAGTGCCCACAAAGAACTCAGCATATTTCAATCTGACTTGAGGTAGTAAGATATCTACATGATGGGGTCTAGGAGACAGGAGTGAACAGAAATCAGACTGAGATGTGAACTGTTTTATACTCCTATTTGGTTACAGCAGTTGAACCCTAAGGTCTCCATTTAAGTTAAGGTTAAGGTTCCACGTCCACACTGTGTCTTATGGAATGCTATATAAAGCCAGTATTCCCTAAAAAACAGGGTGGCTGCTAGGTTCATACACCAGGAACTCTGCAGTCCTGACATTTGAGAAAGCATGGTAGCCTCTTCAATGATATTTAGAGCTACTGAAGAATACTAGCAGAATAGTGCCTTATTTAATACATTGTTTTATTGCTACTCCCACAAAGTATTTTCACCTTCTGGTGCCAGAATAATTTGGTCAGCCTGGATGCATGGTGGATGGTCAGCTGTCCTGCATTCATCTGTTTCACTCAGCCAAGTCTCTTGCGCCAGTCCCCAACTCACCAATCATTTGCAGAGGCCTCAGAGGGGCCTCTTGAAGGATGCCCACAGTGATTTCACCTTCTATCATGGACTCCAAATATTGCAATTAAATATTTTTAAAAATGGGTGAAGAATGACAGTGGTACTAATTTCACGCTTACTGATTGGGATGGAAGCCCATGGCATCAAAAATCAAGTCCCCCCCCCCTTTTTTTTCCATTAGCTATAGTGAGCCTGCTGACTTAGAAATTCTACTGCACTGCTTTTCATTTCAACCCTGTGACTGGGCCTCAGTTTCTTCTTAATATTCAAGTTATTTCATATTGCAAGGAAATGTGGGCATTTATTTTTCTAAGGCAATGTCAAGAGCTGTTTTCCTTGGCATGTGGCAGTACACTGTGCTGTTGCCAGGCAGTTCACATGCCAGGATGAATGTTTTTGGCATTTTGGTTCCTCAGAAATGCTTGAGGCATTGTTCTGGCTAAAGGTATGGAAACAGTCACTTCATATCCATATGAAAATATGAAGAATGTTTTTTCTTCAGTAGGGGAGCCCAGCTGTAGGTACATAATGCTAATGCAAGCTAGAAAGAACTATTATGATGACCTAGATTGCCCCTTTCTGAAACCAAATCTGTACTCAAGTGTAATTCTATCTGTGTCTGATTGAACTTCATTGTATTTCCTGATTTTCCCTGTAAAACCAGCCCAAGATCACCCTCCATCTTTTTTCATCTCCCTTTGCAGGTCTGTTGAGGTCTTAATTTCTGCATGGAGAAGAGAAGGCTAACAACTAACAGAATTTTTTCCAGTATGGAAATGCAATGATGGGTGAAGCTCCACTTCCTGGATTTCTGTCTTTCATGAAGCTATTAAAGTCACAGAATTTCTCTCTGTGTGTGGGAGAAAGGCAGGAAATGGCAACAATATGGACTGAATGGACTGAACACCATGATGTCCACATTATGAGGTGAACTGATTGTATGAGTAACAATGGAACAATCATTCAATGGTTTGGGTGGTTGGAACCCAAGGAGAAGAACTAAGATGAGGAACTGGAAGCCCTCCAGATATTAAGAGTCAGCTGTGGATTTTGCTGCCTTCATATAAGGTGATGGATACTAATTTATCATTGCACTGTTTTATAAGGGACTGAATTATAGGGGAGTTAGGCTATCAACATCTATTTCATTTGATGGCTGTTTGCTACTTTTGGAATCACAGGTAGCATGCCTTGAATGGTTAGTTACTAGAAAGCAACTGGGGTGAATGCATATCTGTCTCCTATCCATGTTCATGAGCTTCCTGGATGCATCAGCTAGCTACCATGGGACACAGAATATTGGATTAGATGGACTATTGGCATGATCCAAAAAGACTCTTTGGATGTTCTTATGTGCTGAAAAACATCCCCAGGCAGCATGGCCAAAGGCAAGAAGATGCTGTGCATTACAATTGAATAATATGTGTGAATCCAGCCATTGTATTAATTGCCCTGTTAACAACTGAATCTTTAGTTCAGGTACAGAGCGTATGATTTGTGCCCACAAATTTCCTTGGTCAATGCCTGGAATCAACAGGTGAAAATAAGAACACTAGTTATCTGAAATGCTGGAGGAGGTGATGGGCAGACAATGCCGATCAACCAACTTACACTGATCTCGACAGCATTTGCAAAGCAAGCCAGCTCCTTCCAAGCCAAAAGCCACTTCCTAAAATCCATTACTCCCCATATATTATGATAGGTGGTCCATTCTTGGGTTGCTTCCTGTCTCAGTAATTGCTTTAAAACCCATTCAACCCCATTTGTCTGGATTGCTACAGACCCACATGCAGTAAAAGTTTGGATTGAATTGTTGCAAATAGCTGAATGCACAGGTAAGTTCCACCAACATACATCAATTCCTCTTTCTGTTTGTATGTAGGATATTCATGTAGTTGTGATCATACAGGCCAAGCCAACCCAACCCTACCCATTATTTTTAATTATGTCACTTAACAAAGCTGATATTGCCCTCTATCTTCTGAAAAACACCAAACTCTTTCTTCAAAACCCTGTGAGTCAGTCTCAGCACTTATTGTACCACACCTATTCAGGGATAACGTACACCCCTCAACCCTCCTTTATCTCCAAATTTATTCTAATTCACCCAGTGAAGGGAAATTGGGTGGGGTGGGAAGGTGGAAAAAAACATTTGCCTTTTATTAGGATAATTAATCCAGGCAAATTACCTGGGCTGTTTTTAATTACTGCAATACCTCAGCGGGTTTACACCTGCTGATTTTAGGCTGCAGATGTCTCCTTGAGGGTTTGAATTCACAGAGGAACAGTATCTTGGAATCCAAGAGGTAGGAGACAGAACTCTGCTCTGTCTAGCATGTATCAATGTGTTTATTTTGCAGGCAGGGAGCCTTTTGAGGACTCCCTTGTCAGTCTCCAGGACTTTCTCAGAGAATGATTATGAGGGTGCTTGGAATATAATAACAGGCCATGATCACACCTCCATTTCTGGGGCCTTCTGAAAGAGTCCCACCACAGTTTTCCATCTCCTTCAGTTGCCAGAGAAAGAAGACCCGATAATAAGACTTGAAAACTCTTACAAATACGTTCCCTCCTCCACTGAAGCATAGGAGCCAGCTGGTTTCAGCTCTCTCATTGCAGACAGCATGTGCAATTCTCAGAGTAAACATTTTCTGAGAGATTTGGTTGCTGCTCGCTTCACAAGGAAAGTGGGGAAGCAGCAAAGGGAAAGACGCAAAGCTTGGGTCTAAGGACCCGGGCATACTTGAGTAAAGAACATGGAAGAACAATGCTAAAGATGGAGACGAGGGAGAGGATTTTCCCCGGGCCCTGCCATGCAACAGCACAAGTGATCACTTACCTCCAGCTCAGTCGGTAAATTCCTCTCCACGCTTGGAGCTTCCCCTGTTCAAATCACGCCTCTACGGCACCAGACACTTCTTAACATTTCCTCCAAAGCAAAACCCACCCACCCCATCCCAGTGTGGCTTCTTGCCCAGTTCCTTTCCATGTGGAGCCAAGAAAACCTCACTCAAGGAGAAAACAAAATTACTGGAGAATGATGCGAAAGGGAGGGATGGCTGTCATCTTGGGGTCTTAGGCTCTATACCATCCAGGAATGCAGCAGAGGGGGACCATATAATGGGGGGAGGGTGAGAAAGAGACTGGGGGAGAGAGAGAGAGAGCACACTGTAAAATTGGCAACACATGTCTGTTTCTTATCCTATAGCCTAGTAAATAGGTCTTTCATGCGGGCCCAGTTGCCATGGCAACAAACATGCAGGAAATATTCCAGATAACTAGAATAGTGGCAAAAACATGTGTTTTGGATAAAACATCCTTCCCCCTCCCTTCTCCCATGCTTTATTCATTTGGGCTGCTCAACATAAGCTTGTCTTTCAGGGCAGACACCTTTCTTGTGTCTGAAAGGGGTCAGAGGCCAACTGTTGCTGCAACTCAGAAGATGAGACCTATTTTTTTTTCTCCAGGGGAGGAAAAAAAGAAATACGAGAGAAGGAGAGAGAAGAGGGAGGGTTTTTTTTCCCCCTGAAACTCCTGTCTTTGGATAAAATTGGACAAAGATGCTTCAAACTTTCAACAGGATTCTTCTGCTCCCTCATAGAGAACTAGAGATGCTTATCTTTTCAGGCCTCTGTTGGCCAAGCTTGAGTTCAGTTTTAGAACCCAGAATGGTCATGGGTCAATTGTGTGTGGGAATGTCAATCTTCGTTCTTGAAGAGATGGAGGAGGTTAATCATTATGAAATAGAAAATTGGGATAAGCTAAGCTGCTATTTTGGATGATCTTTATGGTCTTCAGTAGCAGAACAATCTGAAACCTTCATGAATAGTCTCCCACATAGCTTTTTCATGGCCTGAGGAAAATGAGATGCCAAACCTGCCTCTTATATCCACAAAAACTGACTGGATTGCCTGCTGAAAACCTTTTTCAAGCTTTATGATAGAACTGTATCATCTGAGGACAACAGGCTAGCTTAGAAAGCATAGGGCAAGCTATATTGCCATCATCCAACATGTGCTGGGTGAGATTATTGGCTCATTCAGTCTAATGACATCAGGCTCCCCAGATTCTCTGCAGTATCAGGCATCATTTAGCTGTTAAGAGCTTCACAGGTGTGGAACTCATGCACTTGGATAGTATGATGTCATTGAACAAAGTGGGGCCAGCAACAATTATTTGAAACAGCATGATAACCTGTTCTTTCTTTTCATTGCAGGTGGAACTGTGAAGGTAGCTTACCATTTCATTGCCATTACAGACTGATGAGACACCAGGAACAACAAAAAAAAGATTCCTTCAGATCCTTTCTATAGGACTGATGGCATAGACCATTGGCTGGCCATTCCTTGCAGAGACTATTAATTAATTGTAAAGAAAGAGTGTGTTTGCTATAGGCAAATAGTTTTAAAACAAGTTTACTCAGAAAAAATCCCATGTACTTCAATCAGTTTTGCTATGAAAGATGTTGATGAAATTCTGGGAGAGGGACCCCATATTAGCAAATATATGAGCAGGTGCACTGCAAAATTTAAATTGTTAAAAAAAAGAAAAACCACTACCCCTCGCCAGCCTGCACAATATCACCTCTATAG
Organism: Candoia aspera; assembly: GCF_035149785.1. Classification (NCBI taxonomy): domain Eukaryota; kingdom Metazoa; phylum Chordata; class Lepidosauria; order Squamata; family Candoiidae; genus Candoia; species Candoia aspera. The sequence goes on along the minus strand of NC_086161.1, from coordinate 10,860,620 downwards.
TAAATTCAGTTTGGTGATTTTTTCTTCTTCTAGATTTTGAAAGAAAAATCTCAGGACAGAATGGAAATTACTTCCCAGGTGCAAATATTTAAATATTTATTACTTGTTCACATATTCATTCTCTCGGTTACATCAGAATCAGACAGCAGTTTTAATTCTCTGTTTCATTCTTTCCCCTCAGTTCTTTCTAATTTAGACTCAAATAAGGCTTCGCTGGATTCTCTCCTGCTAGTCTTAACTATTCATATACGTTCTGCAAACTTGGTCCAGAGAAATGCTTAAGAATCCATAATGTTGTGATATTACTGAAGCAAAACCAACCAAAGTCTGGTCAATGACACGGATGGGAAACCACTGAGAGCTCACTGAAAGACCTGCAACTATAATAGAGATTTTTTTTAAAAAATCCATCTGTTATGCATTTACTGTTTACACAACAAACGACTATGATAAAAGCCACACCAAACAGCTGTTTAATAACCATAAACAAACAAAGCATATAAGTAGGTATGCAACTAATTCCTGAGTGCTTTTCTGGTGTTTGTGAGTTTAACTGCATTAAAAATCCACATGGTTGGCCATGGTCCAGCCCAACTGACTATAAACAGAAATACTGATTATTACAAAATGTTTGATTGGGAACCAAGGGCTTTCATTCTCTCTCCTGCCTGTTCCACATTTGCCTCCCCTGCCCCAGTAAAAATACAAGCATCTCCACAAGCATCAGAAACACTGTTCTGTTTGAGGGTGGGTGGCTAGAACCTTACAGGTAGGCTATGCCTCACAACTCTAGAAAACTCTCAATTTGCAAGTGAAGGGCTTCTGCTGAAGGATTGTCATTTCAAAAGAGTCCTCAGGTCCAGCTTAGCCTTCCCTTTCTCCCCCTGGTCCCTGCGTTCTTCCTACAGCTATTCCCAACACACTCTTCCATGTGTATCTTCATAATGTTTTATCTGGGGCAGGAGGACTTGGCTATGGGAACTCACACCCTCACCACCACTCAGTGAGACTACTGTAATGCACTCTACTTGGAGCTGCCCTAAAAAAGTGTTGGAAAACTGGTCCAACGTGCAGCCTTGTCATGGTTCCTGTTCCAATGTTCCTGAAACATTGCAATGGGTTTCCATGCCATGCTGGTGTTGACACATGTTGTTGTACAGGAGGGGGCTGCCACTGTTCCTTGGTGCCAGGCAGCAAGCTGGATGATGCGAGTCTGGAGGAATGCATGTTTGGGCTATCTTAACTGGTCAAGGACGTTACCCGAAGACTGCCAGCAACCGTTAGGAGCACCTGCAAGGGGATGGAATTGTACTGACTTTGGGGGGAAGGGCTTGGGATTGCTTGTGAATTAATTGAGAGAAATCCCACACTTTTGGTATTCTCAGCTTTGCCTGTGTTTCTGCATACTATTCATTATTAAATTAGATATCCATAGAATACCGGTGTGAGTCTGATTGTCATTTTGAATAGGCAGTCATTACAAGCAGCCCACATACCTTCTGGCTCCTGGCATCAGGAGCATATAACACCATTTTTGCAGACCCTGAGTTGTTTGCCAGGTGGTTTCCAGGTCCAGTTTAGGCTGCTGGTTTTGACCTATAAAGCCCTTCAAAGATTGGCATCTGGAGACCCATAGGACCCCCTACTCCAATCAGCATCAGCCCAACTGATTACATTTACCAGGAGAAACTGCTATAAATCTCACACTTTGGGGAGGTTCAGAGGGCTGATCTAAGGAGGCACTACTTTTTTGTGATGGGGCTGATGCTGTGGAATGGCCTCCCTGTGGAAAACAGGCTAATTCCCTTTTTGTTGGTTTTTTGCAAACTTCTGAAGACTGAGCTGTTTCAGAGACTGTTTTCCTGATTTGATGTCACCATCTTGTTTTTATTTTTTGTGGTTTTACTATGGTACCACTGTACTGTTGTATTTTTATTTTGTACTGTGGATACTTTAGGTCAAACCTTTTCTATGTACATTGCCAAGAGTCTTTTGATTGGAGCGGCACAGAAATATGTTTAATAAACAAATATCATACAAATGGCAAAACCCTAATTAGCGTATATGAGTGAGTAATTCCCATGCAGAAGAAAGTAAATGGACTACCAAGACAATAAGTCAACATTTCTCTACTTTTTTTTTTCTTTGATAGAACCACTTACTTCCTTGCTGGGTATGATGATTCAAACACCATTATGGGCCAAAGCAATAGGTGTGAGGGAGAACCTCCACCTGCAGCTAATGAGTATCAGATGGCATCATTGTAGCTCTTTTCATTGATCTGGAGCCCAGTCCTCATGTCTTTGATCAGGCACAAACCAGCAAAATTCTTTGGCAGAAACCATGGATGCTTGCTTCAATAAAGCATGATTTAGATGCTGAAGTGATGACATCCTTTAAAAACATGCATGCAGTGGGAATGTTACAGACAAAGTCTGTCGGCAAAAATTCTTTGTTGCAAATAGATTCATCCATTTTGCTGATTAGCTTTACTCCCATTTTATTATTCTGATATCCTGCAGTTGTTTTGGACTGTTTTAGCCATGTTGATTAGGAATTATGGGGATTACCATCCAGTATATCTGCAGGGCATCTGTTTGGACAAGACTGCATTTCTCCACTCCATTTTGAAGTTTCCATCCAGAATCACTCTTTTAAAGTTGGTGGCTGATGCTCCTATCAGTGATCACAGCATCTGAACTTGGCCAATAAAGATTTCTATTCTGGTGAAGAGTCGGAAGTGACTAAACAAAGAAACAACAACAAAATTCTAGTGATTGGAGTGGTACATTCTTCTTACTGAACTGTTTCCCAAAGTCAGGAGATATAGGTTTAGTTGTCTACTGAGTTTTTCAGTTAACACAAGTATGTCTTCTACCCAGCATCTGTCAGCCCTTCAAGGAAGTCCAGACAAGAAGCACCAACCATGAGTACTAACACTACCTTTATTGTAAGTTACAGTAACAGCATCTTGCAAATCTGAAAGTATCTCTCCCCTCCCTCCATTTTGCTCTCCCCAAATGAGTGAGGGTCCCTTCTGAGATGCTTTCTCCATCTCCACCCTCCTTTGGACTCAGATTTCATTCATCAGACCTTTATCTAGGCTATGGGTCTTCCTCCTGTCTCCCAAGGTCACTCCCACATACCATTATAGCATCTCTGAGGGAAGATCCACATTTTCTGCTTGGCCCATTGCCATTACAGGTCACTCACCGCTTCCTCAGTGCAGGAATGGTTGATGGTGTCCTCCTCTTACTCCTAGCCCATTGCAAAAGCAGCCTGCGCTCATGCTTTCCAGCTTTGATTGAAAATCACTGTTTTTTGACACAAGCTCTCTTAAGCCCTTCAGAGTGGGTGGTCTCCAGTGCTTCATTCTGTTCCTGTAGCAGCTTAGCTCTGACTGTCTGCATCCCTGGCATCTCCTTCCCCTTCAGGGGCTGGTCACTGTCCTGAGTGGCCATTTTGTCCTGGGCTGCTGGGCAGCTTTGTTCTCTGCTGGCAGCAGTTGCCAAGTTTTTTATAATCTTGCAGTTAAGTCAATGGCCTATGCTCATTCCTAGAGGCTTATGTCCCATTCAACCCTTACATCTCCCAATTGGCATCTTTTGGGTGTCTGTCCAGGTGGGGTGAAGCATGTTCCCCTTGCTTCCCCACCTTCTGGCAACTAGTACAGCAAAACCTCTTTCCCCCTTCGTTTATTTTTTCCAACAACTTTGGTTTGCAATGTAGGAATATTGCTACTTTGTTTCTGTGAAGTTGAATGATCAGTTCAAAGTTTTTATGGGTCCACAGAGAAACATAGGAATAAAAGAACAACCTATTAACTTGATTACTGTGGCATTGGAGCTATGATAATGGAGAAAAAGAAGAAAATGCCAGTGTCAGTGCCAATAGAGATAATGTGGGAAGTGGTGTAAAGGCCTCTATGTGTACGAACGTCCAGTGGGGACATGGGGGACTGAACAGCTGTGTCTGTGGGCAGAACTGACAATGTGGCAGTTTTTCTGGGGCTCAGGCAGGTTTCTTCTGAAGCCCTGGAGCTTTTCCATGGACGGAAATTGCTCTGAAACATCCCATCTGTCCTCCAGAATGGCGTTTTGCAGCCAGAGGATCGCAAACAGAGTTCACGCTAATCTGGTAAGAGACACCGGGAGGCTGGGACGTCACCATTTCCAAGCCTCGCTGTAGCCTTAAAGGGACACTAAGTCGAGCCACCCCACTTCTAAATCTATATCTATATCTATATCTATATGCATACATGCATGCTTATGTACCCTAAGAGAGGCTTTCTATAGCAAGGAGAAGCGACCTCTCTTGGTGCTTAGTTATTTTTGGGATTAATTTTTTAAAATCTTTTCAAGTTTTGGCTTGTTTCTTATCCAAATATTGAGGAGGATTGAGAATAAATAATTGCCTCCCTGCTATTATTTCTGTGCTGAATTTGAAGAATTTAATATTTTCTTACATGTTGAATCTGCTGTTTTGAATCTTCAGCTTTCTGCTGCCACTTTCCCTGGGGAGCTGCTTGTTAATGAACTCTCACATCTTTTTGGAAATTTTCCATTAACTCCTACTTTCACTAGTTAAGTATCTAAGGGGTGCCATAATCTACTGCCTGAAACATGGAGGATTCAAGCAGACTTTCTCAGAGTTCCGTTGTGAGCTTAAACAGAACTTTTTCGATTCCTGTCAAGTTATTATGCAAGATATTTGGGACATCGTAGAAAGCATCAGTTCTAAAATGTGTCCTCTGGCTGGGGCTATCATGGAAGAAGTTGAAGAGCCCAACAGCAATAGAAATGTTTCTACTGACAGGGAGATTGAGGCTTTTGTTGAAATGCCAGATGAAGGCGAGATTGTGGATATGAAGGAATTAAAGGGACAGATCGAATTGCAAATTATAAATGAAATTCTGATGGAATGTTATGGGAAGGAAGAGGTCCTTTTTTATGGGAGGTTTTCTGCTGAGAAGTTGGAGATTTTAAGGGGGCGGTTGGGCTGTCTGAATTTTTTATGAAAAATGCTTTGTGTGTAATGTGGAGATATGTAAATGTTTTGGTATATTTTGAAGTGGGGTAAGGATTTAAGAATGTTCATTTGCATTGCTTTTAAGGCTTGTTTGACTTCATTTCTTTTTAATGATTTGGTTTAAGATGAATAAGATATAATAATAAATGATTGGTTTTAGGTTTAATAGGATTAAATAAGAGTAGACAATTTATATGTTTTTTAGTTTGATCTTTATTATAATGGACAGAAATGTATAGAATAGTGGTAGGAAAGAAATAATCAAATAAATGTTGTTCTTGTGGGGGAAGTTGATTAGGAGGTTTATATATTTCTTTTCCTTTTAATATAAGGGGAGGGAGCAATTGTATTTAGTGATTTTTATAATGTGCTAATGGAATGATTTATAGAAATAATGTGATTTTGGTTTAATATAGAGTAAGGGATTGTTTATGAAAATTGCTGCATATTCTTGCTGTTAAAAGTCAGAAATCACCTCTTTATGTAATCTTTAGAATTCTTTTCTTCTTGTGTTTTGACCGATCAGATCTGTCTTGTGGTGAGACTCAGCATCAACCCAGCCCTGTTGCCAACCTACTGCAATCCAGACTATAATTTCTGAAGCTGGCTTAAGAAACAGATGGAACCACCATGGGAGACAAGCAGCTTAGCAGAATTGCCCTGAGATAATGACAAACACTAATTTACTTATAAATTCCAACTTTTCATTGATGAAATCAGAGGCATGCTTGCAAGGCCTCTGTTCTCATAATGCATTCCTCAATCTGGTGTCCTAAACCAGTCTCATCCAACCTTTTGACTCCCAGATGGGGCTGAAATTTCCAGAAATCTCAGCCTTCAAGAGTTGCAGTCCCAAGACATCTGGAGGACACCAAGCTGGCCTAAGTCCTCCCTCGATTCTCCTTGAGATGATTGAAAGTTTTGCACCATATTTCATTCATTCCATAAAGTTAATTTCACATATTTGTTTTTCCCATCTTAAATTTGTTCCATCCTATCTCCACTGAGTATGGGATATATATATTCTTTTACCTTTTGACCTTTTCTTCCAGTTCCTCACATGACCACTTTTACCAGAAGTCCTAATTTTCTTTCTGTACTCTTGAGCTTAAATACATGTCACAGAACTGGACTGATATTCTTCCTTCGTTTTTTTCTTTCTCATGCCTTCCTCAACTGCCCCCACCTCCAAGTCAGACATTTATATTGTAAACTAGATTGGACAGGACTCTATCACTTCAATGAAAGTGACATGCACTTTCAAACAATGGCACAAGAACATAATTACTCGAGTGTTCATAATTAGGGCACAAGGTGCTTTTACATAAGATGCTTAACTAAGCCTGTTTTATACCTAGCATCTGTGTTCACTATACTGTACATGCTAAGCTTGGTTAATTTTAACCTTGGTTAGATTTTTGGGGACCTGGGCTATTCAGTTAGTTAGTTTGGCTTCCATGCATTAAACAAACTCCAAAATGGTGAATACAGCCTTTCTATAACTAGACCAGCCTTCCCCAGGGATTATAGCAGTGTTTCTCAACCGTGGCAGCTTTCAGATGTGTGGACTTCAACTCCCAGAATTCCCACCACTACCCCAGCTGCTTTTCAGCTTAGGTATTACTGAAAAAAAATCAGAAGGGAATTTCTCCTTGAGGCTAAAATACAAAATGACACCTGCCTTGCAGATGATGCCTGCTGCCTTTTAAATCACCCCATAGGCTTTAAAAAAGATAGTTTTCCTTTCCGAAAACAAAACTACGAGAGAAGGCAAAAAGAACAAACTTCTGAAATAGTTATTGTGAAGTATGCTCCAGAGACAATGTGGTCAATTTTAAAAAAAATCACATACCACCCCCACTCCCCATAATCCCCATATGCTGTTTACAGATGCAAGTACAGATGTAACTAGAAGCATTTACAGCTTTGCTGATTGTAAGGTGCAAAGAGATGAGTCCCATTTTTTAAAAAGATGCTTAGATCTCTTCCTAGGGAGCAGCTTATGAGATATATCCAGAAAGAGTTAAGGAGGGCATGTAGTGAAGGCAGGTGAGAAATCCTTGAGGAAGTTTGAAGAGGACAAAAGACAGAACATGATCCGATGTCTGGAACTAAAGCTACAGAGTTTAAGATTTGGCTTACATTACTTACATTATATGAAAGATGAGGTTAACTAACCATTGGAACAAATTCTCTGGTGGGGAAGTTCTGTAGCTGGAATGTATTTAAATTCCACATATCAGCTTGCAACAGAGTGTATTTTAGCACAGCTGGGAACTCTGAAAATTGAGCAGGAACTATGGCTGTTAGGCACGCCTGGTGGGACACACAACTTGCCATATTCTCCTGGTACAAAGGGAGGAAGAGGAGGTGGGAAAGAAAGCTATCAGCGCAGGCTGGATCATCTTCACACAGTATATCCAGTCTGAGCTTACAGATCAGAGCATACCGTAAATGGGCCAATGCCTGCTGGAACTGTTGTGCTGAATAACAGTTTACATGCACATGCAAACACACTATAACAAGGGTGGGGAGTTTTTGCCCTGTAAACTGCTGATTTTCACCTGCTTTATTTCAGTCTCTAGGAGCAGAATTTTTCATGGGACTGACATTGGCAGAGGGGTGAGGTTGGAGTTAAGTTTTGTTTTGAAGAAAAGGTACGTTAAGCTTATTGGCAGTGCTACACTCAATCCTGGGGCTTTTTTCATCCTGCAGCCATCTGGAAGATGGCATGGCAATATGGCAGTCTGTTCTGATGGCATGATCTCGGGAATATCTGGGGAGCTATTGGAATAGCACTAGAAGCCACGTGCAATTAAAGATGGTGAGTTCCCCATCACTGCTCCATGTGTTAGCAAACCATGGTGCCCCCCCTCACCAATTTGGGGTAGACACTTGGAAGGGAACAAAGACTCCTGAGATAATAAAGCCCTTTTATAAATTTGCATACATCTTTATACAAATTCTGTACAATTCTGGATATATACTGTACATACGTAACATATATGCTCACTCAGTACAACTTAAAAAGTAGAACTAGATGTACAAAACAGGCCAACCAGAATGATTACAGGCTGGAGCAGCTCCTCTGCAAGGAAAAACTACAGCCATTGGGGCTTTCCAGAATGAAATAATGGAGATTAAGTACTGATATGATAGAAGCATATAAACATATAGCATGTGTATATAAGCAAATAGATGCATAGCATGGCCAAGGGGAGAAAGGGGACTTCTTCTTTCTTTCTCCCATGCTAGAACTGAAGATTATCCACTGGAACTCAATGCAGGGAGATTCAGGGCTGAGGGAAGAAGATACATTTTTCACACAATCCAGTTAAATTGTGGGATCCACTGCCATTGGCAACTGATTGTTTTCCAAGGGGATCAGACAGGTTTCTTGTCAATGGTCCCAAGGACCAAGCTGTCAATGGATACTAATACTGATGGATATTTACTGCCTCTGGAATCATAGGCAGTAGCAGGCTTCAAATTCTGGAAGCAACAGTGAATAGGGACTATCCCCCACAAGTCCAGTCCAGTCCAGTTCAGTCCAAGTTGGTTCCAGAGTAGGGGAGAACTAGCAAACTAACATCTGCTCTCCCTCACGTGGTTTTTGAAGTGAGAGTCTCTGACTAGAGGGCTGAAATGATTCACCAATTATAAGGCAGCATTGGAATGAGATGGCTAATTGAATGTTTACATCTGATGCCTCTCAGCCAAGCTAATGCCAAGGCTTTGTGCTCTTCTGTATCTGCCTTAGATGCTCTTCATTCTTTTCTACCCACTTTGCAACGGGACAGGGAGGGCAATTCATCCAGATGTTTGCATTTCTTCCAAGAGCTCATTTTGTAGGATGTGGACCACTGCAGAGGGCAAAGTGCTTCTACTTCCAAATTTCTTCAGGCGTAGCTCTGCTCTGTCAACAGTATGGTCATGATGCAATTTGGATTTTAGGAGCCCTGGAGATTAAAATACAACAACAAAATACCCCTTCCACAAACCAATTTTTGTATACAGGCAAAACTGAGATTTCTGCCCGTCACCCAACCCAGCAAAACTGAGGACCGTAGAATTGAGGGAGTCTGCGATGCACATAAACAACTGAACTTCAATCACATTATGGCCAATGTCTTGATTTTTTTTTTTTACCATACTCTCAGGATACCCCTACCAGAAGTTAAAAACCCGAATCTAGCATTTTCTTCCTTAAATAATATTTAAGGCCCTGGAAGCAAACATAGTTTAGTGGCAGGACATACAGGTTGTCCTCGTTTAGCAACTGCCTCATTTAGCAACCATTCGCAGTTACAGCAGTGATGAAGAAGTAACTATGTGTCCAATCCTCACATTTACGACCTTCACAGGTCTGTAAAGCAAAGGAAAGCTGAAATAAGATTGTAAGCACAGTTGTTTCACTTAGTGACTGCTTCACTTAATGACCAAGTTGCCAGTCCCAATTGTGGTTGTTAAAGGAGGACTACCTGTATATTTAACATGAAGAAAGTGCTGAGTCGATACTCAGCATCCCCTGCTCAATCTGAGAAAGTCCATTAAATTCATGGGCATCCACAGGACAAGCAAGTCACATGTACGATCATGCAAATCATGCAAATTATATATGGGTCATTTGCATAATAATGTCATGATGCATTTGACTAGAAGCACCTGCAAGGCTAGTCAAGGGGAGGCAAACAATTGAAAACAATGTTATACTATTGTGACAGAAGCTCTACTCCTTTTGTATGACTGTTATGAGATCACACATGTCTGTGAAAGGGTTGGAGTTTGTGTCATGATAGCACAATGCTTTTTTTGGCATTTTGCTTCTGATCCTGCCAATGTCTCTGTATGTAACACTGTAGGGGCTCACCCACGGCTGAGATGCTGTTGTTTAGTGACTTACTTTGAACATCATGCTAAGCCGTGATGCCTTAAATATGGTTTATTGAATAAATCACAACTGGTTCACACATTATATTATGCCACAAATCATTATATATAAGCCAGAACACATTAAACCAGATTAAATACTTTATATAATGGTTTACAATGTGTAAAAATAGTTAGTGTAAATATCAGTAGGGTTGATGAATGGAGATAAATCAATTTCCTGTGAGGAGACAGAAACAGAAAATTTCAGAAGAGAACAATCCATAAGAAAAGCATCACACTAGAAAACATGATTATCCCTTGTTTTATCTTTAAGGCCAGCACTAGCACCACACTTCAGGATGAAAATCTGAACAATTGAGCAACACTAAGTCAATAATCCATCTAAGACCCTGATTCACAGCATTCAACTCGGTCTTTTTAACTGCACTAGAAAACGAACAGGAAGGTAATCATGAGGATTTGATGCTTGTTTTCCTTAGGAACCTTTTCAGAAAATGCAGGAAATGCTATGGCAGCAGATCTCAGAGGATGTCTATTCAAACACATTCTTATATGTTAGATTTGCACATTGAATGACAATGATATTTTCACTATTTCTAGTTCTAATGAGGAGATACCACCAGGAGGAATATCAATAGCTCAGATAAGGAAGGAAGGAAGGAAGGAAGGAAGGAAGGAAGGAAGGAAGGAAGGAAGGAAGAAAGAAAGAAAGAAAGAAAGAAAGAAAGAAAGAAAGAAAGAAAGAAAGAAAGAAAGAAAGAAAGAAAGAAAGAAAGAATCCCTTTGAGCCAAGGCCACATATCACCCTGGGAATCACCTCAATTCCATCTTCAGCTTGATAACTTCAGTGTCAGAAATGCTGACCTTTGACCTGGAAGATTAAAGAGGATAACACCTGGTCTTTTGCAAAGCCATGGGATAAATATATCCTTTGTACTTGGTCTAGCAACAATCCATTCTTAAATCCTGAGGGTAACTCAAACCATCCGGGCAGGCCGTGAATAGAGAAGAAAAAGATGGCTGTACAGGCAGAGTATTGACCCAGGATGATACAAAGTGGAGCTCCTGAGAGAGAAATCACATGGATCTGTTTTGATTGATATGACATGGCTATTGGATGTGGCATTCTAGCATAGGTTGAACCATGATCTCAACCATTAACAATCCAGATCCAAACTACTGAATAATATAATTGTAAATAGAAGTCACTAGAGCAATTCTGAGCTGCCCTGGAGAAAGTTTAAAGGTGTGAGGGGGATTTCTGTAGGACTGGCTGAAAAATTTGGGATCCGTTTTTTTTGTTGTTGTTCAAACTTAAAAGAAAGTAGTAAGTTCATGAGAAGCAAGTCATATGCCTAACATTCTGGGAAAGGTAAATGTTTTCATTCAGGGGATACTATTTTCTTGTCTGGGGGTGGGGGGCAGTTATAATTTAATGGAATAGTTTATCATTTTTTTCATTTTGTGAAGTTTTTAAAAAGTACTCTCAACACCAAATATAGGGTGTGATGTGTGTGAAAACACATATAAAAGAAAGAAGGCAAGAGAGATTTAAACTATGGAGAAAAGGGCTCCAGAAAGAAGACCATGAGTTTCAGATGAAAGCCATCAGCAGCCACAGGAGAACACAGATGAGCAGATCAGTCTCACCAGTTCTCTCCTGGGATAAGTTAGCTTTATAAAGACAGATCAACGTCTGCAGGCCTCATTTACTCATTGCAAACATTTCTTTTTGATTTAACCACAGAGTTTTTTTTTTCTTTTCAAGCATCAACAGACGCATCCTCCCCCCCCCCCTTTTCCTCATCACATCTGGCAAGCAAAGAAGTCAGAACATCTCTTCTGGCTAAGAGCCAAGAAACTGATGAAAAAGTAGGGAGCCATAACTCTGCAAAACTCAAGATGCATTTTCAGACGTCTCCGATTAGATGCCATGAGCAATGGGCTGGATCAAAGAGTCAGAGGGTGAAACTCACCCTCCCTTTACTCCCTGTGAAACAAGTCTGGGAAAGCCATATTCTAGCCCAAATCACAAAGCTGCCCATTGTGTAGCAGAGCAGTTATCCTAATCAGCCCAAGTCAATTACAGATATAAAGAAAACATGTGCAGGAATTCAGAAATTCATTTCTGACAGGTGAGACAGGGATAGGGATATTTAGCAATGACACTGCAAGAAGTGGTGTTCTTGCTTAGCTGGCCAAGGCTATAATGCATTCCTAAGGTCTTCATTAAAGCTTGCAACAGCTGTCCTTGTCTTATTCCAGCAGCCAGACATGTTCATTCAGACTGAGTATAGGAATCCTCCTTAGGTTTTATGCATGCCAGACTTTCTAGGGTGTCATAACCTTCACTTCCACACTCTACTATTACACTGGAATAGTAGCTGTATGATCAGTAGTAAGGACAAATGTATCTCAGCTCAGAATCAGTTCTATGTTGAAGAAGACCCTGGAGAGAATAAACTGTGATGAACCCCCTCTTCCAGCAGTGGGCTCACACACCTGGGGCAATCTTTTGGTGGCTGGGGACCATAGATTGTTTGGGCTATGGAAAGTGGGGCCTGGAGTGCTTGCTAGAACAGAAAATGAAGCATAATTCAAACCCATCAAAATAAAATGAAGCAAAAGCCATTGTGTCTTGTATATGGAAGGTACTGTATACAGCTCTGATATCACGTTGCCCACTCCTGGCTTCTGTTGTGATTCTGGCTTGTAAATAACCCTTGGTAAATGATTGCAATGGGGAGTGGGCGGGCTGAAAGCCATGTTTCTCAGAATCCAGGCTTTCTCTTTGTTGGTTAAACTCAGCAAAGCACGTGGCCTCAGCTGCTTTTCATGAAGCCCAAAGCACCCTTTGAAATAGTTCCCAGATTAGAAAGAAAATATATTTGTTTCATTCCCTTTTACCTTCCAAAGGAAAAAAAAAATATGGGAGGGGAGGGAGAATCTTAGCTGCCACTTATCTTCCTGCTTACCTTGCAGCAAATGTCCAAGAATCCAGCAAGGCCACCTGGCCTCTCCTGTTCTTTGATCTGCAAAAACAGCTCAACGTAGGAGGGGCTACATCTTTGCCAAAGTGTGAACCAGCAGGGGAAAGTGAGCCTTGAATCACACCAAATCAGTGAGGACAAGATTATGGATGAGCTTAAAACATGAAAAACAGGCTGTTGACTCACCACTATGAGCACAAAGGGTTCACTGCTCACTGTATGTTAAACGTTCAACCTTTAGGTTGGGTATCTCAGCTGGAGATGTTTTGCTGCTAAATGGTACCAAAGAGAAAGATAAAATGTTCTCCATCACAACCAATGATCAATAATTAGAGCCTGAACTTATTTTATTTAGGGTGATAGGTGTGGTTGGGTTTGCATAACATACTAAGTTACAAAAACAGTTTACAAACTGTAGTACTGACGTTCACACATTACACTATGCCAAAACTGGGTTTACAGTGTATGAACCCAGTCTTTGAATTAGGGCACTTGAAGAACAGATACGATTGTGTTACAGAAAAGAACATTACTGAAATAAAAATATGCACACACAAACACATCTGACCTTACCCTCAATATAAAATACCTTTAAAAATGAGAAAGAAAGTATGTTATAGCAAGAAGTAGTCTGTGCATTAATGCTAAGCTTTCTTGCTATTGACAAATCACCTCGTCTTGATTAAGGGGCCTTGGATTTCATCCCCAAGTTGAATCCTGGCTAAACTACCAACTATATCAGCCCCTTTCCAGCTCAGGATTAATTCCCTGGCTGGGACATAGAAGGTCCCATAATGAACAGCTGGGACAAAAAGGTCTTTTGACCCATGCAGTACAGGTGTCAGTATACGAATAAAGAGGCTATTTAGATGTATCAGATGACTATTCCTGATTTTACCCATGAAACAGTGGGAGGTTCTCAGCTAGAGGTGGGCAAATTTACCAATCTGAATTTCTCTCCATTCCTTATTGTTGTGAATATCAGTTTGGGCTTCTCTCCGTTTTTCATTTCCTGCTTGACCCATTCCTGTTCTGAACATTTTTTAAAAAAATGTTTGCAGTAAAGTGGGCACGCATTTTCGGGCACACCTCTCCACACCTTGCATTGTGGTATGCCATTGGGTCTGATGTGCATTTCTCTGTGAGTATCCTATCCTATCCTATCCTATCCTATCCTATCCTATCCTATCCTATCCTATCCTTCTTCCCTTCCCTTCCCTTCCCTTCCCTTCCCTTCCCTTCCCTTCTCTTCTCTTCTCTTTTTATTATTCAAGACTTTGCCCGGATGCAAACGAAGTTTCACTTCCATCCCTCTGCTCAGCCCAAATCTCTTCTGCAATGGAAGAGGCTTCCCATCCAGGAGCCATTGTTTCCTTTCTGTTGGTTTATTTTAGTTCTGATTGAGAGAGCTGCCTTCTCAGGTCTGCGCTGCTCTCCCTGACTCTTTCCCTCCCTCTCCCTAACGACCCACTCAGCTAAGTAAACAAACCCAGCACTTGGCCTGTTCACAAGCTGCTGGGCTGCCAATCTCAACCCTCCAATCCCCTGTCTAGCAACACTTCTAAAACAAACACCCTTCCCCCGCGTGCACTGCTGTTGTGTGCAGTTTGTGAGTACCCACGATGGACGGCCACCTCCTCCCTGTGCACCCACGCGGGATGTGCAGAGTCATCCGCAAGGGAGGCGACTCGCCGTTCTCTCTAAACAAACACAGGCTGAAAGTATTAGTACTGGAATAATAAAGTCAAGAGAGTCCAGCCACCTTTCTCCTCTCCCCCCTTGCAAAAAACAGATTTGGAAGGGATGCGGGAGGAGGAGGCCACCGCCCTCCTAGAACTGACAGAAGTCTCTCCAGAGAAAGAAAGGAATAACTCTACAGCACAGAGCTGCATTTAGCTTGGCAGCCCAGCCAAGACAGACAACATCTCAAAGTGTGTTTTCTCTTCCAAGGGAGAACATTAACTCCCAAAGACAGAATGATGGAGTGACTCAGAATTCCATCTCCTGCAAGTTTGCCAGATGACATTTTTCACTTCTGGATTACTGTGACCACGAAGCAGATCTCTGGGACAGAGAAGGGGAAAATGGGGTGCAGGCACCACGTGAAAACAATAATCTTGTGGGAGTTCAACTGTGACCGTACGGTGACCTATGACCAGACATTCTCCTTGGACTATTGACCCCTAAAACATGGGTAGACAAATATGGTTTGCTAGGTGATGTTTAGGATTAAACTTCCCATAAAGCACAACCAGTGTGATCAGTTTTCAGAGACAATGGGAGCTGCAACACCAAACATATGCCCACTGCTACTTTAAAGCATCTTGAAATGTCTATAGTGGTGTTGGTTATGCATTCCTTTTGATTTTTGCACATGAAACCTGGCCCACATTTATTGCTATACCAAGAATCATTTTTGGAGATGTGGATATTCCTACTCCATACCACTGAAAACAAGCTCAGCATCACCAACCATTATTCTTAGACAGCTGGGGGGTGGAGGGGTGGGAAGGAGCCCTGATAGTGTTGTTTTGCTTTAACTTAGGATCCATCATCTTAAATTTCCTTCAATTCTACCACTGTAGCCTCTGGAGCACCATTTTAAGCTTTCTAGATTGCTGTTCAGAAGGTACAATGAGGACATTGTGGGAAATGCTAAACCCTTTGGCAAGGGAGAGTGAAGCCCCTTTGCTTCATTCCTGTCTGATTTGTTGTTCTTGCCATCTTTTATTTTTTACTTGTTTTTCATTGTATTTCTCTTGTTTAAGTTGTTGTGAGCCACCCAGAGTTGTTGGGAGTTGGGTGGCATACAAATTTGATAAACAAACAGTGTTGGAAAAACCCACTGGCTTCCACAGAAGTGGAAGAAAGCTTCTTAACCTTCTCTCATGAAATTCCAACTTTTCTTGGCTTCTAAAGAGGAGAAAATTGGTAGGGTTGATTTTTCAGTATGACAATTAAACTGCACAAGGGGTGAGGATTAAAACCACCTTTCCTTCTTCACCATTAACAATATGGGCCTTCCATAACAGGGTTGTTGTTTTGGGGAAAACAGGAGGAGGAAGTATTTGGTACGTTTGCCGCCTTGAGTAATTTATAAAAATAATAAAGGCAGGATAGAAAATATACAATACAATACAATAAATAATCTGTGTTGCAAAAGAGAGGAACCAATGAAAGGGACAATATCCATGTGATAGAATATTATTTGTTCCCCTGAATCCATATTTTTTCTTCCAAAAGCTAGAGGTTGTTGTTATTTCTTTCTTACTCTTTCTTCTTGCAACAAAACTCATTAAAAGCCTAGTTCTCCTCTGATCTCCAAGACCTACTGACAAACTGAAGCATGGAGAGAGGAAGTGGCTATCATCTGACAAGTGTCTTTCCTCCATGTCTGGTCGGAACATGCCGAAGGGGACAAGAGTGGGCAGGATGGGGAAGAGAACAACATTAGGGAAGCAGATTAACTTTCCTGTTTATTTGACATTAATCTTTAATGTAAACACACTTCCCCATTCCGAGAATCAATGCTGCTCTGAAAATGGAAAGAAAGAAGGACTGTGTGTATGGAGGCTTGATTGCAACACAGAATATATGCAATATTGTTTTGGGGAGGGAACCTGGATAGAGTTTTATTCGAAGGGTATTTGCTATCCCATGTATTTTCTTTTCTTTTTCTTTCTATAGAACATTTTAAAAGGAAAAAAGCAGAAGCAAAAGTTGATAGATCTGCATGTTTTTCTAAGCTGCTCAATTAGCATTCCAGGAAAGGTGGTAGTAGATCAATTGACCAGAGCAAAACAATGGGCATCAGCCACAATAAGATACAATAAAATGAGAGAAGATTTGTTTTGTGTTTGTGCCCTGTGTCTGTCCAGCCACCTCTCTATCCATCTGTCCATCTGTCTGCCTGTATGTCTGTCCATCTCCCTGTTTGTCCATCCATCTGTCTGCCCATTCATCTGTCCTTCCATCTGTCTGACCGTTTATATGTCTGTCTGGATGTCTGCATGTCCATCTGCCAGTCCATCATCAGTCTGTCCACCTGTCTGTCTCTCCATCCATCTGTCCATCCATCTGTCCATCTGTCTGTCCATATGTCCATCTGTCTGTCTGTCAGTCCATCCATCCAGCTGTCAGTCTGTCTATTCATATGTTCATCTATCTCTCTGTCTGTCTCTCTGTCCGTCTGTCTGCCCATCCATTCGTCTGTTTCTCTGCTTATCTATCTATATGTCTATCCATTCATTCTTCTGTCTGTCCATCTCTCTTTTCATCCATCTGTCAGTCTATCCATCTGTCCATCTGTCTGAAAAAAGAAACAAAAAGAAAAGAGAGAAAAAAGAAAAGCACAAATTAAATAGACAACGGCTTTACAATCTGTTGATTTGCAATCTTCCCTGTGCAGAAAATTAACATGTCCAGGCCTTTTAAGTTGGGTTCACACATCACACTAAGCCAAAACATGCTTAATGTAGCTTACTGAATAAAGTACTTTTGGTTGCCCTGGACCCCACAATTTACACAATGCACTAAGCCATAAACGAAGGCCACACAGCTTCCATCAACTTGAGGGTTTGGGTGACATGTCAGAAGGTAGCATTTAAAAGTGGGCAGGACCAAAGATGGTGAAGCTTTCAGGAATTTAAGAGGAGAAGTGGGTTCCTAAAGCATTTGCAAAGCTTACACTTTGTCCCTTAAGCCCCCCCACAACCCCCCAAATGCAAAAGGAAGAGACTACATTTTGGGGTCTACTAATTCTGAAGTCCTCTGGAGGCCACAAGGAGGATGCTGGCATGCCCCCATGTGGCCTCCCAGGCCACATGTTTCATGCCCACACCATAAACCACAGTTTGCAAGCTGCAGCAGCTGAGTTCATGCATGGCACTAAACCAAAGTCCAACACACCACAGGATGATTCAGCATCTGCTACAAACCAGACCACAGAGTAATGATGATGGAAAAGTGGAAGGAAGAAGGAAGGAAGGAAGTAAAAAAAAGAAAAAAAGGAGAGGAGGCTGGTGGAGAACTTCAGACAGGTTATGTGGGGGGCTTGGAAAAAAAAGAATAAATGATTTCACAAATCTTTTAAAATACCAGGGCCTGGGGCTGCAACATCAACAGCTATTTCATTAAACGGGGACATCAATTTTAGCAGCTGTACAGCAGATGTGGGGCCAAAAGCACCATCGCAGTACCTTCCCTCACTCTTCCCACAGCCCACTTAAACATATTAAGCACAAGGCCTCTCTCTCCCATTCAGTCCTTCTACCCCTGGCCTACAGCTATAATATGGTTTTTGTGAGGATCAGAAAAAATAAACAAAACGTAACCAGGACGGTCCTAATGTGCTAAATTACTGAAAAAGACATAACAGATTAGCAGCCAGGCTGAGGCGTGGTGGAAGAGGGCCAAAGCTCTCCATCTCGGGGAGTTATTTAGCTAAGCGTTGGTTTTGCTTTCCCTGTCTCTCAGGATGGATGTCAGCCTTCATCAAACCCAGTGAGGGGGCTCTGAGTCAGAGAAAAGAGTTTATAATAAGGGCACGGTGGCAGAAGAGCAAGCTTCCCGAAGCTTCAGCTGGGATTTTTTTTTCAAAAATGGGAAGATGGAGAGAACCTTGCTTTGCATTTGGTATCAGAGCGCTCATTCTCCTTCAAGCTTCTGGAGAAGGAAGAGCTTCAGATCGCTTCCCCCACCCTCCCACGCTGTAAAGGAGAAGAAAGTCCGTGTGAATATTTCCTGGATGGGATATAGGATCTTTATGCCTACCTTAAGGGGCAAATTTCTGCTCCAGCAGTTTTATGCCAGGTTTTTAAAATTTTAAAATCTGGGCATAAGGGTTTCAACCTGCTGAGGGGTTGAGTGGAGTTGCACGTACTTCTGAAACTTCCTTTTTTGTTTGTTTGTGTGCAGTAGAAATCCCCTGTGCCACCAACAACAGAAACTTGTGGAATTGGCCTGGTCTTTGCAGTGGAATGACTCCTATGATTGGGGCTCATCCAGAGGTCCCCCTAACCGCAGCATGAAGATGCCTTAATAATTGTTTGTTTTTAATGCCACATCCACATAATCTCATTGCCAGCCCACAGCTGAAGTCATACTTAGCTGTTCCAAGTTTAAAGTAGTGTTTCTCCTCCTTGCCCAATACAAGTTTGGCACTGGAGATGATCTGACATGCCTCATCGACAATGTGTTGCTGGAGTAACCAGGGGTGGGATCTGCCCATTTCGTAATGGTCACTTTCAGCTCCTTGTACATGCTTCCCAGTTGCTGAGCACTGTCCCTCATGCCGTTTTGGCTTGGGATGCAAAACAGATCAGGTGCCTGTCTTCCACAGAGGCATCAGCCTGCATAATGCCTGACCAGTGTTTTCCAAAGCACTTCTCAGGTCTTTTGTGGCTTCTTGAAAACATGGGTTAAATGCTTTTCTGAAAGAGCAGTAGATCCAGGTTTAAAAAATGGGAATTACCATCTCTTGAGAGAAAGAAGAGAGAAAGAGAATGGTGGGACTGATTATGATTATGTGCCATCAAATCATTGTTGACTCTTAGTGGGCACATAGATTTTCTCCATGACAATCTGTCCTTAGCCCAGTCTTTCAGGTCTGCCAACTGTTCGCTCATCGCCATGTAACTGAGTCTACCCACCTTGCTGCTGATCGTCATTTTCTTCTCTTTCCTCCACCTTTTCCAGCATTAGAGCCTTCTCCAGAGAGCTAGGTCTTCACATAATGTATCTAAAGTAGGATAATTTGAGTCTGGTTATTTGTACCTCAGGTGAGAACCCTGGGTTGATTTTTTTGATGATCCATTTGTTTGTTTCCCTGGCTGTCCATGATAGTCTCAGGAGTCTTCTCCAGCACCATTGTCCTAGAATGCTGAAAGAAAAATCTGGGCTCCAGTGAACATTCAGTCCCAGAGCTTAGGAGAATTTGTAAAAGTTTCAATCCAAAGCCCCAGAGAGAGGAGGAGGAGAATTGCTCCTAAAGATTTACAGCTTTGAAAAATAGTTTCATGAAGCTAGGAGGAAGCTGAGAAAAAGGAAGGAAAAATTTTAGTGTCTTACAACTTAAGTTCACTATTGCTCCTCAGAAGGTTGGATATTTGTTGAGTTGGATACAAGGGTTCTTTCCCCAATTAAATTTCAGCTTATCTGGTAATGGGAAAACTGTATGAGTCATCTCCATGGCAGGGAGTGAGGGGTTGATTGATTTATTATGTATTCTCTCTCCATGCTACAGTTGCACTCAGCAGCTCTCAAGTGACATATCAGAGATCTGGCAATAAAACATAAAAATACAGAAAAGTTTGAAAGGAGAAGGAGAGGGAGAGGGAGAAGGAGAAGGAGAAGGAGAAGGAGAAGGAGAAGGAGAAGGAGAAGGAGAAGGAGAAGGAGAAGGAGAAGGAGAAGGAGAAGGAGAAGGAGAAGTTTGCATCTCTTTATTTTGTCTTGATCTTTACCTGGCAGGTAAAGAGCTGGCTCCTAAACCTGTTGTCAAATATAGCTTGTATGATATCTCTGGAACATGGACAATATAGGAATAAAATGTCTTCTAAGAAAGCCACCACCACTCTTCAAAACCCCTGATATTGTCTCCTTTTGATGTCTCCTTTATATAGATAAAGCTAGCTTTTCCTGATTCTGTGATCAGAATGGGGTGATAAAATTCTTTATTAGACTGTTGTGTTCTTGGGATTCTCTGAGCTTGGTTGTTTCCATACAGATGTTTCATTACTGGGCAGCGTAACACCATCAGGCTTGTGGGAACAGGATTTGCCAGCTACTTATGTATGGTAGTTTGCCTTGCCGGTCTTGGTTGAGCTGTGGTTTCTTCTTTGATGGTTCCTTGATTAGGGTACTGTTTGATTCCCTGGTAATTTACCTGCTACTGTTCCTTGCCCTCCTGGGTGTTGGGCACTAGGGAGGATGTGTTCTGGGCTGTTTCTTTCCCTCCTTGAAATTTTGGTTGTATCTTTTAAATGGTATGTCAACAGGGTTTAACTCTATGCATCTGATGATGACTGATTTGCCCAAATGCCAAGCTTCCAGGAATTCCCTAGCATTTTTGGATTTGGCTTGGTTTAGAATATCAACTTTCCCAGTAGAAATTGTGCTCAGATTTGTCTCTGTGTTGAGAGATTAAGGACTGGATCTCAAGCTATTAGACTGGCTGTCAAGCTATAGCCAGTCAATTTAACTTCTTGGGGGAAAGAAAATGAAATGTTAGCCTTGAGAAAAGGAGCATCCAGAAGCACAAATATGAACAAGAAAAGATTATGCCACTGGAAGTGCACTGTTTAAAAGTGCTTATCTTTGCATTAAAAAAAAAGAACTTTTTAAAGGGTTGAGCAAACATTCATACACAGCTCTATAGATGGCTGTGTTGTTTACTGCAGTTGACAAAAGTTTAACAACCCTGTGTGTAAGGAAAGAGAAAGCATGATGTTAGTGGTACTGCCCGACAGGTCCTCATGACTGCCATGAACTAATGGTTGCAACACTGCTAGTTATGGTTAAATGCTGCTGATGGCTTTTTCCTAGGTGCTGTTTGCAGTGTTACAGAGTGTTAACACAGAGAAAATGAACAGGTGTGCCATACAAGCAATGACAGCAATATAATACCAAATTTCTGTTTAGCTCTCATCTGCACACAATCCCCTACATTGGCAAAACCACCAATCCAGCCAGGAATGAATGCTTTGTTGTTGCTTCAGATGCTTCTTCCCATATTTTTTGTAGCTCCAATGAATCTCCCAGATGGTCTGCATTAAACGGATCTTCCAATATTTCCATCATGGAACTACAAACTTTAGCCAAGAATGTTCTGGCTCTTCCTGACTGCAATTTACCCTCCTCCAGGGCTGTCAGTTTACAAATGACCCAGGTACCTCCTGGCACATGAGATTAAAATGCATCTGTTTGCCTGATAACCTTCCCAGACTCTGATGAAATATGTCCCGGCCCTCCGTTCCCAGAAGTCAAAATGGGATGTGGAAGTATTGGTCATCAGCAGAGTCTTAAAATCCCAGATAGTTTAAAAACACTAAAAGGAACAATAAATTGAAGTTGGGGATGGGGGAGAGAACCAGCAACTTTTTCTCCAGAGTAGTGGCAGTGTGGTAGAACTTGTATTGAGTTTCCAAAGGGCTTAAGGAGAAAAGGTTTTATAGTATTAGTGTAAAAGTATCCATGCAGGGATATTTTGAGCTGAACAGTGGGTATCACTCAGGAGACTGGATCACCTGCCATGGGCATAACTTCAAAGAGGTGCAACCCCTGCATTCGATCTCTCTCTCCCTCTCTTTCTCTCTTGAAATGATCAGTACTAAGGAACCATCTCAGGAATGGACAGAGTCATGGCTCAGATGCCACGTGATGCCTTCTGCTGCAAAAAAGTGCAGTTCTTGGACACTGGGGATCCCTCCCTGATTTTGTTTCTGTTCTGATGGTTAACTTGAGCAGTGCAATCAACTGGTCAGGGAGAAAAAGACTGCAAGGCTTGTGCTGCTATTATCAGTAAGAAAGCGTGATCTGTTCCCTGTCAGCCAGCCATCTGGCAAGCCTTAGATCTGGAAGATAAAACAAGAAAAGTAAGACCGCCTGTTTTGCAAATTGGGTGTTACCATAGAGACCTTTCCAGCCATGTTTCTCAGTATGGTTTTAAGCCTTGTGTAGACAAGGTTCCGTTCATCCCATAGATTTCTTTGGTGGGGGGTGTCGTTTTAAGGAATTCATTTGGGTAACTTAATATACATGTGCATGCTTATCAGTAAAAGCAAAAATCATTGGGAAGAGATCATTATAATTGCCCTGTAAACATTCTTCTGGAACTTGGTGATATACCCTATTGACGTCAGTCATGGTTCTGGCCATGGAATGAATAACGATCTCAAGGATGTGTGAGTAAATAGCTACTGCATTTGAATTGTGGGGCCCAGGGCAAGGGAGATGGTACTATAGCAGAGGTATAACAGAGGGCCTTTCCCAGCTCTTGAATTAAAGTGCTGGGCTTAAGTCAGCAGAATACTATACTGGCATGGAAATTTGCTTTCCCCTTTGCCATCCCTATCCTGTCTCTATTCCATGTTGTAAGTCACTCCAGTCATCTGACCTCCCTGCAAGTTGAGGTGGTAAAGCTTAACGGAGTTTATACACCTTGTCCTTGGATGCTGTTGCAAGAAAGGGGAAAGTACTACTCTAACATCAGTTTGGCCAAGGATGACTTACAACTATTTTACTTATGGGCTATTGATCAGATGAAGGCAACCTCCTTGGAAGTACAGCTGAAAAAGATGCTGCCACAGTGCATATGAGCAATGAAAGGCCCCTGTCAGCCTTCTCAGGTGGACCAGACAGGAAACACAACCAGATGAGCTAATTCTACTTTATTGTAAGGCTATATTAACAGAATCTTGCAAGTCTGAAAGTACTAATCTCCCGCCATCTCTTTTACAGTTTGAGAAGTTAGGAAGAGTCCCTCTGAGCCTCTTTCTCCACCCATTATGCATCTGCAGGCTATGGCCCCTCTTATCTGACCATTCCCTAGGCAGCATCCCTTCATCTCATCTCTCAAGGTCTTTCTGACATACCATTACAGCCCCAGAGATTATTGAGACTCCATAGCTGTGGTCAAGTGGCCAGGAAGACAGAGATGTGGGCAAGATGAATTTATCCTGAAACCATATCTTGGTCAATTTCTGATTGTGAATATGCTCAGCATTCGTTTGTACAGGTTGTCCTCGTTTAACGACCACTCATTCAGCAACCATTCAAACTTGTGACAAAGTTCCGGTCGTTGCAGCACCCTGTGGTCACGTGATTGTCATCTGGGTGCTTAGCCTGGATTTCTGACCGTTGCAGCATCCCACGGTCATATGATTGCAATTTGTGACCTTCCCTGCTGGCTTCCCACAAGCAAAGTCAATGGGGAAGCTGGCAGGAAGTTAAAAGTCATGATCCCATGAGGTCCTTGCTTAACTACAGTAACTGGGGACTGCTGAAACTTCTGTCACTAAGCTGAGTGGTCATGTGACGTCGCCCTTTATGACTGCATCACTTTGCGATGGAAATTCCGGTCCCAATGACCATTGTTTAGTGAGGACTAACTGTATTATATTATTCCTCCATTGGATAAAAGACAACAATTATAGCCTCTTCCAGTTTTACCCGTACAACTCTGTGATGTAGATTAGGCTACGAGATAGTAGCTGATCCACAGTTCTCAAGAGAGCTCCCTGGCAGATTAGACTATGGATCTTCTTGGCCCTAGCTCAGCATAGCATCTGTATTTAGCTTCCTTCCCTATGTGCTGATGTCAGACTTCTCAATAAATGCTCTCTGGCAAGAGCAAGAAGAACTTCTATGTTGTGTTTCCACCTTGATTGGTCTTTGATATTCCTTGTTCCTTGCTCCTGTTTGCTGACTCCTGGTTTAGTTGTGCCTTGTCTTTTAGACCATATCACTGATTGTCCTATAATTATTTATCATCTCCTGATTTGATAGGTTGCAGCCCACAGGCTAATCTGAAAAACCTTCTAATCTAGCCTTTCCAGTGTGGCACTTGCCCAATATGTTGGACTGCATCTTCCAGGATTTCCAGACACTTGGCCAATAACATGTCTGGGGATGATGGAAATGTAGTCTAACACATTCAGGCAGCATCAGATTGGAGACAGAGGCCAAACACACCAAAACACCACTCAGCAACTTTAAAATATTATCTTGTTATTCAGTGATGATATGTAAATAAATTATTTAATAAACATTTAGCATTTGACATCCAGACTGATTATTATAGCAGCTAACTTTTGATGGTATATGACAGCTGACTTGCAGTAGTAGTCTATAAGTTTTTTATTCACTGCATTCATTTAAACTTGAATATTCCACTAGATTTCTCATCTGCCTCTTATTCCTAGATAACCATCTTTTTTTTAAGTGTGTGTGTGTTTGTGTATGTGCATTTAATTATGATGCTAAATAAATAATGGAACATAACTTAAATAAATATGAATAGAGAGTTATTAGGAACAGATGTCCCCCAAAGGTCTCTCTTCAAGGATCATAAACTTGTTAAAATATAGCAGCCAAAACTGTTGAACCACAAAAGTTGGATCATTCTCTTCAAGTATAATTAACCCCAGTAAAAGATGGTACTAATTACAAATGCCATGTTGTTGAAACTAGCCATAACACATGGTACGATACAGATAAGTCAAATCGTTGTGATGAAACTTTTCAATCCAGAAAGAAATAGTTAATTCTTAGAGCTATGCTGAAGATTTACCCAATTTTATTTCCAGAAAGAAACAAGCCAATTCAATAAAAGCCCTCCTTTTACTCTCACCACTATTGAGATGTGTAAACTCCCATGAAGGATTCAACCAATTGAGAATGACATCATGACATCATGACATCATGAGACTAGACAGCCAATTGGATTTGACCCCAGGATGGCACCCTTATGAACAAGAGAGGGCAATGTGAATGAATAAGGACTATCTTCATCATAAAAAAGAGAGGCATTCGTCACTACTTCAGGGGAAAAAAGTCACAAAAAACAAAAGTACTAGAAGTATTTCAATTTCTTCTTTTACTACATATTAAGATCACTAGTAAATATTATAATAATATTATGAGACAGTCTTCCGATTATGGCTCTTTGTGCATGTTTGCATATTTGGGGATTAATTTCAATAGTTGGGGTCCACAGGAGAGAGGATAGAGAGGCTGATACTGTCATGTCACATAAAGTGGGCTGAGTTAGATTTTTGCAGGTATGATGCACAAATTAATTAAACACACACACGCATTTCTATCAATCTGTACATGCACATTCCATCTATGTCTGTTTCCTTTCTCTCTGGGCTTGAAACGGTTCTTCTTTTTCAATGATTTGTAATCAGTCATCCCAGTTTTAGCATCAAAATGGAAAGAACATAATTTTCTAGCACTCGGGAGAAAGTATATTCTATTGGGGGGGAGGGGGAGGTTAATCCATTGGGAGGAGAACTTGCTTGGCAGGGCTGAACATGAAATGCATTTATTTGCTGAGCTGCAGAAGGTAAAATAAATCATGGGGTGGGGGGAGAGATCCAGTGGCTGAGATAAAACTTCAAGTATAAATCAGAGGGGAACAGAGAAGATATAAAAGCCCTGAAACTGATGTTAAAAATGTGAGTGTCCTGCCAAATTCCAGTGAAGGGTCCTGCCTCCATGTAAGGACTTTTGAAAGCTTAACTTGTTTTTGAAGGAATACAGAACCATCCCTGAACCAGACTATCCTATCCTTACATTAGACTTTTAAGGAGATTTTCAGCAGTCACTGGTATTGTGAACTCTGAAGGAATCTGGTTAACCAAGTGATCTTAGAATCATTTAAATGTTGTAAATAATTAGCTCTAAATATAGACCATATATAGTGTGTGTAAGTTTGTACATGTGGTTGGCGTACATGTGTGTGTACATGTGGTACACACACACACCTGGTTCACACAATGCATTAAGCTGTGGTTTGCTTAACAGTGATTTGATGAATATATCACAGTTAGCTAGGTTTCCATAGTCAACAAATAATTACTTAATATCTGTCCATAATTGGGTTTGCACATTGTTTAAATATCAACTGTTGGGTCCTGCTTAATAAACCAGGCTTAGTGTGATGGATTCAGACAGCTATTAAGACTTATTCTAGAAACCATAATTAAACTATGGTTTAGTGTAAAATATGAACTCTGTCAACATCCCTCCTGAAATTAGGATGGCCCCGACCCTGTTGACTTTCCAGAAGGCCTTAAAAACCTGGCCTTGTGCCTGGGCCTGGGGCCCCGAGTGTGGCAAGGGCCCCATTTCATGGTTATGTTAACACCATGGCTTTTAGATCGCTCAGCTGTATTTATATCCATTTTTAATTTTTGTTATTGTTTTATATCATGACTGTTTTTATTGTTGTTAGCCGCCCAGAGTCACTAGTTTGAGATGGGCGGCAATATAAATTGAATAAATAAATAAATAAAAATGCATAAAGAGCCATAATCAGAAGACAGTCTCATAATATTTTTATAATATTTACGAGTGTTCTTAATATGTAGTAAAAGGAGAAATTGAACAGCAGGGATTCAAAATATCCTAGGAAAGAATGATTCAGCTATGTTTTTTTTTTCTTCTGGGCAAGGATTTCAATAGTTTGGTAAATTCAGAATACTATATCCAAGATCCCTAGACAAACATAGCCATTGTTTTACTGGATCTCTGCCTGGTACTTGTTGATTGCAGTATTTTCAATGGTGCTGAGTTCCCAGCATTTATTCAGCCTGCCCACAGATGAAGGCAAAAGATATGGTTACAATGGAATTCCAGTCAGGGCCAAGAAGCCTCGAAGACTTTAGCAGTAGGGTTGAAATTTGAGGCTAACTCAGGGTTTAGATTTCACAAAAGATGGATCAAGCAAAGATGATGGAAGGTAAGGTCGAAAGAGCCCTCATCAGCTTCTCGGTTAAAAACAAAAAACAAACAAGGTAACCGAGGGGAATTCTGTTGGGGCTACAGCTGTGCCCAGCCAGGGGAAAGCAAATGAAATAATCTTCTCAAGTGCCTGATAAAAAGAAAGTGGAATTTTAAGAAATCCACATGCTCAGATCTCGAGCCAGTGGTATTGTTTTTCGGAAAGTTACACTTCAGTGTTCTAAACCAACATGATCAAAAGAAAAGTATTAAGAGGGTCTAAGGAAGCTGGGGCTGGAGACTCTGGCCCAGATGAAGGATGCTGAGCCAAGCTTAGGTTGCCCAGTCAGTTAACCTGGTAGATCAACTCCATTGGTCCACAGGTAAATTTACTTATAGTACTTCTATTCCATGCAGTACTGCTTTAGGCATCCAGTGCAGAATTCCTTGCTTTTCCAGTGCTTTCATACTCAAAGATATACATAGTCCTCTTCCCACATAGATCACTGAATTTAGATTTCATTCATGTGGTTCAGTGGTTGTAGAGCAGGGTTCTCCAAAGTGGTCAATACTGACCCACAAGGGTCAATGGGACTATCCAAGGGCTCGAAGTTGTTGTTGTTGTTGTTGTTGTTCATAGCACTATTAGTTAAAGTAATATTTATTAAATTATTTTCATATAATAAATGTCTGGAGGTTGATGAACAATCTGAAACTTCACAAAGGGGTTGATGAGCTGAAGAGTTTGGGGACCCCTGTTATAGAGAAACCACATCTCTGATGACTGGTCCCATGCCCCACACAAACACACAGACACAGAGATGCCTATCTTTCTTGAAAATAGACAAGAAAAGACTAACTAATATTGATAAGGTTAACAAAAGTGAGGGAGGACATGAACAGGAAATGAAGAAGCCTTTGAAAGACACATGGGATCTTGTAACCAAGGCAAGGTATTAT
This sequence comes from Candoia aspera, assembly GCF_035149785.1. Taxonomy (NCBI): domain Eukaryota; kingdom Metazoa; phylum Chordata; class Lepidosauria; order Squamata; family Candoiidae; genus Candoia; species Candoia aspera. Next base: position 10,832,304 of record NC_086161.1, on the reverse strand, counting down.
TAATTATCATCATTTATATAGAAATATATTGCTGACAGTTGCTGTCTTATTTCTTATTTTGAAATGGACATCGTACTAATGAGCATATTAGGATTTTTAAGAATGGGCAGGAAGTCAAACTAATATTCAGTTTGGGATGGAACTGTCCTTTGATATCCAAACCTTCCCAAATGTTGTGAGCAGTTTCAAAATATATACCAATATGTGTATATAAGTACAAAAATGTATGGTTTGGGAGAAATCTTGAAGAGCTGAGGGGCCACTGTGGATTAGTGAATAGATTTGCATACAATCATGGAAAATACAGAGGGAGAAAGAAATTTACCAAGTTTATCCAGTCATTCATTTTAAAGGAAAAGACCCAGGGAGAGACCACTGGAGAGTAAAAATGTGGTAAAGCAGGGATGCAGGGATGAGGATGGAATGGGGCTATCCCATTTCTCCAGAGATCATTTCTCTAGCAAACTAAACCAAAAACAACCTACTCATTTCTGGATGAATTGTCATAGTCATTCCTGACGATGCTTTCAAGAAACATTAAGGAAAATAATTTGGTAATGAAGATGGAGAACAAAAATGGAACCATCTGGGCCAGGCAAAATAATTGCTCTCTCCTGCTGAGATCAGACACCCTGGAGAGCAAGGCAAAGCAACCACAGATGGGGAAAAGTGTGGAGGCCCAGGACTTCAAGAAGCAGACCAAACCTCACCTATTATATGAAGCAGAAACCAGTGCTGGATTACATGTCACCATGTCCCACTAAATAGATGTCACACCCAGTGGGATATCAGAACAAGTACCAACTCAAAGCATTCTTGTAAGTTTTTTTTTCCAGAAAACAAGTGCATTCTGTATGCATACTGAACCACCTCTCCCAGGGTAGAAGAATCACAAGAGTGAAGCTAATCACACTTAGCATCCTACACGTAGCATATAGAAGAAGCATGTAGCATGTACAAAAGAAGCATCCAAATCTGAGATTCTCTCTCTCTCTCTCTCGTCTATGCAGTTAGGCATACAAGTGGACTAGGATAAGTGTGAAACAATGCTCTTTGCACTGGTTCAGTCTTGTACAGGATGAATCAGAATCACTACCTACTAATTTAGAACTCCCTACCATGCTCTGTGATCTGCATTTATTTCTCTATCCACTTTATTTATGTATTTATGAAATTTATGCCATAAATACCATAGATCAATTGGAACTTCATCAGTGCATCCACCCAGCCCTATGAAGAACACTGCTGCCTGGCTGAGTATCAGAAGGCCAAGAGACTCCAAAGTATAGCCCTGCATGACTGAATGGCTTGAGGGGCACCAAGTGAAGGCTGTTAATTCAATACACCTACAGTAGGTAGCCAGGCCACCAGATGAACACAAGAAAAGGGACTGGAGAGGGAACAGTGGAAAAATAGTGGAACAGTTGATTCAGTATGTTAGCAGAACAGATAGATCTAGCTCAGTTAATACCAGAAGGAGTCTGGTAGCACCTTTTCAGAGTAATACTACAGCTTGCTTCATCTGAGGCATGGTAAACTGGGGAGCCATTCCATGCATCTGATGAAGTGAGCTGTAGTTCATGAATGTTTATGCCTTTTAATAAAATTTGTTAGTGGGAAAAGGTTCAACCAGCCTCCTTCTGGTTTCTGGCTACCACAGACTATCATGCATCTCCTCCTACAATGTCCTCAGTGAATACCATAATTATTTCCTTTGCCAAAATGCTATTGTGGAAAAGGCTGGCCTTTATCTTTGGATGCAAAGGATTTCCTAATAGTAAACATTCCTCATAGCTCATTACCTCCACCCACCTACTTCTCAGCTAACCTGGGAGTAAATATCTCTTTCTTTAAAGGTAAGCCTGTCCTGTATTTTCTTGGGACCATCTTCTTGGGGTCATGAGTTCACAGATTCAGATAGTGGCTATTAATTTGGCTGCATTGGTGAAGTTGCATAATGTTAGGAAACCAAGAATTCGGACATTAAGTTTCGCAAGAAGATAGATGCCATATGGCAAAGTGCCAGTGTTTACATTAGAAAACGCTGCTTATTGTAGATGTGAATTTCATAGCAGCTATGTGAGAGTGGGATGTACAGCAGCTATGGAGAAAGGAAATCAGAAGTATAAATCCCTAAGACTATTTTGAAAAAAGTAATATAAGCTTCTTTTGTTTGGAAGGGCTAGTAGGGGCTTCTGGGTAAACTCAAATCTGAATTTTCAAGTCCATTCAACAAGTCAAATCAATTGAAATAGTTGCTTCAGGGTGATAAGCACTCAGGTACCTCCATAGAAGCCTCTGTTATGAAATGTTTCTGGTACATCTGATTAGCAGCTTCTGTTCCTGGTGACCTATAGAACAGATGAGACATGACCAGAAACAATTCTCAGTTATAGGAAACAATAAATATATGAGCAATCCTCAAAATCCTGGCAGAAAGTCTTTTTTGGTAGTCTCCGGTATTCTTGGAGCTTCACAAGGCATCACCTTGGGTTTATCTTTTACAGCCAGGACTTGTCCACTGTGTCAGGACACTCCTGTGCACTCCTGCTAGACAGTTGGAATGGGGTGGGGTCTTCTGTTGACAAAACTGTAAAGCTGTCAGTGCTACTGTAATTTGTCAGATGTAGCTGGTACTAAATCACTCAGATTCTGCCTATTCTGCTTAACTAGGTCTTCCTTCTTCTTTTGACTGCAGGGCATCTTCCTCCTGGCTTATGCAATTAAGGAGCAGGTTAAATTCTTCAAAGATCTTTTCCAACATTTCCATTCTGCCACCCATCAGGATATGACATAAACTGTCCCTCAGAGGAAATTTGGCACAGCAGAAGCACACGTGTGTTGGAAGAGGTTGATGAGGTCCAGTCTGCAACATAAATTTGAAGTGTCACTTGATTTTACGACATGGTCAGCTTCTAAAAGTACACTGCTTCAGAGCCTGATTCTGTGCTGACTGGGTAACATTGTCCCCTGCAGGTGGCAACCACTGGGAAGCCACTAGATGTAGTAGAAAGACTGGGAACCAACCTCTTAAGGTTGAGCCACTGTCGGGAACTAGGATTTAGTGCTCAGAATGCCCATTCAAAGCCAAGGAATGTACTGAAACATATCTGGGCCAAGGACATCGTTGCTGCTCAAGCAAGGTCCTGACCCAAGCAGAAGAAAAGCTTTGAGAGCCACCACTTGTTGGGAAGGTCAAATAGGGCCATACTGCAGCAGAGTGTGAAAGTTCTTACAAGGTCACAAGCAAACACCCTAATATAAGAACACCAGGTTATCAAAATACTATGCAGGTGGAAACTGCTGCCCCAAAGAGAAAGGTTTCCACCCTGTTATATAGCAACATTCTCTTTTTCTGGCAAGAGAAAAAGATGCCAGAAATTGAACCTTGGTTTCACTATGAATAGGGCTTGGATATGATACACAGAAGTCACTGGAGTTCTTTCATAATGGCTTCTTCTTCAATGCATCTACCTCTGAAGTTCTTATACCTCGAAGTGCCTTCGCCTTAAGTCCTTTCTCTTGCCTGTGAGAGGCTTAACCCTGAGAATTACTCATGGCCAGAGAAATATTCCAAGGCCCGGCATGTTGCTTAAAGATCACGTTTGGCCCTCAGCCTGAAAAAAAGATATTTCCCCACCCAAAGTGAAGCATCACCTACCGTTAATGTTAAGCCAGTTTGGTGGAGTGGTTAAGGCACCAGGTTAGAAATCAGGAGACTGTGAGTTCTAGTCCCACCTTAGGCCCCAAGCCAGCTGGGTGTCCTTGTGCCAGTCACTTTCTCTCAGCCCTAGGAAGGAGGCAATGGCAAACCACGTCTGAAAAATGGGACACGATTGAACTGATTAAAAAAAAAACCATGTTGAGAAACCAATATTTATATTGTGCAATAAATTATGCTGTTGGATTGTTGCATTGCAAGTGACTGCCCAACAAGGAAGACCAGATCAAGAAACCAAATCCACCAGAAGACTGTAACTATAAGCCATAGTGACAGAATGTTGCAAGTTTGTTGTGTTTTACATTCCCTCCCTCTTATACCCATTGAGACAAGGAGGAGCCAGCCTAAGGGTCTTCCTAACACTCTCTCCTTCTTGGAGTTTAAGGAATGCTTCTGCCCTTGCTGTTTCTGTAATCTTCAAAGCCATCTCCATGACTCTTTACAACCAGCTCCTGCCATTACTCCACTTCACCGGCTACCAGCTGTGGGATGGGGAATGTGTTTTCTAATCTAGTAAAATACTAAAGGAGGTTTGAAAGGAAGGAGGCCTGGAGGCAAAGGTCTGCTGCTTTATGCTTTATGCAATGTCAGTCACATGTTGGTTATAAAAGGTTATTCCAGCAGTGCATACCCAGAGGAAGGGAAAGATATCTTCTTAGAGCTAATAGGCTGAAGTGTTTTATTTATGCACTCCAAAACCACAACCTGTTTTCTGAATTCTGAAAATGTGTAGGCCTTCCAAACTTTTCCCCCCAATGGTCTTTTGGGCATGATATTGCTTTCTGAATGGTCACAGTAGGTAGGCTGTCTACTGGCTGTTTCTGACTTAAAGGTACCAAACCGTGTCTTTTGACCACTGTCAACTGAATAAACTGTTTCTAATGAAGAAACCACTTGTCCAGAATGGCTCCTCTGTCTGCCTTGTTCAAGAATGTTTTTTTACAGATATTAAAACAAATCCATAAGAGTGTTTGGTACAAGCTGGTGACTAGTGCCAAAAAATGACCTCAGACTATATTTCCAAGATGTTGCTATGTAAGAATAGGTGTTTGAGTTGTATATAGCAACCACCTGGATGTCTCTTTTCCAGGGACAAAAGAAAAGTGCCCCATGTGGCATCTAATGTGATCATCGTTCACTTAGGAGTCCCACAGTTGTTAAGGAATCCCTTACTAGATCAAGTTAGAAACACACAAGGAGAAAAAGAATTAACCCCTCCCCCTTGTTCTGGGGAGGGGGCACATTAAGCCATGTTTCACACTGCCCTGTAATAGAGCCAAGTCAATAGAAACTCTTCTGGCCTCCATAAAAGGAGAGGCATAGAAATGAGTGGGGGCTGAAGAGGCTGAAAATGGAATTGGCTGCTGCTAATTTTCACTTTCAACAGTTGGTCCTTATGTGTGGGCTTCCACTTCACCTTGGATCCTGACCAAAGAAAGCAAAAGTTCTGTAATAACACTCAAAGTGTTGCTTACAGAACTATAGATCATTAAAGAAAGAAAGCTCTTTGCTGGGTATGGATTCCGTGAACCTTGCTCTGTGGGAGCAGCTGGTTGGCCGGCTTGCCCTTGTGCTGCTTGCTATCCTCTTCCATTTCAGATCCCAGCATCAATGCAAGGACAACACTTTACGGACTGCTTGTCCCAAGCGAACAGATGTGAGTTTGCAGGAACAAGGAGGGTATGTGATAGTTCTTCTTCTTATACATAGTCATGTGTTCAGTTCGACAGGAAATTATTAGCCATATTTGGGTCACAGGAGGGCCAGTTAGCTGTTTAATCTAAAAGAGTAAGATGGGGGTTGGCTTCATAGCTCTGGAATGCATCCAATAAGGAGCCCAAGCCAGGAAGTCTGATGTCACAGGAAAACCGGTTGGCAGGCAAGAATATTGCAACTGGAATGCACACGTTCTCAGGTGAAGTTGGTGTCCCATTCCCATGAATTGTGGGAAGGTAAAGCCACAAAAGGCCTTCCAATCCCACTCTACAACAAAACAGATATGCTTGAGCCCCCTTGTCATGATTTATACTTTGTTCCATTTTACTGGAATGGCAGTTCTTTTCGTGGCCTGTTAACAGCAGGCTGATCCTGAAATATTCATATCATTCATCTTAGGCATTATATTCCATTACCAGCTTCAGGGGAATATTGTCCCCAGCTTAGGGAGGACCAGATGGTGGAGGGAAGGCTGGCCAAGCAAACATGGTATTGGCATATTTAACTGCAGCCAAGATGAGAGGGAGAGAGACAGCATGAAAAAGCTGTACCATCCTTCAAGTACACACATGGTAGAGTGGGAATCATCATCTCTGGATGACACCAGTAGAGAAAAGGTTGATTTAGATCTGTTGTTTGGGAAGTCAGCAAGTAGAGCACCCCAGATCCTGACATTGTCCACTTTGCATCATCAGCCCATCCATGCTCTTCTAAAATGGTTAAACGAGCCCCAAGACCATCAAAAGATTGTCAATCCAAATCAGGATAAACCAAACTTGGAACAGTAGGAGGCAAACTGGCAATTTACAAAACAGCAAAAGTCACCTGATTTCAAAAAAAGAGGGGGGTATTTTTCAGTAATCTGCAAGATCTTTAGAAATACTTTGTAATGTAATAATTAATCATATATTCCAAGATTTGAGAATGGAGAGAAGGCACCCTGGTCTTAAGTTCAGAAAAGAAAGATGGGTGGTTCCGAGCAAGTGAAGAAAATACTTCTATTATTTTGATGGCTTACACAGCCAAAAGTAAAACTTGTTGAAATATCAGCATCACGTTCCAAATACAGTTATCACAATCCAGATTGTCTTTCCTCCCACTGTTTGTTGTTGTTGTTGTTGTTGTTGTTCTTGTACTTAGATGCTATAAAAATACATCTGCTGCTGTTGAACTACATTATCTTCCTGATATCCTGAAATGTTTAGAATGTCAAAACACAATATACGGTATAAAAGTGATGAGATCAAATACTCCCATGAGTAGACAATATTATGATAGTCCAGATAGGAGGATTTAGCAGATACAAACCCAGTCCACATATGTGCAGAAACCAGCACATAAAACAACAACAAAAATTGTGATCTACCCAAAATCCCCCTCCCGCTTTTTTTTTTTTTTTTTTTGCAAAGTGACTATTAATCTGCTAAGAAGTCAGAATGTTTTCTGTGAAATCAGGTTTGAAGTATGCATGTATATGATGAGAGCCTTACACTCAGTTATTAAGAATGTAATCAACTCTTCTTATAAATTAAAAAAAAATACTGTACCTACAGTATAAGACCACCAAATACCTATACTGGTATTTAAGTTCACCGTGGGTCCATCTTGGTTGGCAATTCTTAGCTAGGCTATGAATAAGTTGATACAACAAAGATCAAAGATTTTATACTGAGGATTCTTCTGCAGGTAAATGCTGAGCAATCATATCTAGAAAAATGGAGGAACAATCCCCCCCCCCCAAATATCTGGCAGCCTAAAAGACATTAGCTGAAGCAAACAGAACAGGGGAAGAGAATCTGGTAATCTTCAAATATTCTGAACTAGTTTTCATAAACTCCAGGCAACATGACAATGATAGACATTAATTGAGTTATAGTCTAAAATATCTTGAGGGTGTTAGATTGGCTACCCTGGAGTAGAATTTTGGATTGTTCCTAGACAGGCCTGAGTTAACCAACTGCTTAGCTATTAAGCTGACTGGGTGGCATAAGTCAATTTACTCTCAGCAGGACTTAGTTCATATTTTTGCAAAGATAAAATGAGGTAATGCCATCTGAAGTCCTTGGAAGGAGGTCAGAATAATGAACCAATGTCCTATCAGCCTTAAACTTAAACCTGATGTTCGTTCAAAGAAATATGGTAAGCAACAGCAGAATCCTAATTTTCAGTGCAGAACTACATGAAACTCAACCAGGCCTACCATTGTCTGTGTCTGTTCAGAACCTCAGTTACACAATACTGCATCATTTTCTGCATTTGTACCTGTGACATAATAAAGCTACTAGTCCAAAGCAAAGTGGAATCCCTTTCACCATTCTTCCAAGGAATTTTTCACCACCGTTCCTCTCTGTTTATGAATACTCCATTTCCCAAAACAACAGAGCAAGTCCAGTATATACTGGAAAGGACAACAGTAGATTCTTCCCAACTTTCAGGTGTGAGGACCAAAACCTATCTAGGATTCTCACAAGTCAAGAGGTCAAGGAACAGTTCCAAACGCAGCTGAGTTGCTGTAACTTTTCTCAGGTCTCCAACATCTGGCTTCCACATGGGTTTCTTTACAGCAGAGCCAGCTCCTGCCATCCAGATGGGAGAAAGAATGAAGTGCTGAGATTTAAAAAAAAAAACACTTAAAGGTCAAAGTTACATGACTCATGATCACAGGAAAAGGGGCATGGAGGGGGAGTAGACACATTTTTCCATGGCTTTGTCTTTTTTTGCGGGGTGGGGGGGGAGTGTTCCATGTAGTCTTAAGCAAGATCATGCAATCAGTTGTGATGGCTGGGAAAGAAAAGGTCTTAATTTCTCAGTTGTAGGCCAGGTAAGGGAGAAAGCAAAGAAATGTTAATGGGTGGGAGCAATACCAATTTAAAAACATTGCGTTTTTCCCCCTTAACAGATTAGTGTTTCTGCATGGCATGGAACAAGATGGAAGAAGCTGTGGGAAAACATGGGAGAGGTAGAAATATAATAACTTTGGATTCCCGGGGATGGAGTTATTGTTAAAGCATATGTGTGGAACCTCCAACACTATGTCAGCCCTTTGAGGTTAGGTCAGATTTGGAAACCAAAGTTATGAGTACTAAAACTACTTTTATTAAGGGGTTACAGTAACAGAGTCTTCCAAAGTTTGGATGTGCCTCCCCCCTCCCTGCCTTTATCCTAAAGAGAACTAGGGAAGGCCAAGTCTGAGATGCTTTTTCAAATTACATTCCTGTTTTGGACTCATCTTTTATCCAACTGTTGTCTTGCCTGTGGCTCTTCCTCCTGTTCCTCAAGGTTATTCTCACAGCCATTACATATTGTGAACTAAGTTCAGACACTCAGGTTCTCTTCTACCCTCTCTTTGCATTCTTTCTGGCTCTACCCCTTATCTCACAAATGGATAAAGGAAACTTGTAAAATGGAGAAAGTAAATGACTTTTTCCTCCCATGGTTTAGTGAGTAAAACATCACAACTGTAATGAGCCTGTAATTAGGTAAGGCTGCAAAAAAAAAAGGCAAACAAAATTATAGGCTGCATCAGTGGAGGTATAGCTTCCGAATCACAGGAAGTAAATTGTCCCCTTCTATTCGGTGTTCATTTGACCTCATCATGAGTACTGGGACCAGTTTTGGACAGCCCCTCTCTTTAAGGAGGCTTCAGACAAACTGAAGCCGGTTCAAATATGGATTAAAAGGATTATTTTAAACCTAAAGAAATTTTTAAAAATGTAGGTTCAACCTTGACAAATATTGAATGCAGGGTGATACTACACAGAAGAAGGGGTTTGTTCTCTATCCATCCATAATTAATTCATTTATTTCTGAGTATGGATGACATTGACCATTGGCCTCACAGCAAAACGTGGCCCAGTTCACTCTGCAATACTCAGGTTGGTTTGATGTTATGGATGTTATGTTTGTATTAAGCTGAGTTGGTCAGGTTTAAATGAGGATCATGACCCCCAACTTGCCTAAGACTGAATGATTTCTGAGGAACAAGGCTTCAACTAAAGTACTCTCTTGATATTGTCCAAAACCACATTCCATTTGGGCAGGGCAAAGAATAGGCTTGTGGTTCAAAGCATTCTTCAGATAATCAAAGTCAGGTTGAACTTCTGGCCAAGCCGCTGACATTTTTTCCTTTGCTTTCTCTTTTTACCCTTAATTTTTCACTTAACAGGAGTGTTTCAGCTACTCCCCAAGGTCATCATTCTCAGCCTTCTAGCCCTACCTGAGCCTCTTCAGTCTTAAGAAAGGAAAATGAGCACAGATTACAAAATTCCATCTATATTAACCTTTCTCTCTTTCTCCCTGTCTCTCTCTTCTGAAACTGAAAAGACATGAGTCTGAACTACAATAACAAAAAATGGGAAATGGCTTTAGAGATTTAGTCACACACACCCCACCTCCCATGTCCTGTCTTTACATTTCCAATTAATACGCAACTTTCTGTGCTTCTAAGATGACACCGAGCATGTCTAAACCTTGTGGAGCTTTTTACAGAGGTGAGGTTGCCCACTTTCCTTTCTTTTTCCTAAAATATTTTGTATTTCTGCAAAGCTTGGAGGTCCTCCTTATCAAGTTCACGTTTCTTCTTAGTGGTTCCATTTTGGCTCTGAGTATATTGCCACTCAACACCCATTCCGATTTAGAAGGAAATCATTCATAGAGTCATCGTTAATTGGACACAAAGACAAAAACACCAAAATAATGTCAATCTGAAGAAATAATATTTTTGGAAAGCCTAGCAAGAATTGTTCAATGTATTTTAAACTGGAAGAGCATTGTCTCTTTTTTGCTTCCTGGTTACATGCTTTGTGTATTTTCTGCTGCCTTGTAAAGATTAAATGGTTCATTTTCCACTTGGAAATTTCGGTGGATGTATTTTAAAGAGATGGTCAAGTAACAAGAAATGCTTTTTATGGCACAGCACTATGGAAAATATATGCCTAAGCAAGCAAGTTTTCTTATATTTGAATATAGTCATTTCAAACATATTTCCCTTGAATTAGAAGACAATTCTGATGAGTGTTATATTTCTGCAAAGCTAATGTGGAGCAGATTAAATAAGAATAATACTCCAGACTGAAAAAAAAAAGGCCTTGCCTTTCTTTGTTAAAGGGAATCAGTGGAAACAGATTTCCCATATCTCAGTTCTACTGAACATTAATGGCACTTCATATGAAAGAGAAAAATAAAATACCAGCAGAGGATATGGTAGTTTTAGTCAAAAGGCCACCTATGAAATCAGTAGGTACATTTCTATTCTCCCAGTAAGTGGTTGCTCAAGGGAAAATCCCTATGAAAACATGCAGCCTGTTCATATGATAACTAAAACCCATAGTAAGGGTAAAACCATGTGCTCGCACTATGCCCAGGTCTGAAGAGCTGTGGGCATTGAGCATGAAAGTTAGCTGAAGGCACTTCAAAGTGTTGTCACAGCAGCCTTCTAAGTGAACTCCAGCGAACACTCTTACAAATTCACTGGACGTACTTACAAGGTGGCTGCATCATGAAAGAAATCTGTCATTAAAGGAAAATGGGGCCACATCAGTGGCATTGTCTTCACAATTTTATCCACCTTGACTTCCATGCCTTGAGTGACATGCATGGATGCCCCTTCGCCCATATTTGTTAGTCTCAAAACTCTGTGAAAAGATTGACTGTCCCAGATCATACTTTATGACAGTAATGCACCTTTTTTCATGTCTATCATATTTTTATAAAAATAAAAGTTGTCTGTATAAATATATTCCTCAATACCTTTTCCTTTTCATTGGAGCTGTGTAGAGAAATGCATTCCCCAGTTAGGTTGAATCCTATCTTATCTACCCCAGTGTTTTAGTCTGAGTATTTATACATTAAATAATGACTTTTCTCTTACAGCTGACCTGAGGAAAAATGATAACATGTTTTAGGTTTTTCTCCTATACTCATCACTGGTTTATTTCTTTTTTAGAAATTCATTATTCGCTTAGCTGCAATATCCATATGCTCTCTACCAATCTTTGTAAAGTCTCTCCTTTTTCAACAACTATATCTCATTTTCCTGGCTTTGGACTCATCATCCTTCTTAATGCTGAGTTTGTGTTTCTATTACAAGCAGGGAGAGAACAGATTTTCCTGCACCAACAGAAAAATTTGGCCTAATTCTCATTAACAACAACATGATGTCACTGTAACAAGACTGTATGACTTCAGAATTCAAATGGGGGCTTTCATAATCAAAGGCTGCTTTCACATCTAAAAAAAGCAAAAATAAAAAAAATTAGAACCTTCCTCTTCCCTAAACCTAAGCAAACAAATCAACAAAACTGGATGGCAAGGTTCTAGTTTAACTATGTTTCTTCTAAAATGTTGATTTTCAAAGTGTAGGACACTTGTTTTCATGGAAGTACATTCTATCACCAGCAGTCTAGAAAAAGAGACCCTCCTCTTCATTAACTGATTGTTAAAGCTCAATTTGTTTCCTTAATGAATGCTCAGCATCTTTCAACTGACAATCTTATACCTCTCAAGCGACACAGAAAATTCTGGGGCCCCAAATGTGCGAAGGGCCCTGTTTCATGGTTGTGCTGACACCAATGGTTTTTAAGATCTCTTGGCTGTATTTATATTTAATTATCTGTATTGCTTTAATTGTTTGATTGCTTTTATTATTGTTAGACACCCAGCATCACTGGTCTGAGATGGGCAGCTATATAAATTGAATGAATGAATGAATGAATGAATGAATGAATGAATGAATAAATAAATAAGATTCGATCTGTTTTATCTGATCAAGAATCATCAACTGTTATTGCAGGATTACTTCTTCCTAGACTCAGTGTATAGTGGCATCATGTTGACCCTTTCTTGCTTTGGAAGCTAAGCAAGGTCAGGCCTGGTTAATACCAGTATGGGAGACTATCACAGAATACCAACACTGAGGGTTAGTCTGAGAAGCTGAAAAACATTCCAGAAGAAGGCTGCAGTAAACAATTTCCATAGTTTTGCTAAGAAAATTGTATGGGTGTATCCATGAACTCACCAAGAGTCATACTTGACTCAAAGACCCAAAGGAGTCTTTATATATTTTTGTCTTATTTGGAGAGAAATACGGTTGCTACAGGGCTCTCAGTTTAATGCCCCAGAGCATCACCAAGTCGAGTGTGCTGTGGAAAATTAAAAGCAAATTTAGATTTAGCTGGAGCTATTTGGAGAGCTGGATGCAATTGTTGTTGTTGTTGTTGTTGTTGTTGTTTTAAGCAGGCTGCAGGGAAATCTGCAAGCTTCAAATATGGCAAAACCTGGACCTGTTCCTACAGAGATCAATCTAGCACCATCTGTTTGGAGCAACCTAGTGACCCTAAAGCTCTTAATGTAGGAAGTGCATTTTGTTCTTTGTACAAAAATGTCGATGTGTTTGTCTTATTTGAGACTGATGGGGCTGTCTGTAGATGCCCCTTGTTAAACTCTTAATCACATTTGCTGTAGTGCATATATCCTAAGAATATAGACTTTGGGTTTTAGATTGTTAGGTTCCCTGAATGCAATTTCAATAATTGGTCTTTCTTGTTGTTAGGTACTTTGGGCTTTCCTGAGGAAGGAGAAGCAAATTATAAGCTATAAACCACATGAAAATATAAGGTGTATTGACACTTAAAGCTGATCTTGTGTGTTGTTGCTTTAGATACAATGCCCACTGAAGGGCAGTAACATTCAGTTTGGAGTTTGGGCCAGTTTCTGCACTCACCCACTTGTGTGTGTGTGTGTGTGTGAGTGTAGATTTGCCTCATGCTTTTCTTCCCCCCAAAAGAAAGTGACTTACTTCTCCCAGTTGAGAGCCACAGAAATTAGAGACTTCCCTTGCCAAAGGCCTCCATCTTCTTAGAGGCATCAGAAGACTTTCTAGCAGCTGTATCCTTATACCAGTCTTTGGAGAGAAAGTGTGAACAATGTGCATTTTGAAAAATATCTCTGCCCTATTAAATTATGCCCTTGGAGTAAAATCCTTTTATTTATTTATTTTCTTTAACTTGCAATGTAACTCCACAAAGGCAGAGAACTGGCACTCTAAACGGCAAGCTCTTTCCGAATTAATGCGGTCCCAGCTGCCTCCTTGTACATTCAGGGAAGTGCATTATGACACATCTGGAGGACTGTTGTGAGAGAGAGCCAACCATTCTGTGACTGAACAGGGGTTTAACAGGCTGAACCCATTTACACAAAGAATAACAGAGGGTTTGTATCTGTGCCAGGGAGATATCTACCAAGATTCATGGCGTTAATTAACCAAATGTAGCATCTCAGGCAAATACATACAGCCCTCTAGTGGCAACGTTTGTGTCTATTGGTCCAGAAAATACCTGTCATGTTATAGAACCTAGAATTCTTAGGACAAGAAATTAGGTGCCCTACTATGGCAAAATGAAGTCATACATCTTTGTATGACTCATCAAGGCTGGCAGTTCTCTTCTTTTATAGGGCATAAGTGTGTACATGCTACATTACAGCATAGAGCCAGAGGCCACTAAGCCTGGAAAAAGAAGACAAACTTATCTTTAACCTATATTTATTTATTTTATTTATTTTCTATCCCGCCTTTATTATTTTTATAAATACTCAAGGTGGCGAACATACTTAATACACCTTCCTCCTCCTATTTTCCCCACAACAGCAACCCTGTGAGGGGAGTTGGGCTGAGAGAGAGTGACTGGCCCAAGGTCACCCAGCCAGCTTTCATGCCTAAGGCGGGACTAGAACTCACAGACTCCTGGTTTCTAGCCCAGCACCTTAACCACTAGACCAAACTGGCTTTCTGTATGATGAAAACACACAGGTCTTTCATTGCAATTGCTCTTCTCATGGTTTTAGATGCTTGTAATCCTTTTTTAAATTTCTGCATTGGATAACTATAGAATCAAAAGCAGATAATCTTTTATAAAAAAAATGGTGGTAGGAGCACTTGGGGCTGTGACTCCTAAGCTGAGAGAGTGGTGCCAACAGATTCCCACAGATTCAACAGATCCTAGGAACAACATCAGAGGTCTCTGCCCAGAAGAGTGCAGTGCTAGGAACAGCTAAGATCCTGAGAAGAACCACCAAACTCCCAGGCCTCTGGTAGAGGACCCGAGGTTGAGGAAGACACATACCACCCAGAGGGGTGAGAAGGGAATGTTTTTGTATATATATTTTTATTGAAAGAACTAAAACAAATTAAAATAGCATGAAAAAGAAGAAAGAGAACGGGAGAAATAAAAGAAAAAGCTAAACCAATGCATGTGGCTCATCTCAGACAAGCAAGAACGTTGTCTCACATCACCGCCAGAGCTATCTATTAGTATAATATTCATGCCTTTTGGCTCTTCAGAAAGTCATTGGCAGTGGAGGCAGAAGAACTCAATCAGAAAGAGCTGAACCATGGCATGGGGCAAGAGGACAGCTTTCAAACTCCATTAGCAAATCCCATTATAATCCCAGATTATAAATCCCAGATTATAAATGAACTTCTCTCAAGCTTCTCAGATCTGAAAAACAAAACCTTTCTGGTGCATAAATCTAATCGACCTTAAATGAAGACTTCTGAAGTGATGGACTAGATTTTGGAGAGACGAAGCCCCCTCTTCTAAGTGTTGGTATATGCTTGATCTAGAATCACACTAAGTTCCTTTAATGTGTAAGAGAGATGAACTGTGGATCATATGGGTGTATAAGCTGATACAGAAAAATCCACTGTCCTAATTACCATTGTTGAGAAAAAAAAATTAAGAGTCTGATCAAGAGATTCCCATGCTGACCACCTACATATTCCAGAGCTATCAGGCAAACAACCACCTCATCTGTTCGCACAGTCCATTAATAACCCCCTGAAAAGGTCTCCACCTTAACCTTAAGAGATGAATTAGGTACTAAAATGAGAGCAACCCAGTTGCTGAGATTTCTGTAACTTTATTCCATTCTTTTTAAATAAATCTTGATAAAGAAACTCTGGGGAAAAGTTTGTTTTTAGTTATAGTTGGCTGCTAAGAGCTTGGCAAATTGTAATATCTTTTCCTCAAAAATGGTAGCAACACAACATGATTTTAAACAAGAAGTATGTTGAGTAAGAGATCAGGACCACGTAAAGGTTTAGCATAACCTTCACCAACGTTGTGCTCTGCGGTTGAGTTAGAACTCTAATTGTTAGGTTTCCTAGCCTGTATAGCTTAAGAAAATGCTCCATGCTGTAACCCTGCTGGCTTATAATACTAGGAGGTGATGGTCCATAATTCTATACACAATGGGAGAATTCATGTGAGAAACCATTTATTTGTAGGAAGGATCTAGATCAGCCTTTCTCAGTGAGTTGCTCTATGCTACTATATGTGTGCTTGTTGATCTCCTGTAATTCCCAACCAACACAGCCCACAATGAAGCCTTACTGTGCCTCTATGAGCACAGTGAACTGGGTAGGCTAATTCATGGTTCCAGTATATGGCTAATTAATGTAGATGATCATCTCATCCAAAACAGCTGCAGCTTTCATGGCATAACATTTAAGCAGCTGCTACGCAGCACGGTATTGTTGAAAACCATTAGTTTGTGAAGGGTGAAAGTGAATCCCAGCTGCATTTGGATACAGATCATAAATTGATGCATCAAAGGGTCTAGTTCAACAACTTTGTTATCATAGGCTGTGAGCAGAATAACGTTACAGTGCCATTTATCCAGCAGGATTTGACCATACGATGAAATTACTAAGGGCACATACTGTAAATGCTGATGGAAATATATCTAAAGGTTACTTTTCAGGAATGCTTATTCCTAATTCTAACCCTTTAAAAGATCTATAGTTGCTTTTTATTTGGATAAGCTCTAGTGAAATCCCATAACACAGCACGGATTTATAACAGAATTTTTACCACATCACTGGTAAGACTAAAGAAGGAAGGGGAAATATCTTTGTTATTCTTTTACCCTTCCATAATCGATGCATTAATTCAATGACTTATATATGGTTTGTAGATGCAATTGTACAAACCATTTGTAAATGGATTTACTTTGAACCCTTTATCTGGTTTGCAAATTTAAGTGACAGGGAAGGTTTGACTTCCATGGACTTTGGGCAATTGAATCCAGAGGCCACAATCTACATATCCTAAGAGTCAGTGAAGGTTCTTCAGCTTGAATTCCAAACACCGAGGGTGATAAAACATTGGCAAGATCCTCCTATAGAAACCTTCTCTGTGTTCTACAGAAATACCAACTGGTTAACGAAGGGAGGCGTTTACATACTTCTGGTTCTCATGGAGACCTCAGATCATCACAGATTTCTCAAACAAAGCTTGAGGTTAACCAGAACCCTGAAGTCGAGCTGTAGCGGCTGCTGCTGGACTAGGCTATCAAGAAATTCTGAAGACAAATATTGCAGTGTACCTACACTACAGTAATCTGGCAACACCCAAAGGAGACAGGGTTAGGATTTCCCAGTTGACTGAACCTGAGGGACCGAGTGCAGAGAGAGTCTTTGAGAAGAAGGGTCAAGCAGCACCAGATGATCCGGTTACCGCAACAACTCAAGAGTCCCCTTCATCAGACCTCTAATGCAGAATTACAGCCCTTAAGTCATTTCCATGTGTTTTCAAAACAGATTTATTATGTAAGTTCTGATATTCACCTCTGTGTGAATCTTCCTGCAGGAAGGAAGAAATGGGATCCTCAAAATGGGGATGAGGAGGGGATAGGCTTGGCAGAAAAGAGCTCTCCCCCAATGCTTTGGGTATCCTGCGATTAAAAATCCTCAGGTAAGTAAAAAGGCTAAATCCTGGGACTCAGATCAGAGCTGGTTACCTAGGGAAAGAACAGAATAAGGCAGAGGAAATTAAGCTGATGCTTGATGACTGCAGATGAGAAGATTGCTCTACCCCAAGCTGGGCAGACACGGGGGATCTGACAGCAAAGTAAACAGTGTTGGGCTGAGTTTACATAGCACCAGAACAGAAGTAGCCCTTGAATGTGTTTATTCTCTCCTTCTCGCGCTCAGTTTGCAGAGAGGCATTGAGCGACAACGGGGTGGGGGTGGGGGGAATCCCCTTAGCAGCTCAGAGACAGAAATGTTCAGCCGTGACTGGGCTGTTTCAGTCTCCGGCGAAGGCATCCGGGCAGGGAGCTTCGGCAGACAAGTGAGGCCTTGGCTTCAGAAGCAACATTGGAAAAAAGAGCTGTCTTATGTTTGTGTTTTGTTTTGTTTTGTTTTGTTTTGCTTTGCTTTGCTTTGCTTTTCTACCAGCTCCCAATCCATTTCTTCCTTCGCCAAGGAAAAGAAAATCTGGGTGAAATTTTCGTCAAGGTTACCTAGGCTCCTGTATTTATCTTACCTGTGGATTGGCCCAGGGGTGTTTACAAGTGTCTTTTCTTTTTTGCTGAGCATTCATCTTTCCAGCATTCATCTTTCTTTAAATTTCCACACTTCCTAAGGAATTCCAGGGGAAAACATCAGGAGAGAATTCCTCTCATGGGCCTTTTTCAGACTGGAAAGTATGGGTAGCCAGGGAGGCTACAGAGGGATGGAAAGACACACAACAGAAACCAAGAACAGCTGCAGTGGCACCCTCTGTCCCTGTCCACCATTAAGTCCTTTCAGAAACCCAAAGAGAAATTTGGTAGAAGTTAGCAAGCTCCCTGAGAAACAGATAGAAAAACAGAAGCCTTTTTCCTCAGAGAGGAAATCAGCTGAGGGAATGGCAAGACCCATTCCAGCACGGCGTTTGCTCTTTGAGCAAGTTCCTGCAGTGCTGGGCTTCCTTGACATTGACCTGGGTTTAATCAACTCCCCAAAGCATGGGGAGGTTCAAAGGCCCACTTGATCTCTCACATTGGGCTTCCCCTTCCTTCGTTTCAGAGCCAAGGGACTGGAAAGGCATGGGGACTCGGGGGTGAGGGGGGACAGTGGGGGAGAGACAAACCCTACTCAATGAACAACAAGAAAAGAGGAAAGAGAAGGACATGCCGGAGGGTTTTACTATGAATTTTTGATGAACAGAAGGAGAAACTGCCCCCTTCAAGTAGAGCTGGGTGCGATGTCAATAGTGTTGGTTTAAGTAATTTTGCACGGTTCAGTGAATTTCTGAGAGCGTCTTATAAGCAGGCTGGGCCTCCCTAACAAATCTCTTTTGCTCTGGGCTCTCTCCTGCCAAAGCTCTTAACAATAGCTGCTTTCAGGGATCTCTCCTCTATGGAGCACTTGTCTTTCTGTATCCTAATCTGACGGAGTCGGCCAAAGCAGGAGTTCAATGCGCACTAGTCCCTTTTCTTTCCCTCTGCTGCTTGGCAGTGGCAAAAACTAATGGCCCTTTTAAGAGAGGACAGGTCAAGTTTACTCCCAGACAGGGCTCTCTCGACCCTTTCTCCCCACCCCCTGCCTCCATTGCATTTACACACCGCTCCAGTCCTGACTTAATTATTCCTGGAAATGAACTTTCAGCCATTCTGCACCAGGGTGGCCCACTAGAGAGAGAATGCGCTGGCTGGCCTGGCATAGGACTGAAAACTTGGAGTATGCCTTTTCCGTATTCAGGCAGTTCTGTCAAAGAGGCAAATGGGATGGAACAGGCCAAAGTTCACTCAGAGTCTGTCTCTTTTCCACAGGAACATGCCTGATTTTAGAAAACCAGGAGCAGAAAAATATTAGGAACCCCAATCCTTGTCCACTATGCTTGGACCCATCAAGAACCCTTGGGTCTCACAAATAAGGTCTGAATAACTCCTCCCTATGGATTTCTAATATATGCTGTAACATTCAGAGACATATGTTAGCTGAACATACTAAGCAGCATGGCTAGCTATGGAGAGCTTCAAATATAATGTCTGAAACATGTTACAATTGTTAACATCTTAATGCATTACAACTGTTAATTAATTGTAATTTGTCTCACATGCACCCTGCATCTGTATGACAAACCAGGCTTTCCCTCCTTTCTCCATCCACCCCCATCTCACCCCAATTTAAATTGTACATCAGTTTAGCCACTCTAGGCATCTGAAAGCTTATGTAGGTATGTTTTACATTTATTATTTTAATTTATATAGATGCCTATCCTGCAGTCATGATGCTGGGCAGCAAACAGAGAATGAAAACCAATAGAACAAAAATAATAAACAACACTGATACAATAACAGTGCAATGCACCCAAGGACAATCAAACTCAAAACACGTAACACAGTCATGTCAGAGAAACCACAATGGCTGGCTCACCCAACCTATAGGCCGCATGCCCAGGGCAACATCCAAAGGTCTACAAAGATTTACAGAATGCCAACAGAGTTGGGGTCAAACAAATTCAGCGGGGTATGCCTTTTAATCAAATTTGTCAGTTGGAAAAGGTGCTACCAGACTGCTGATTTTTTGCTATTATAGCTTATTGTGATTCTCTTCCTACAATGTCTCAAATTAAAGGTAAAAAAAGCTGGTCTGGGTACATGAAGCTGCATTCAAACATTGTTCCTTCTTTATTCAAGCCCTATAATATTTACAGCCACAGCTACCAATGCTGTCTGAGTAGTAAAGTCTACACCATGCCACTTTCTCTTTTGCTGTGACACCAAATAAAGTGCTTTTCTAAAAATATATATATATTTTAAAAACTTTAAAAAAGAAGATAAAACTAATACAAGCTAATATAAAGAAGAAAAGAGAAAAAGAAAGCAAAGAAAAAGCAAAAAGTACAAGGAAAGGAAAGGAAAGGAAAGGAAAGGAAAGGAAAGGAAAGGAAAGGAAAGGAAAGGAAAAAAAGTTAAAGAAAAATAGAAAAGAAAGAAAAAAGATCCAAAGCAGTGGTTTCCAATATTCTTCACAGCACTTATAATTATATTTTAATCTCTCTCTCTAAAGTTACATCATAATACTCTTTTTTCTATAATCTATCCTGTCTAATCATCAAAATCATAAATCATGAGTAATTTTTTTTCATTTCATGCAAAAAGTCCATAAGAGGTTCCAGTCACCAATAAATGTAGACAGTGTCTTTTCTCTAATCAAAGAAGTTAGTTTGTCCATCACAGCAAGATCTGTCAATTTCACCAACCATTCCTCCCTAGTGGGTGACACCAAATGAAGTGCTAATAACCAGGGCACCAGTTTCTCTACACCAGATGGGTGGACTCGTTGTAATACACGATGGGTGGTAAAGAAATATGACAAATAAATAAATAAATAAACTCCCAGAATTCCCCAGCCAGTTTGCTGGCTGAGGAATTCTGGAAGTTGAAGTCTCCACATCTTAAAGTTGCTAATGTTGAGAAACACTGCTCCACACTCTTTTGCTTTCTACCAGCGTATCCATCCAAAGGATGTGATGTCACTATGGTCTTCCTTGAGTGGGATCACATCTGCATATCTCCCCTTTTCTGCTTGCAAAACCCTGAGTGGCTTACCTCAATAAGAAATACAAATCCATAGTTTCAGGTAGTTGGCTCTTTGCTGGGAAATTGAGAGAAAAGGCAGAAAGGGAAATCAGTTTCCAGCCCAATGAAGACGTTGATCCCTGCAGATCCATAGTGGGATCAATGCTAGTGGGCACAACGTCCCTCTAGCGTTTGTCCCAGGGGTGTCTGCAGAGTATGGTAAGGTGACAAAAGTCAAGATGGCAGCCAGGATGGTGCAGTCAAAGCTCACAACAGCACATGGGGCACAAATAAGAAAGAGGTGGAGCTTGGATTGCACCACTGTGGCCACCATCTTGACTTCCCCTTTTTTTGCCATTCCCTGCAGACACCTCTGGTTTTCCCCAAACAGTGGGGGATGAAACTGTTTGGATCTTAAATGTATGAGACTGCAGGAACTGTTCCATCTTGCAACCTGATGGGAGGAGATGGGTGGGGACAAATTGGATGGATAAATAAATAAATAAAAATTTCAAACTGTTAAAAATGCCCTGCCTGCTCTGAGTAGTGCACAGCTTTTTGCAGAGGGCTTTCTGATTTCTCTGATGCTGCATATAATAAAGCACGGAAGAGAAAGCAGTGATGCTGCAGACAGATGCCACGGAAAGTTTTAGAGCAAATAATTATTTGGGAAGGGGGAAATGGGACTTCAAACTAATGAGAGATTTTTTGTTTCTTTTGGCAGTCCACAAGACTGCTTGGGAAGTGACCCTTTAACCCTCGGAGGTCCTGAAGACTCTAAATGACCTTTCCTTTGGGATGATAACCAATCTGGCTTGAAATCATTAGGAAAAATGTCCAGGTCTGTCAAGGAGCACCTGCCAACAATTATAACCTATTTCTGTGCAATTCTTCTCCCTCTAGCATTTTCTTCATTTTTTTAAAAAACTGGCTCTCATCCTTAGAGCTGAAAGATGTCTTGGACACCAAACTCCATTTTTTATATATCAAGTAATATTAAATCTTCTAATAATCCTGTATGGAAGATCTCTTATGTGGGCCCTGCACAACCTGAGTGACCTCCAGTGTATTGACTGCAAGTTTCAGGAATCCCCAACCAGCCCAGTAATCGTCAGAATTCAGGCATCTAGAGGGTGCCAGCAATAGGGAAGGTTGATTTACTGGCTCAGTGATAGAAGCCATTCCCAGATATGCTGAGACTACTACTCCCAGCATTGAAAACATGGTCAATAGCTCTGATGGCTGGAATCTGCAGGAGAAGAAGTCCCAACAGTTCCAGGATGGAAACAAGACCAGCTAGGCTATGGATAGTGGCAGAAGTCTTTCTATCTGATTACAACCTAAGGTGCACCACTATGATGTTTGATGGCCTTCTCTCAAAGCTGAAATCTCATGCAACATCTTCTAAACCTCTCCATAAGGCTACCATTAACTGCATGTGTAGGAATTTGAATTTCTTGAGTTATTTTGACCCTGTCCCTGATAGGTAGCTGATTCAAGACTCCTGAATTCTTAACTTTAGAACCTCTAAATCTGATTCTGTTAATTTTTGCTGGTAGCTTTAAAACTGAATCTCATATGCTTTTAGCCTTGTTTGGGAAATGGCACTATGACAGTATTCTATACACAGGATATTACAGTTGTTTACACTTGCTTCATTAGTGGGAAGGAAGGAAGGAAGGAAGGAAGGAAGGAAGGAAGGAAGGAAGGAAGGAAGGAAGGAAGGAAGGAGAATTGATCCCCCGAATAGCAAAATAAATAGTTCTTTGTAGCACTAATTTGCAAATCCATCATCAGATGTCTGGTATTTGGGTTAGTGGAGAAGAACAGCTAGGGAGCAGGTAAGAATAGGATTTTCCCATAATGAAGAGAGGAAAAACACAGGAAGGGAAAGCAGCAGGAAAAACCCTCGCCTTTGGAGTTTCTCAGATCTTTGGGATACAAGTGAATATTGGAATGACCTATTTCAAATCTTTTCTCTGGTCCCCTTGGCTGGACTTAAGCATTTTAGTAAGCTGGTTGTTCATGCCTGTCATTCACCAAATCAAAGTAACACAGCTGGAAGAACCCAGAATCTTTAGGGCAGTATGGGATTACCACTCTCAAAAAAGTGCTAAACCCACTTTTAAGAAACAGATTTGGCCCTCTTTCAGAGTAGCACTAAACCAGTTTTTCTAAGAAGCCTGACATAGGCTATGGAATGTGCTGCTCAGAAAGATCCTTGCTGAAAAGAGCCAAGCCAAAATGGCCAGCAAGCCAAAGAGAAACTGGACAGACCCCAGCAACTGATCAATAAAGCATGCCAGATCAGATCTATGACAACTACCATGCTGGGAGAAGAGGAGAAATACTCTTTTAAAATTGTAATGGCTACAAATGATTTTAAGTTACCTCAGGTATGTGCTGGCAGTAAGACAAAGGCAACATCATAAGCCAACACTGAGGAAGCAAAAGTGGTAATCAACTATGTTTATGCCCTGCTTGGGACCAGTGTAGAAAAAAGCCCCTTTGAGATGGAAGGTGGTGGAGGGTGACACTGCAGATGTTTTCTTTTACCCATTTTTCCCAACACTCTGAAGCCTCCCCAACTGCCCACACTCCCCAAACTGAAACGGACATGAGATGAATTATCTCACGAAATCATTGCTTGGAATGGAGGTGAAGCTAGAAGAGCCACAGAGGCTCAAGACTGATGGTTGTACAATGGTTGAGATGGTTATACAATGAAAGTTAAGCCATTTTAGAAATGCCAGAAAAGCCTGCTCCTTGTATGAGGCTGCACCCAAACTCTCTTCTTCTTTGAAAGAAAATAAAAAAAAATCTCTCTCATCAAATGGAAGGAGAACAGGTGAGGAAAAAATAATGCAGAAGAAGTTCTCCACATGCCTTTTGTTAAAAACAGAAAAATATCACAGACCGAAACATATGTTGCAGAATTTGGGATGGGGGGCAGAGGGGAGAAGAAGATGAAATTGTCAAGCAATTAATAAATCAGCAACAATTAGAGGAGAAAGCATCTTGATGAAACATTATTTACGTGGTCTGCTACCTCCAAGGTTAGGTTACATTAGCTCCAGCCTTCATGGATAAGAGGCCTATCTAGTCCTCTGCTTCTGAAACAGACTGCCAGAAACGTCTCTGTGCCTGTCTCCCTCTCCTTCCTTATCCCATTTTCCTCCACGTTGGATTTATAAGGAGCTCCCCATGGTTGGCAGCTCCTCTTAATTGAAACCAAATGTGTGCATCTCTTTTTGTGAACAAATATGGCACAGAAGAAAAAGAAAATGTTTTCTGTTGGCTGCCAAGGATTTAAGTGCCTACAGGTGTCTGAGGAATGCTAATGACTGGCAAAAAAAAGGGGGGGAGAAGGAAAAATGGCAGGGGGCACAACTCCTCCAGCTGCATTTGGTTCCCATTAAAGTCCCCTTTCACTGCTCTCCATGGGCCTCCAGCCTCTTCCTGAACCCTCCAGCAAAAGGTGGCTTTCATGAGCCGATTATTGTCCCCTCTCTGTGTCCCCCAGTGAGCTGTGGCATGGTTAACAAAGAGCAGATGTGAAGGGAACATAGAACTGCTGGCCCCCACCCTCGTCAAGGCTAATGGGACCAAATGGATTCCCCCCTCAAACCCCAGTTTTGAAGAAATCATGAGGTACCTCGATGACCTTAAGATCTGAAATCACAGGATTGACAGCCATGTGTCTTTAATGAGAAGAAGCATTATTTTGTTTTGGAACAGAGGATTTAAAAAAAAGGAGAAAATGAACTTATATAGGTATGACCTTCCCAAGTTGGTTAACCGCTGAGCCAGTGCAGAGTAGTATTTTAGTTGGAGTAAAAGCCAGGAGACCAGCTTCATGACATGCTTTACTGATACACACTTATATTCCTGAACTCTGATAGAACTCCACACAAAATCTCCATGTATGAGCTTCTGTAATAACAGGCTGCTAAGTAAATGATCATTCAGGAATTTCTTCCTCATTATCTATATAATCTGGATCCTTTCCAGTCAGAATTGAGACCTGGGCTTCGGATGGAAACCACACTGGTTGCTCGTCTGGATGTTGGGACTTGGTTGGGGATAGTGCATCTTTCCTGATCCTGTTAGACCTCCCAGCAGCATTCAGTGCCATTGACTGTTCTATCCTCTGAGGTTTCTGTGAAGGTTGGACACTATTTTGTGGTGGTACCACTCTTCTCTGAATGGGTTGTTCCAACTGGTTGTATTCTTTTATTTCTTGGTTTTTAGCTGTTAGCTGCTTAGATTTGTTTAGGAGTTGGGCAGCCAAAAAATGAAATTAAATATTAAATTAAATTAAATTAAATTAATCAGCATTACTAGATGATGAGAGGTCAAGTTCTTGGGTGCTCCAGTGTGGACTGCCTCGGGGCTCTGCTCTTTCCTCCTCTTTCCTTCATGAAGCATTAGGGGAGGTCATCCATCAGCCTGCAGTCAAGTATCATCAGTATACTGATGATATCCAGCTTTACGTCTCTATCCCAGACCAAACAGGTAATGTGGTAGAAGAAGTCTTGACCTGATGCCTGAATGCAGTAAGGGACTGGATGGAGTGGAACAGACTCCAATTGAATCCCAGCCAGATGGACTTATTGTTGGTACAGAGGCCTTCTGGACCCATGGATGTTCTGCCAATTGCTCTCGATGAACTGGCAATACCATGAAGGATGAGATACACAATTTGGGGGCGGGGGGGCGGGGGTGTTCTTCTAGACTCATGGCTCCTTCTAGAGCAGGAGGTAGAGGCAGTGCCCAGGACAGCCTTTGCAGTGCTTCAGTTAGTTCTCCAACTGCGACTTTTTCTGAATCAAGAAACGCTAAAAATAATGGCTCATGCCCTTATCATCTCTCAGTTACATAATATGTGATTGCTTTTGAAAAAAAAAAAACTGGCAGGTGAAGCCAGTACAGAATGCAGATGTCTGGTTCCTCCCTGGTACTAACCAGTTTAACAGAATAATGCTCAATTTGAGAGAGCTACCTTGGTTGCTGTTAGGCTTCTGGGCCCAAGTCAAATGTTGGTGTTTACCAACAAAGTCCTATATGTCTTGGGTCTTCATGACCTTTGCCCCATCTAGTCCAGGTGGAATCCCTACCCAGTGCAGTCTAATTGGGAGGTGATGCCACAAATACCGACCCCCCGAGAGATTGGAGGGCAGGGGCCCAATGCATGACATTCTCAACAACAGTATCAATGCTTTGGAATACTCTGTCCCCTGAGTGTCATGTTCACCATTTCAATGTGCTTGGTACATCGTAACGTTTCGCATGTCATTAGCCTAATACGTGTTTGATCTCGGGAGGGAGGAAGATTCCTCTTCGGGGAGTTGTTATCTGTTGGCTGCTGGGTTGGAATGTGTTTGGGTTATCTCATGTGTTCAAGGTTGCTTTCCCAGGATGTGTGGAAAACGGTTACCAGCACCTGGGAGGGGGGTGGTTGCTACGGCCGGGCGAGGGGAGGGATTACGTTTGGAGCCGAGAGTTTTTAGTTTGTATTTGGCGCGCTTTTAGTCATTCTCAGCTTTCTCTGTATCTGCCATAATTTCCCTAATAAATCAGATTTCATTTAAATAACCTCTTGTGAGTCTGAGTGTTTGGGGTAGGCAAACATTACACTGAGGCCAGAATGTCCTCCACCTATCCCTGGTTCAAAACAAAGTAAAAGCTATCTTTTTTCAGAGACTTCAGAATGGAAGGTCTTCAGGAGTGGACAGCAGGGTCCATAGATGTGGTCTATTTTTTCTTGATCTTGAGATACATCATATTTTTATATATTTTTAAATATTTTTACTAGGTGTAGGAATTATTAACAAGAAGAGAGCCAGTTTGGTGTAGTGGCTGAAGGCACTGGCCCAGAAACCTGGAGATGGTGAGTTCTAGTCCTGCCTTGGGCATGAAGCAAGCTGGATGACTTTGGGCAAGTCCTTCTCTCTTAGCCCCAGGAAGAAGGCAAAGGCAAACCACTGCTGAAAATCTTGCCAAAAATCTGTAGGGGCTAGTCCAGCCAGGAGTCAAGACTGACTTGAAGACACAAACACATAAAAAAAAGGAATTATTGCCTAGAATCTAGTGAGTAGGCAGCACGCACATTTTTATTAACAAAATAAATAAATAATATCCCTATATACCTCCTGCCAACCTAGCAGTTCGAAAACATGCAAATGTGAGTAGATTAATCGGTACCGCTTCGGCGGGCAGATAACGGTGTTCCGTGTAGTCATGCTGGCCACATGACCACGGAAGTGTCTACGGACAAACGCCAGCTCTTCGGCTTTGAAACGGAGATGATCACCGCCCCCTAGAGTCGGACACAACTGGACTTAATGTCAAGGGAAACTTTTACCTTTACCTTATCCCTATATACATGTCTGGCATACAGCCTATTAATTACTAACACTGAGGAGGCTGATTTGTTTATAAGTTCCTGGCTTTATTTCATATTAATATGAATCATACAGTATGTCGATCGTGACTGACCTCTTCTTAATCCTAGCCTTCAACGCTGCTTTAGTCAATCTCTACATCTCTATGTTTAATTTATATTGCAATCCTAGATGACTTTTGGCTGTATTTTGCATGTTTACCCCAGACTTTTGTTGATTTATGTTGATTTATTGTTTTCTTTAACATTTGTTTTACTTTTGTACCTTGAGGATATTATTAAAAGAAAGTTTGCAATTTTTTTCCTTGGCTTTCAAGAAGGAGGGGTGTGTGGAGAGGGATGAAGGAATGGAATGGAAACTGCTTTGCAAAATTCGTCATCTTCCACCCAAAACTTGCACAGAATAGTTTTTTGTTTTCTTTGAACACAACATGACATTAAAAAAAAAAAAGAGGACATGTGTCTTTCATAAACACATCCAGGATTCACAAACTTTCCTTTTTCCTTACGAAAGCATGATAGGTTTCAGTAGAATACCCACTATTTTTGTTGATTTATGTTTCAGCCTGCTTTATTCAGATATTTTAGCTCTGTTTTGAAAAAGTTTTGTCCATAACCCCCAAGACAGGGATCGTAGTGGCCCCTGAGGTGCTGATGAAGGTTGATACTTCTGTTCCCTTCCCTACGGTCATTCACACGCATACTGCATAGCCTCCGGGCTCATGTGAGCACATAATTAAAACAAGACAATGGTTAATTAACCCACAGAAGAACTGCGCTTTAAGACCACAAAGGCGGAAAAGCAGGGTGAATCAGAAGACCCACTCTGGGGCTTGAGGTCATTAAAATATAGCACCTGCCAAGGAATCTGGTTTGTGTTCATGAGACAGGAAAGCCCACTGCAGAAGTTAGAAAAGAAGGAAGACAGCTAATTTTAGTTCCTAAAAAGGGAAGGGAAATTGACCCAGGGTTATATATTATGTTGTGGTTTATTTTTTTATGCCGCCTTTCAGCTCAAAAGAACCCCAGGTGGCTCATGAGGGTTCCTACAAATTCAACATTAGGACAACAGGAACACAAGGTTCAGATGGGAAACCTGCAATCTCTCAATCTGTGCCCACCTTGAAAACAAAAAATTAAAACTTCAACAAAACCTTCTAAAAGGTTATTTAAAAGTCAAAGCTGGTAGGATTCACCTTCCAAACACATTCTCCCAACAAACCTTGGGTGGCAGGTTAAAATGACCAGCAATGTGTTACCTAGTGAATTGTCTATGGAGCACATGTTTGTTATACAGCAAAATTCCTCTCCCATCAACAGCTTCAGGGCCAGCATGCGCTGTGCTGGAGGACCCCAATAACGGGAAACTGCAACCCTGCCTTTTCAGAAAAACTCTTCATTTTCGATCATGAAATTACACTTAATTATTCCGTACCTAAACTGGTTATATCAACAGTAGCATAATTTTTAAAAACTGCCAATCTACTACTGGAATCTTTTCTGTCCTGTTTACACACTCCAGTTTTGATCACAATTGGCTTGGGTGCCCTTCTGGGTTTACCTTAGCAATATGCAAATGCTGGTTTGGACCTTTACAGCCCTACATGGTGGGGTGCTAATGTGTCTTCAGGGCCATTTCTCCAGGTGGACCCCCCTCCTGTGTGCTCAACCCAAGTGAGGAAGCATAGAGTACCTCTGTGGTCAGAGGTTTGGGGCCTGGAGGCAAAGTTTCATAATTATAATTACAATTATAATTTCTGTAATGCCCCATTTAAGGAACAGTCTTCCCTTGAGGTTCTGGCATTTCATATATCTCCACTCTGAAAGTGGAGTCCTTTTGCAGAACTTTTGAAGCCTAGGTATGGTTGTCCAGCACCACGGATGTCTGTTTTATTGTGTAATTATGATTTTACTATGTTTAGTCTTCTTTTATTGTTTTGATGTTATAACTGTAAACCGCTGAGACTCAGCTGAAGCTGGAGATATATGAAACATAATACTGTAAGTATGAGCACTCTGAGAGCAAAGTAGCAAAATCCTGAGAATCTGCTGCCATGTTTTCTGAGCCCTAACTTCTGAAGGTAGTGTTCATTTGGGCTGTAGAGCAATTAGTCCTGCTCAGATGAAATGCTTGCATAGGTATTGGTGGAGCATTTTTAGGATTAGATTAGGAGCGGGGAAACCCAGATTCAAATCCACCCTCACTCATGGAAACTTATTGGGTGATTCTGGGCCAGTCATTCTCCTCTGCCCACCTCAAAGGGTCACTATTGTAGGGTAACCTGAAGGAGGAAAGTATGTTGCTTTGAGCTTCTGGAGAAAAGGCAGGCTATAAATATACTAAGAAAATAAACTCTAAGGCACATGAGGAACAGTGAGCAATCCCTCAACTCTCTAAGTGCACTGTGACATCAGTGAGAAGCTGGTTGCCCATAGGTGCAGAACCTTCATCAGAGGTCCATCTTCTGTAAAGCCTCTGAGGTCATGCCAAGCCTCCTCACTGCAGGCAGTTGTAGCTGTGCTTATGGATGGGTGGCATCAGTGTGATTTTGCTTGCCACCATGGGTAGGGTGAATTCTCTATTCAAATGCATTGCTCAAACAGGAGTCCTGTCTATGTTCTTTTCTTTTTATTTTTTTGCTGATTTCTGAGTCATGTATCAGATTTCACTGTTCATGATAGTTCATTGTGCAGGAGTTTTAAATCTTACTCCACCCTGCTCAAGCAACCCCAAGTGAACTTAGATCATACCCACAGATTACATGTTGATGACAAATGTCCCCAACAAAGGAAAATGGCTAAATTAAAACTCTGCCACTATAATCATTGCTATGTCAGGGGGCCTCAAGTCTCTTTGTTGGTTTCAAGTATCTCTGAGACCAGTGGCATTTGCTTCGCAAGAATTTCAGATATTTACTAGCTTCTCCAGATATACAGATTTGATTAAACTGGCCTGAGAAGGCTTTTTGATGGCACATCACAGATATATTAGTAGTAGATGTCTCTCCCAATGAGTCTAATTAGGTTAGATTTAGGTTAAGCAGAAGGAAGAAAATCCTTCCAAACTCTACAGAACTGTGATTTGCCTCTTAATTGCAACTGTTTGGTTAGAAATGGGTCCCAGGATGAGGTGTTTGTGTGTGCATATGAATGGGGGACAGAAACCAAGAGGAATCTGTGTTTTCTTTTGAAGCCATGGTTTATAATGGTCCAGAGTATATACGAGTATTTTAGTTTTTAATCATATTTTTATTGAGCATTTTTAAGAAATGGAAAAGAAAAAGAAGACACACAAAAAAAAGGGAGGGGAAGGAGACAAAAAAGGAAAAATAAAGCACAAAGTGAATTCTAATTTACAAGCTTCATAGAATTCAGTTAAAATTTCCAACATTTTGTTTATTAGTTTTAAATAACAGAATGTACGATATCATTTTTAAAAACTACAGATCTTTGCTAATGTCCAAGTAGTATATGAATTTCAACAGCAGTAGTCCACACAGTGAAAATCATAACATGAGATTAAGAATTACTGTTGGAGCAAATACAGATTTTTGTGTTGAGAGAAACCCAGATTTTGAATGTGGCACAAGCCCACATATAGAGTTATAATCCATGCAAGTATTTTAATGAGAGGAGCAAGTCAGTTTGTAAAAACAGTGGATATAAAACAACCAGACTTTGCTCTCTGACCTCAGTAATGACTTGTTTATTGTTGGAACAGCAGTGGGTAATATATAAGAAAATTTTAGAGTGGTGCTAACTGGGAGAACTCCAGTAAATAGCACCCTATAAATGTTAAGCTCCTTATATCAAGGCTTGATATTATCTACAGAGAAATGTCAGAACTCCAGAATTGTGGTGGAAGTCATGAGTACCTGTCCTGCACAAGGTCTGCCTAGCTTATTCCTATCAGGAAAAGATGTTCAGACTGAAGTTCTCAGATCCAAAATAAAAGACCACAATGTTTTTCATGTAAGCAAAACCTGTTCCCTTAAACCTTCAGACCAGTTTTTCCCATAGGGGTGTTCTTCAGTGTGCTGGACTATCAAGTCCTATCATTCCTAGCCAGGTTGGTGGGCAACAGGTTGCAGAAAGTTCCCTTAGATAGCTGAAGTCTAAAAATGGGATGGATGCATATCCTTCACCTGAATTTTCAAATTTTCTCCTGATATCATCATCATCATCGTCATCATCATCATCATCTTGTTGTTTTTAACACAAAATTGTGTGTGTGTGTGTTCTTGGTTGTTGCCATTTAATGATACTGTTCTAGTCCAAGTGCTTTGTGATATTCTGCACATCATTCCTGGTCTTCTAATATATCTTCCGGTGCCTAGCACTGATTGCCCTATTCATGTTAATGGCCAGAACACCTCATTTCACAGCCTCTTAAATCCTAACTCCCCTGGCATTTTTCCAACCCCAAATGAAATCTCATCCAAAGAAATCCCAGAAATTCCTCTAGAGATTATCTGTCCTGGGATTTTTCCATTGGAAGATGTGTTCACCAGGAACCAATAGCTTGTTAAAGCAGCTGAAAATCACAACTTGATTCACCTTACCCGTTCTTATACTCCTTCCAATTTATTTAACATGCCATTGTCTCATCGTTCTCTGGAATCAGCTTCTGGTCTGAATGGAAAGGATCTTTGTTTCTGTTTTGGCGCTACCCAAGTCAGTCTCTTTTGCATTTCCTCGCTAGTAACCAAGACACTGGCTTCAGCTTATACCAAAAGATTGGAGTGGTATAAGATCAGCTGCCTGAAAAAACAGGATTCCAATCATCTTATGAGAACAGATCAAATATTGTAATGAAAAGGGACTGAGAAACCTGCTGATTGAGCTCTATTTCCTCATCTTTGTCTTCTTTTTTTTCTTTTTTGTTTGTTTGTGTTAAATGGCTAAAGCAAATGTAATTTTGAACTTCCTAAAGAGTTTCCAGCTGTCTCCCTGGAACGGTAGCCAAAGGAATCTCCCATTTAGAGTGCCTTTGGTGTAGAAATGTTTAGACTAAATTAGAACTACAGCCAACATGGGGCAGAGGATGGAGGGAAGCCAAGGCTATGAAAAAGTCACTTATTACACTGTCTCAGTTGTCCTTTATTGAGCATTGCCACAGGATGGACAGCTTGCAAGCTAAATGCAGACTTCCATGCATTTTGGTTTTGTTGAGATGGAGCAGAACATCTCCTATAGCTTCTCACCATAGCAAGGCAGAATGATGACTCGCTGCCCAGAATTATGATGGAGTCAGGCAGCCTATAACTCTAACCAATCAATAAATGACAATCCACAGGGCAAAAGACTTCATCAAGGCAGATTACATGAGATCCACAAATCCCTAGCATAGCTTGGTTAGTAAACTACTGCCTGGAATGTAGGAACCATCCATATTATTTTGAAAACCAAATACCTAGCAAATTCATGGTGCAGCTTCCATCGTTGTGACCCTGGGAGGGCAAAATGAGAACAAGATTAGGTGCAAATGTGAATGTCTGTTAACTGCCAGTTTGCTCAGCAGCTGGTTTTGATATATTTGCCTTCAAAGAATGACAACAATCAACACCCCTTTTTTCAAAATCAAATCATTTCTTAAGAAAGAAAGAAAGAAAGAAAGAAAGAAAGAAAGAAAGAAAGAAAGAAAGAAAGAAAGAAAGAAAGAGCAGGTCACTTCCTTAATACAAGATGCCTTTGGGAGGAGTTGATCCAACTGAGGCAGGCACCAAAGCAAAGTGGGAAGAAATCTGTCAAAATGTTTTAAAATGTCACATTAAGCGGGACTTTCTTGCCATCTTGTTTCCCCCCTCCTCCCGCCAATTCCTCGATGCTGTCAAAACAGGAGGCTTGAACCTTTCATACAATCAGCTTCTCTGAAGGCTGGTTTACAACCAAGATCCACTTTTGAGGCAAGTCAAGAGTTGGAAGTGATTGCTCTAACTAGGCACAGCCTATAATGAGGAAACAGGCACTGCTGGGGAGCCCAAGCTGGCCTTAAGTCCACATTAATGAGACTTCACATGGAGAAGTCTCTCTTTCAGGAAGCCCATGCTGGAATCCTGCAG
The DNA here is from genome assembly GCF_035149785.1 of Candoia aspera. Taxonomy (NCBI): domain Eukaryota; kingdom Metazoa; phylum Chordata; class Lepidosauria; order Squamata; family Candoiidae; genus Candoia; species Candoia aspera. The sequence continues at coordinate 10,799,054 of NC_086161.1, read as the reverse complement.
TCATGGAGTCTGCTTATTAGAAGACAAAGGCAAAGAAATTTGTGGGTGGGGAGACAGCGGGAAAAGGAAAGAAAAGAAAAGAAATCCACTTTGGTCCAAATTCTAGGTATCCACCAGGGGACAAGGAGTATATATTAAACAGAGAACAATGGTTCAACTAAAGTTCTTCTCTCCAGCTGGAAAGGAATTCTACCCAATGTCCAGCAATAATATGGATTTCGTTTTGTTCCACCCTCACTGGTCAGCCTGAATTAATCATCACTTACCTGGGTTTTATCCTTCTTGAAGCTCCACCAGTTTCAAGCTTACATCCCAGTATAAATCTTCTTACACAGCAGAATTTTCCAATCAGTTTCAAACCAAACCTCATTAACAGATCCCTGTTCTGCGGCATATAGTCTCTGACATCATCAGTCACTATGAATCTCTTGGCTGAGCATTTGGAGGCCTGCGGGAAATAGAGCTTCTTAATTGCTTCATCAGCGTGGGCTGGACTGAACACTCTGCAAAGTATACAGAGGGGGAAATAATGTCACTGTTGCACACAATCCTAATTGCACTACTTGTTGCCCAAACTGCCTGTCTTAAGCAGTTGCATGAACATGATGGTGGTGGAAGAACTTTGTCTCTGGGAAAAGATGGGGAAAAAGATGAGAAAAAGAGAGCTGGCTATTACAGCTAGTAACCTCTGTTACTAGTATCTCCATGCACTGGTCAAGCTGTTATGACCCATATGAGCTGCCATCCTGCACCAGCGTAAGGAGGGTGGGGTACATTCAGTTAAAAGCACAGAAAATACATTCAAATCTAATATAGAAAGCTAAACACATATACAGTAAAAGACAGAAGTCTAAAAGAAAAAGGGGAAAATCTAAAAGGAGGGGTAGGAGCATTAGATGGGTGTAGGGGAACATAAAGGTTAGCATATCTGTCAGTATGGTACTTTTGTGTGATGAATCAGATGCTCATTAGTACTTACTTGGCAGGGGAGATACCTTGATCATGCATCCTGCACCAGTAAATACCATCAACTGAAGATGCATGGCTTGAAGAAATACTGCCTTGTGTTTTCAAATATCTCACAGGACAGACCTTAAAGGCACAACTCTCTCAGATTCCCTCCTTCAAATCTTAACATATACTCTCTAAGTTTTTGATTAGCATGATCAAACATAGCTTGTAAAACTCATTGCCACAGGATGACAACTTCTGGGGGACTCTGGAAACCATGACAATGGGTAGACCATACTGGTCTAGAGGTATGGGCATTTGTAGGGGGAGGCAAGTGATGTCATGTGTGCAAAGATACCATTATTCATGTGGCTTGTACTGGATGGACAATTAATGGGGCAAGATTGTTTCCTATGTTCTTTTAACATTTAGCTATGACTGCTATAACCAGTTGTTAGTTTACTCCTATGTCTTCTCGCCTTGCAATATCAGCCTGTCCCAACCTGGCACTTTCCAGAAGTTGGTCTTCATTTCCTATTATTTCTAGTCAAGTGGCCCAGCACATTTAAAGGAGACCCAAACTGGGGAAAGCTGGCACAATAGACACAGAAAGTCAGTGCATAAGTGACATTACAAAGAAAAGGTGGTTAATGGAAGGGCTAGAGCACCTGCTTTGCACCTAGAAGGTCCCAGTTTCAGTCTGACATCTCCTGACAGAACCTAGGGTGATTCCCATCTTAAAACACAGCTCCTTCTAGTCCAGGGTGACAACATTGTCTTAGATGGACCCATGATTTAACCTAAAAGGAAGCATTTTCCTAAGTTTCTAAGGATGAGCACAAGAAGGACCACATATTGTTCCAATTGAAAAAAAGGCAACAAGATGGCATAACATAAGAAGATAGGGAGGTGGATAGAATATTAAGAGTTTATTGAATTTGTCAAATTCAGCCTTGTTCTAAAGGATGAAGAGTGGACTGGGAATAGAATGGTATTTATTTCATTGCTTTAAATGAAATTAAATGTAGGGTCATGGAAATATATTCCTTCCAGCTGAACACGAAGCTTTGAATATAAACCTCTCCAAAGCAACACCCAGAAGGCTGGAAAGGGGAATCAAGATCTGTTTTAAATTCTACTCATATGATTCTCACCTCCAGCAGTAATTCTGAGGAATTTGCACTGAGTTGGAATTCCCATTATTCAAGGTAAGGATTTCTTTATTTATTGCACTGAGTTGGGATTCTCTTTTTTTCAGGCAGATATGACTGCATGCATGTAAATAGGTTTTATATGTGTGGAACTGAGATCCTACTCCCTTTTTCAAGACAGGCATTTATTCCCTATAAATAGAATTATTTATTTACAGTAAAAAAATATTTAAATGTTATTAAAACCATCTCACTTGGGCGGGCAGTTGGGAAGTGGTGTGCAAATATTTTTAAAATATTCCCATTTTAAAAGCATATCCTGTTGAAGTCATAGTTCTGCTCTGTGTTACACTGATCAGACCACACCTGAAACACAGTGTCTACTTTGGTTGCCAGTATATAAGAAGGATGTTTAGGAACTGGAAATTGGACATAGAAGAGCAACGAAGATGGGGAGGGGCTTGGAGGCTAAATAGTTAAAAGAACTGGATGTGTTTGTTTATTTATTGATTTATCATATTTTTTATCACCCCCATCTCCCCCACACGGGGGCCCTGAAGATGATGGGTTCTTTAGTTATGCAAAAAGGGAGAAAGATTTCCTTTTTATTTTATTTTTTATAATTCCACTCATTTTGTTCCTCTTTGTTCAAATGCATTGTTCCATTTTCCAGTTGCTTTTGCTTTACAATTGATTTGACTGCATATATAATATAAGCAGTGTTATGTTGCCTCCCGTATTTACAATAAAAACAGCATAAACGTTTCAGGTATTCTTTATTTTAGGTATGAGGCTTGTTGAATTCAGAAGAGTGGACAAACACAGCCAGTTTTATAGCTCCTTTTAAAAGATTCTGTCTTACTGGTTTCCACTGATTGCATGGGAGAATTTGAAAAAAACTGCAGGTTCTGTCTTTTTCTTTAGGATGGCACTGATTTTTCAGACACTCTACTGCCCATCCCTTGAAGGTATCAAACTTCGGCAGATTATAAAAGGGAAATCCAATCAACAGAACCAGTTTATTGTCTGTGTCTCCCAGGGGCAAATTGCACCTAGAGAGACCTGTTTGAATGAGGTTTTTTTTTTTTCTTTGTTCCCCAGCCAAATGTACAACCCTAATATAGGTCAATAGTCCAGTGGAATACAAATTTGTTCCTAATTTGAGGTTATGGTTTCTATAGCAAGTAGAATCTTGCAATGGTGGCATTAAGGTTCATAAAGAGAGACCAGTCAATGAAGCAGCACAACAGCTGCTGTAGTTCCTGGAATGTCTAACAATGTTAGCACATTCATCAGGTAGTGGCAAGAAAAGGAAAAGGGAAACAGCAGCTACTGTTGCCATCTTCGCAATGCAAGTAAACCACAGAACATCAGTGTCTCATTACCATCCTTGCAGCTCCTACACAAACAGCATCTGGGAAGCAAAGCATGAATGGTAGTAAATAAAACCCCAAATTCAGTGTCTCTTCCAGTAAATACCACATTTATGGCTCCAGGCTGACAACGTGGTCAACTGCCTTCCCATCAAGGCCGAGCAAGAGGGCATGATGAGGACAAACAGCGCAAGGCGTTAGAGGTGGAGATGAGTTCAGAGACAGGAAATTTGGGGAGGGAGAAAGAGATTGGGGGGAAAAAACCTGTGCAGTTCTGTAGAACTTTGACTGGAAAGTCAGCTGACGTTTCCATACAGAGTTTGGGTTTTCCCATCGTCTAAAATGCCTGATGTAGGTTATCCCACAAGCAGTCTTGGAAGTCAAGGTCAACTACACAATAGTATTTTACTTTTCAACTTGTTTCCCTTTAATTTAAAAAACAGTTAAAAAGTAATGAGGTGGAGAAGTGGGACTAGCAAGTGAGAAGGGAAGCCTGTGAGCACATCAGTGCCCATGAAAACTATCTTGCCTATCAGCTAACATTGATAGAACCCTTCTAGCAGAGGTTGACTAGCCATATGTTGAGAATGTTGTGGTTCTGCATTCTTAGACTGGGCAGATGTTGGTCTACAAGATCTCCAGCATTATGATTCTATGGTTATAGTGTGCATGGGTGTATGGTAACCTTGGAGCCCACCAATCCATCCAGGAATATTTCAGGCCTTTTTCCTGAAACATTAGCACTACTACTAAAAATGAACAAACACCCCCTCCCACACAACCCCCCCCCCAATTGTATGCTACATTGTACTGATTGCTCACTAAAATACAAACCTGTTTTTGCGTTCAGTCCCAGAAATTTCAGCCTCAAAACTGCAAAGTTTGAAGCCAACTGTCTAAGGTTGTATTCATGCTCTCCAAAATTCTTTCATTGCACAAGGTTCTTCTGTACAGAATCAAGGATGCCTTGTGAACTGTGCTGCATTTTTTGAAAATCAGTGTGGATGTGGGCAGAATTCCCTTCATTTCAGTTTATCCTGCAAGAAGGCCAGCAAGAGTCCAGAGGTCCTGCAAACAATTACTTTGGATGAAAATTTGGTGCTGTCACAAAAGTCTACCGAGGGATAGAAAAACAAATGGCATATTGTATCTGAAAGGCTTAACCTGGTTCAGTGGTGGAAAGGGAGTCTTGTACATGAGATTCAGAGTTCCAGTACAAGGATCTGCAGTGAAACTGGAGCTTCCTCAGGCCACCCCTTTGGCTTTGAAAGAGGCCAATGACAAGAGGCCATTGGAACAGAATGGAAGGGCAAGTAGAATCCAGTGTGAACAAAACACACTCTTTTCTGTGAAGTTGCTCTGTTAGCCATGGATCCAAGGAAACCTCCAAAGACATGGTAGATGCCAATGGATTCCCACTGACAGCAACCAGATGTGCATAGCTGTAACTCAGGAGTCATGCATTGTGAACTGTTTCTGTTTTGCTAGGGGAGGGCTTAACTGCCCAAGGTTTATGCAGGACCAAAGAAGAGAATCTCTGTAGCTCAGGGTTGAACTGTGGAGTCCCTGGTGCTCTCTGAACTTGCTTGTTTGCTTGCAGACGTTTCATTACCCGACTAGGTAACATCTTCAGTTCTAGGAGGGAGTGGGATTTGCTCTCTGTTTATATACAGTAGCTTGCCCTGTCAGTGTTGGTGGGGGTGTTGTTTTCTCCTAGTTCCTTGATTAGGCCAAATAAGCAGGGATTAACAGCAGGATTAACACCAGACAAGCAATCAAACAGAAAACAATACCCCGATCAAGGAACTACCAGCTCAGACAAACAATCTAGTGGTAAACAACAGCCAAAGAGTCCAAGAACACATCAAGACAGGCAGCATCAAGAATATCACAGAAGCTTGAAAAGCATAAGTGTGCTTATGCTGGTTGTCACCTATAAATCCCTCCATGGCATGGGGCTGGGTTATTTGAGGACCACCTGTCCCCAGTTGTTTTTACCTACCCCACTAGGTCCTACAGAAAGGGCATGTTCCAGGTCCCCTCAATTAAAGAATGTCATCTGATAGGACCAAGGGATCGTCCCTTTTCTGTCACATCGCCTGCCCTCTGGAACACCTTACCCCGAGATTACATTGGCCCTGACCCTGCCAGCATTGCATAAAGTGTTGAAGACCTGTAGGTGCTCCAGAGACTGGGGGTGAGGAGGTGAGATGGCCTATTGAGAGATTTTTGTCAATTGTTTTGTTTGGGTTTACCCCGTGCAACGACTGTAGGCTTTACCGCTTGCTGACATTCTTTTTTCTATTGTTTTTAACATGTTGTTAGCTGCCCAGATTCACATATGTTGATAGGTGGCCATATAAATGCATGAAATAAATAAATAAGCACAAAACATAGTGAGGAAGAGGATAAAGATCATGCCCACACAAAACCCCATGTGATTCTAGCAAGGTACAATCCCAGTGGCATCTCTAAATGGTTCTAGTTACACAAATGGGTCCAAGAAGGACAGTTCCATACCTTCAGAGTTTGAATTTGGGTCTCGCTTATCTAGTGGGTGAATAATAATCTTAGCTATTACATGAAAAGAGAAGAAACACCAGCACATGAACAGTGCCAAGCCACGTTAATGTTATTTACGGAATGCTGTCACCGATGGAGACTCTTGCATTCCATTGAAACCACACTGGCTTTTTTGATTCTGGATTTCCAGATGTTGAGCATTGCTTAAGAGTCTTGTTTCTGGTGAGCAGGTTGTGCCTTGTCATCAGCATGACTAATGATCGCATAGATACTACACCTCTCAACTTTTATGTACATGAAGGCAACATATGGCATGCCTTTAAAGGCTAATTTTTAGCACAAGTCAGAGCGAAAGAGGGGAGAAGAAGCATATAGAACATGAAGTCTCTGCCATGTTATACCTGAAGGTAAAACCACACACAAAAAGGCACACACACTCTCTCTCACACAAGTTACCTAGCAGAGTATTCATCACAGCATTCCAATTATTCCATGATCTCATTCGATGTAATTGAAGCAACTATTCATTGGGCTCCAGACATTTGGGAAATTCTCCAGCTCATTTTGTTTGGCACATAAATCCACCAAAATGCACATATTGGAGTAAATCAAATAGGAGGAGAAAAGACAGTCTGGCAAATATTTTCACACACAAAGGCACTGCATTATGAGCAAGAGGCCTGGCTTAAGGTGGATGCTGAACTGGTAAATGCAGAGGGGCTTCCACTTAAGACACATTCTTACTTACCTGACGAACTTGTTTTATGCTGTACAACTGCATGTTTCAGAACTGGGCATCATAATCGGGAGGGTCTTTTGGGGGGCGGGGGGAGTAATTTGGTATAGGTTGAAAGTGAGGAGATTAGCAAGAAGGTGGGAGCAAATCTTTTCTTCCCGACAGGGTGACAGAGAAAGTATTGAGAATGAGGAGAATGAAAGCAGACAGGATGGAAATCGACGCCAAATGACAGTCTTCGGACCATTTCTGGCCCTGATGCTCCTTTCCCTTCCTGCTCTCCTCTTTTAAAGCCTCTTCTCTGAGATTACATCTCTCTGGTTTTAGGTGATTCTTTTCATGGCAGCAGGAAGAGTGGAGAGAAAAAACAGCAGGGTGGTGAAGAAAAAGCAGAACAGCCAGGAAAAGAAAGCTTGGAGCTGAGTTGTATTGAATGCCAGAGATGTAATGTCTTCCTGTCACAGGCAATTGGCCCCAGGGGTTGTCTTCTTGAAGATGGAAATGACAAAGGCAACAAGAAGACAAATGCAAATATTCTGTAGCTTCCAAGCTATGGAATACAAATAGTCCTCACTTAACAACCACTTGTTTAGTGAAGGTTCAGACTTACAATGATGTTGGAAAAACCGACTTACAACCTGTCCTCACACTTATGACTGTTGCAGCTTTCCCATGGTCTCGTGATCACAATTTGGGCACTTGCCAACTGGTTCGCATTTACAACCGTCTCAGTGTCCCACAGTCACATGATCGCCATTTTCAACCTTCCCAGCCGGCTTTCGGCAAGCAACCTCAATGGGGAACTGTGTGATTTGCTTAACAGACGCTGCAAAAAAGGTTGTAAAATTGGGTCAGAGTCACTTAATGACCACTTTGCTTAGCAACTTAAATTCCGGTCCCAATTGTGGTCATTAAGCAAGGACCATTCACTCCACTTTGGGGCAAGGGGGTTGAACTTTCTCTTGTCTTTTCTTTACAGCTCCTAAAATCGCTTTTTAAATATTTTATTTTATACTGCTAGTCACCTTGAATGCCGAATGGGTAAATTGGTAGTCTATACATTGAAATCATTCATCAATAATATACCAGCCTTCTATTTCTGAGTAGGCTCAACCCAAGAACTCTCTTGATTTATGTTATGTACCCTACTCATAATCCCTTTCTAGAACTTGGAAGATACTTTCCTTAGTGACATTGCTTGACTTGAGAGAGCCCTAAAATGGAATGGAAGGCAGGCATTGCTCTTTTATTAGCAATGAGGAGCAATTCTTCTAAGAGATGATCTATGGAGATGACGCTCCAGACCATACATGTGGTTCAAATTGAATATACAAACCTACATACTTACTCTCTCTTCTTAGTGAGAACCAAAGTTCATCCTAGGCCAGATTGATCTAGAGATGCACAATCCACAAGAAAACAAGACAGAAGGAAAGCCAAGTAGCTTGTGTTACTTGTCCATGTAAGGGAGTGCTCTGGGAATTGAGGGGGAGAAGTGGAGGACAAAGATAGCATGGGCAAAATTCAGACTAATTATCCTCAGGGCTACCATCTATGAGTTTTGGAAACAATGAAGGTCCTTAATCCAGAATGAAAAGCAAACAAGACCCCAGGCATTGTCTCCCTGCTTCCTCTAATCAAGGCTAGAGGTCCTGCTCCTGTTTATAATACAAATATTCAATTAAAAATCCCCAAAGATTCCAGTAATTGGTTCTCAAGAGAGGGGAAGGGAGGTGATGCCTCCTCACCCTTAAAGGAAAGATGAAAAGACCTTTGTTGTTTCACTCTTGGCACTCCTGCAAAGAAAGAGCATTGAGACACTCCAGAAGGCAGCAGCTGGGCAGTCACAACCTGCTTGTGGATTTGAAAATGTTCATTTGACCTTGCTAAGCAAGAGGAATTTCATCCATCAGAGTGAGCATCATGCCACAGCTCAGCTCATAATTATAGTGCTGAATCTGGCTGCCTATCTATCTGTCAATTAATCCCTCATATGAACTTGCCAATTAGGTTAGCTTCAGAACTGTTAGTAGATCCTGCCTCCCTCTTTTTAAAAACATCCTGCATGCCATCTTGGGCATTTTGGGGTCTGTCACTTTTCCAAGAAGCTGAAATAGCAAGAAAGCAACCAAATGAATCAGGAACAGGCAGGTCTTTTAAACTAGAAGTCATAAGCTTTCTTAACAAATCAACTAACTGATTGAGGCTCTTGCGGTCCACTGCTGATGTCTCTTGGCAGTTACTTGTTCATTAAATTCAGAAACCACAATTAAAAGTCAGGGTGAGGGGAGTCCCCTATCCCACTCCATAAACTTATTAACGTGGGCACTGACCTGATTCAAAAGAGTGACCTCAATATGAGAACTCAGGGCTACACTTAGAAATGAGCATGTCTGTAGTGAACTGAATTCATGGATTCCCCAGTGAAGAAGCGTCCCATCTGACAACTCAAACTGTTGGTCATGCTAGAAAGACTAAGCCAGTTAGGCTCCGTATTAGACTTGGAGTCAAAACCAGAAACATCAGAAGGCTGAAATTTGCAGTACCCACTCAGTGTGTATGTTTTAGATAGATGTTTTTCAATCATTGTCTCTGGCCACTGCTATACTTTTTGTTGGTGGTGGTGGTGTTCTGCATGAATTAGTAAATTTCAGGATCCTATCCAGGGATCCCAGAGTGCTTGATGAGGTCATAGTCCTAACTATCAAACAGATTTAGCTATAAGGTATCGTGGCATGGACATATCTGTTTAAACATATCAGCCTTCAGCTCTTTTCAATTCTGTTGGGCTTGTCAGTTTTCTCCTGTTTAACCTGCCTGCCTTCTACTGCTACTATTCCCAATCTATTTTGATTCCTGGATTAGATATGCGAAAAATCCTATACAGAAAGGGATCATACAGAGATCAGTGGGACACCACAGTGCCAGTGAAGGCAAGAGAGGGCACTGATAGTAAGAGCATTTAAGCAAATAAAGATACCTTTTTTTAAAGAACTGCCACACAGCAACAAAAACCCTAGAATTCTCCTTGAATTTTGTTCAGATTTGGACATTCTTAGGCCCAAAAAAAGTTGACAAAAGCATTACATGTTGGGATTTTTGCCAACACTCTCATTCTCTCTTGTCCCCATCTTCTCTTTTCATTCAGATAACTTAATTGGAATGACTTAGAAATTATCATACCTTGAAAGATAATAGTGAAATTAAAAACATAGAATGTTTGACCTGAGACTGGAGAGATGCAGGTTCAGATCCACAGTCAGCTGTAGAAACTCTCTGGGTAATATTGGGTGAGTCCCTCTCTCAACCTAACCTACCTCAGATTATTGTCACTACAGGTAGTCCTTGCTTAACAACCACAATCGGGACTGGAATTTTGGTTGCTAAGCAAAGTGGTCATTAAGCGAATCTGAACCAAATTTACGATCTTTTTTGTGGCGGTCATTAAGCGAATCACCACAGGCGTTAAGCAAACCACATGTTTGTTAAGTGAATCACATGGTTTCCCATTGATTTTGCTTGCCAGAAGCTGGCCAGGAAGGTTGAAAATGGTGATCGCATGACCCTGGGATGTCATGACGGTCATAAATGCGAACTGGTTGCAAAGTGCCCAAATTGTATCATGTGACTGTGGGGTGCAGCAATCGTCGTAAGTGTGAGGACCAATCATAAGTCAGTTTTTTCAGCACCATTGTAAGTCTGAACTGTTGCTAAACGAATGGTCATTAAATGAAGACTACCTGTATGAGAATGAAAAGAGGAGAGACTTCCATATATGCTGTCTTGAACTCTCAGAGGAAAGGAGGGAAATACATGTTGTACTAACAACATGATAATGTAAGTGATGATTAAACCAAAACCAACAATAATGTAGTGACAATGGATGTTTCTCATCATACTCTTTTCTCACAAATTCAGGTCTAGAATTGGCAGAAAACTCTTGGCTGGGCTGGGCTTCTTTGCAATAAATTTGTGTAGAAGGGATTAACTTGTTCACTCAATCCACCCACAGTTTTCTACCTTGTGCATAGCAGAATCAGAAATAGACCAGGATCCCAGCTTTTGTGTGTCTTCAAAGGATTTATCCAAATCCAGCCACTTTCTCATAACATGGAACCTGCCTTCTAACTTGATCCAAAAGCTGCTTCTTCCAAATACCACATTCATTATGTGCATAGCCAGAGGCCAATTGCTATTTTTTTTTTAAAAAAGTCTGTGAAGCAAAATATGAAATAATCTAGTGAATCTTCATCAGACGGATATGGCATACTTACCATATTAAGCTAGAGAATCCTCTTTATAGTCAACTGTCATGGCTTCCAAAGAGTTGGTCTGCAGTTTTAAAGCTGCCACAGCAGAAGAAGCCCTGTCTGGAGATTTGGACCATAGGATTTGATAAGCTAAGCAAAGAAAGCCCGCCCGAACCGACCTGATTTTTCTTTGTGATCATCACTGTCTTTTACTTTGCTTTTCCAACACTGGTTTACTTATTTATTGATTCATTTGTTCCAAAGATGCCAATCTGAGGCCCTCCCTACATCCCTCCTCACACTTACCTCCCAAAGTTGTGGGTGCTCCAGCGCTGGAGATTTTCAAGAGAAGATTGGACAATGATTTGTCCAGAATGGTCTGAGGATTCCTGTCTTGGGCAGGGGGTTGGACTAGAAGACCTCCAGGGTCCCTCCTAACCCTATGATTCTGTGCTTCGATGATTACTGCTGAATTGTACTTGTCAATGCAACAGAACAGGGACATTATGGAAAGCATGGCGTTTAATCATATTAACGGAGTCTTACATCTTTAAGAAAATTTAAATACAATTAATTTTATATTTTGCCCTGGTTCAACTCACTTTTTTTTATCCTGGCTGCACTCTGGGGGCATGTTGTGGGGGGAGGAGAACTCAAAAAATCAAGATGGGGGCTGCAACCATGCCAATGAAACCCTGGCCCTCCATGTATAAAAAGGGGTGGGATTTCAATGGCATGGTTGTGGCTGCCATCTTGACTCTTTTGACCCTTCCTGTGGACACTCCTGCTATCCCCATGCTTTTGGAAAGTGGCCTTTGTTATGCTATCCTAGTGGTCCTTGGCTTTCAAAAGTTTGCAAATCCCTTGGTACCATTCATACCCCAGCCTTCTTCCAAGGAGCTCACAGGAGGAAATCTGATTTTGTTCTCTCTTTTCCTTCTTTTATCCCCACGGCAGGTCTAAGACTTAGCTCAGTAGAGAGATAATTAATTGCATCAAGCTTCTTAGTGCGTTTCTTGGCTCCACAGGGATTTCACGTTGGGTCTCCTGAGTTCTGTATTAAGGGTGCCCTGCTTTAAATGTTGGCAGATTAGCATCTACTCATCTATTTCTTTTTTTAATCTTCTTTCCATCTTAGGTAGGGCTACCGTATCTGGGTAGCAAAACTCCAGGAACCCTCTAGATGATAGAAAATGGTTAGCATGCTCCGTATCTCTGCTGCCATTGTATCCCCACCTGGATTTTTGCAGTCCACATACAGTACAGGTAGTCCGCATTTAGTGACCACAACTAGGACCAGCAACTTGGTCATTAAGCAAAGCAGTCGCTAAGTGAAACTGCAGTGATGCTTATGATCTTAGTTCAGCTTTCCTTTACTTTACAGACCTGCAAAGGTTGTAAATGCAAGGACTTGTCATATAGTTGCTTGTTCATCACTTTTGTAACTGTGGTTTACAACAAAGAATGGTTGCTAAATGAGGCAGTGACTAAAGGAGGACTTCCTGTAGTCCTGATCCTAGTTTGGATTGGAAGGTTTGTTCCTAAATCACAACCGGAAGAAGAGGCAGCTTTTTTTATTAGGTGCACAAACTCAATCATTCCCAGCTCTGCACTGATAGAAAACAGAGACTGGTATAAGGATAACAAGCATTTAAGGAATAGGGATTCAATCTGCTCAGTCCCTGTATCCCATTCCGATCTACACTTCTTTATACAGGCCACTGTATAACAGTTCACCTGGGGCTTCTGCAAAGGGAAAACATCCTAGCACAGTGTTGCATTTCCCAAATCATTGGCTGGCTTGATGACAGGCACAATAGCAATATGAAGATGGAAACCAGAGAAGGAATAGCATGGGACTGGGGAAGGCTAATTTCAAACTTTTCTGGCTCAATTTTTGAACAAATCTCAGATGGGAACAATCAGGCTTCAGCTAAACATAGCCCTGCTTAACTGTAGCAACTGCAACAAACTTGGGAAAATGCAAAGCATTTAATAAAACAAAAAAAATGGGCAGGCCACATAAATGGGATGGTGAGTAGATGTGTGTGTCGGCTGGGGCATTCTGGAGTTGACGCCCACACATCTTAAAGATGCCGAGGTTGAGAAATGCTGCCTTAAAGTAATGGCCTCATCCTACTGACCAGCCACCTTAAGATAGAAATCTACAAATAAAAGATAAACTCTAGAACAAAAGTCACTGTAAAGGGATCCATGTATTAATGCTAATGTGCCTATGCAAGGAGAAGCAATTATTTTTCAGGTTTGCAAAGAATCTTGAAGACGTTGGGCTGCTTTATTGAATAACAGAGAGACGTTATACTCACATTAGATCTGAAGCACTTCTTCCCAATTATTTTCGAAGTGTTTGTAGCTGACATATACGTGCGGATGAGCATTGGGGTGCGCATGGTTGAATGCAGTGGCAGTACTGGTATGGGCTGCCTTTGAAATATCATTGCAGAAGGACTGTTGGTTTATTAAACACAGCTTTGCTGTATTGATGAGTTCACTTTCCCTCATCATAGCCGAGGCAGGAAACACAGAATGTAGTTGTTTGGTTAATGTACAAGTAAGCATCTGGAGCCAAATCTCTGATTTCAGTTAAACCCGTTGTATATCTGCTGAGATCATCTTCTGGATGCAACGCGCCTCTAAATTCATAGGAAAGGTTTGAACTGACAAGCCAAACAAGAACTCCAGTCTTCCTTGTAAGAATGGCTAAGCTTCCAAGTTCACACAGTGGGAAACTTAGCTCTTGTCCCTTGGCTTTTCCAGCAGCTGTCAGATTAAAAGAAGTTTGGTGTTGAAGAAATGCCATCTTACCTTGATACTCTATCCCATAAGGGTGTAAAAGGTTGGCTGTGGTTAGGAGTACACAAAGCATTCAAAGTGGTTCTTTGCACCACATAGGAGCACAAATTACTTTTTTTTAATCTGTTCAATTGTGTCCAATTCTCCAAGACTGCCTGGACTAGTCCCTGCAGTTTCCTTGGCAAGGTTTTTCAGAAGTGGTTTGCCATTGCCTTCTTCCTAGGGCTGAGAGAAACTGACTGGCCCAGGGTCACCCAGCTGGCTTTGTGCCTAAGGCGGGACTAGAACTCATGGTGTCCCGGTTTCTAGCCTGGTACCTTCACCACTACACCGAACTGGCTCTCACACAAATGAGACACTTCTCTCCAAATTGCTAAAGCAACCATGTATTTTGCAAGATTCACCAGCTGCTTTAGGAGCAATTCCCATTTGTCTCAGCACACCGATTTTAGGTCTTCAATGACAGATCAATGTCTTTTGTTTTTGTTTTCCTGCTGTCACCTCAACCTGCTCTGGGAATTTCATCTCTCATGGAAAGCTCTGAACTTCCTGAAAGCTTGCACATTTTGTGCAATTTTACTATGGCCTAGTAAAAAAAGTATTGTTTAAGATGGATTTAGGAAATAAAACCGTTGTCCTATCCTCTCCTTTCTCACAACAGATTAGTAGTTTAAGAGAACCTGTGTGCTTTATTTTTAACTGAGTGTAATCACTGTGAAGACTGAAGTCTCCTTTTTCCAGAATCACTGTTCCTTGACTCATCACCAACATAGAGGTAATGTATCACCCAAAGACCTGAGTATTTATGATGAGAAGAAGGACGCCAGGGGAGCACATGATGAAATGCATGTCACAACCTTATGATGCAAACTCGACCTTTTTCACACTTGCATCACAACATTGTAAGTGTTGCTGAGAGAAATTTCCTCACATCAGCTCTTACAGGTACACACACTTCCCACAGAAGCCCACTGTGGCTTTCTGCTCAGGTCTCTTGCCCTGCCTCAGAATATCTCCAGCTTGGCAGCTTTGGGAATGAAAGGAAGTAGTCTTCCAGTGCTAGGGAGAATATTATGCTGGACGCCATAACATTAGCCATGCCAAGTTAGGCCTGGCAGGAATCTGAAGTATATTTGCTGGGCCCCCTTCATAGTAGGAATCTGAGAACAAGCCAGAGTGCCTTTGGTTAGAGTTTCTCGCTGCTTTCGTGGTGCTAGACATGAGGGGGAAAGGAACGTCCACTCTAGACTTCCTTGCTAATTTGAATGAATGTAGATATTCAGCCATGAGAGCTACATTTCAACAGACTTCTCCTGTGATTAATTTCAGCAGAAGAGGAAAGGCAGCATAATGTTGGATTTATGCATCGTTTCTGTCCTGTTTTTCCAACTTTCTGGCTAGCTAGAATTGCTACCACCATGCATTCCTCTGTCAAACAGTGATGACACAAGGCCCAGGCACAACGTTATTCTCCAGTTCCTAAGGATGCCCCTTGCCAATGCTAAGTGGGCCTCTTTGCCATCAGAAAGAGATTGGGGAGTAGCTTAAGCATTAACAAAAAGAGTACACTAGAAGACACAAATCTGCATGACCGTTAATTTAGAAATAACAGCAATCACTTAATAGAACAGCAATACAAATCTCTTCAAGCAAATTACGGTCCTGCTCAGCCTGCTGTCCAAGTATTAGCTGTTGATGGGCCAAATTGACTGTTATCCTTTCCATATTTATTACTTAACATACACTTTGGCAGTCTTTCAAATAGGGAATCAACCTATAAAATGGTCAGCCTAACATAGGAACCAGCTTTCCTCACTACAAGCACCTTTGTGCCTCCGTTCAGCTTTATTGGAGTGGCATTCAAAACAGCGGGTTCATTCCAACATTAGGTTTTCATTTATTGATATCTATTCTTTCCTTTCCTCCAAAAATTCACAGGGGCATGCTGAGCACCTCCAATTTGTCATTTCAGACATAACCCAAATTCCTGTAGTTAAGGGTACATTTGATTCCTGGTCTCCATGGACCTAGCCCAACACCACTATCACACTAAAATGAATCTCCTGAATAATGCACTTAAATGCAGGAACACAATTAGAATTTAACTCATTGCTGAGATGCTCTGGAAGGAAACGCAAAGAACTGCTAGAAAAAAGGGTGACTTTTAGACAGCTTAAAGCCAATGACAATAAGCCACAATCATGGTAGCCAGCCAATCTCCCTCTCCCAAACTGCAGGCACATTACTGCGTATGTCAAATTGGGTGAATCATGGGGTTTTAAGAGATCAGCTTGGTCTTGCTTCACAATCAGTATTATGTTCTGGATTTGTTGATCCTCCTAGCTCTTCACCCCCGTCTGCCCCAGTTTTGGAATAGAATAGGATGAAATGCAAAGCAATCAACCAAGTAAACAGATAAATAATGTTAAACAGATGGAGAGAAGTCTGAGTAAACTTTTGGTAGCAGCAGTCTGTTTGCTTTGAGCTTCCACCTCAAAGGCAATCATAAGCTTTTGTCATACCCTCAGCTGAATTCCTTGAAGACTTACAGAATTCTTCATAAATCAGACCTCAAACCATCTGATCTTTCCCTACTGCTAATCCTCATCTGTCAGGGAAGGTTTAGATCTAGAAGAGCCCAGGCTGAGAGAATCATTATGTGACAAGAAAACATTGCATGTTCCAATGGGTGGTTTTTTGTTTTTTTTTTAAAACTTAAGTCGTTCTTTTCTTCTCTTTCCCAGTTTGTTCTGGAGAAGGAATGCTATCGTTTCAGTGGAAATCACAGATTTCTGCCAGTAACAATATCTTTAAAGATTCTCCATGCTGTTTTGTTCCCATTTTGCTTCAGTTTGGAGAGGTTAAGACATATGGGCAGCTAGATGCAGGAAGTCTATTTATGCCTCATCAAAACAAAACACAACATTTCACCAGAACAGGGGAGAGGAAAAAAAGTGCATATTAATGTGTGGGTGTTAATTTATAGATGCAAATTTTGAAGTAACCACTGCCACTTAAACAGGGTAAGTGGTATGTGAAGGAAGACAGAGAGGAGTGACCAAGCTGCCCCAATTTCAAAGCCTTCCATTCTTAGGAATCTCCATGGTTCGAGTAGACTTTGGCTGGACAGTGTCGCAGACAGAGGGAGGTTCCTAACACAGGACTAGCCTGGGGACAAACTTACATAATTATGTATTTATGTATTTATTAAATTTTTATCACCACCCATCTCTTCCTACATCCCTTTATGAGCCACCTTTATTTAAAAAAAAAAGTTTGGGGCTGGAAGGAAAGTATTGGCATAATTATTGAGATGATATCAAATTTAACTGAATAAACAGGAAACCCATTTCTCTCTCCCTTTATTATCTTATGCCTTATCTTTCTATCCCAACCTGTTTAATCATCCCTTGCACTGGATTAATTAAGACTGGGACACCAAAAACAGCTTGAGGGACTCAACTGTCTAGCAAGAATGAGCTTCATGTCTGACAATAGACTTGGGGACTCTTATGGGATATTTATTTACTTATTGCCAGTATCACCAATTTGCACATCTTCACTGACTGGAGATGTTGTAGTACAGAAAGTAGCATGCCTCCACTAAGCAGTCTTACTTTAAGTGTCAGTTGCAACTCTCTCTCTTTTTTTTTTTTTGCTCTGAAAAAAGGCCCCTCGCCCCTCAATCCTAAAATCCAACTGCAGCTTTCTTTTGGTGTTCAAGGTTATTCTAGTAATCTGGCAAGTCTTGAAGATTGGACACAAAGCCAAACTTGGCCCCTCAGATGCTGAAGCCTCAGCCTGAACCTTTGCCAGAATGAAAAAGAAAGGATAGGAAGTGATGCACAAAACTGGTGGCGCCTGCCAAGTCTCAGTGGTAGAGTGTTCAGATTGGCTCGACTCCCTTTGGATCATCCTCTAGGTCAGACAAGGAGAAGAGCCAGTGTGGTACACGCACCCTTCCTCAGACATTCATATGTAGCTCTTCATGCATTGCTGTCGTGCTTTTACCGTTGGATTCTTTTAATCAGCCCTGTCTGCGCAGAGCAGTTAACCCTGGTTCCTCCTCTATCCTCAAAGTGAATGAAACAAGGCCATTGAGGCCTACAGGCCAGTCAGCAAGGAATAACTGATTCCATCTTAGAACACAGAAGCAATCATATTACAGCAACATATTTCCTCTCAAAGCTTTTCAGCTCATAAAATTGGCTGAAGAGAGTTGGCAGCTCCAAAATCTGTCAAAGCCTTACATTGTTGCCTTTCTTTAGAAGCTGTGCCCACTCCTTCATATCTAGATGCAGCGATTTGTTTAAAAAAGTATACAGCATGTGCATTTTAAAGAAGAAACCATTTTTAAAAGCAGTTTAGGTGTGAAACTAGTAGCAAGAAATATATATATAAAACCAAGCCATTACAGATTTCAGGAGCAGGAGCAACAATACAATATTCCTGCATCATGGGAGACATTATCTGGTAATCAACCAGCCTTTCCCACCTTGGCATCTTCCAAAAGTGTGGCTGGCTGGAAATCAGACTCTGAACACATCTGGAGGGCACCAAGAGTAGGGAAGACTAAAGTAGACAGTTGTTTCCTGGATCTGGGAACACTGAAGAGGTTACACCTGAGATCTTGCATGTTCCTTCAATAAACTTGTATTTCATCTCTGAATTCCTGAACCATGGATGAAAGCTGTGTTTCTTTATCCATGGAGATAAAGAATTTCAGAATCCTGTGAAATGTGGGCAACAATAGAACTGGGAGGGACAGTGTTGGAAAATTCATACAGTCCTATCTCCTTTGGGAAAGGTGGTGATTTACTTGACTTAATCTAATGTGGCTTCACTTATCAACATTTAATGACTTCTTTTCCCCCTCTTTCATTTTTCTCTTCCCAAATATGTTCTCTCTTGGTACATTAAAAGTTCATTCTGTCTCCGGAAATGAAGCGTTTCTGCCAAGACCTCCGGCTGAGAAAATAGGAACAAGATGCTTCTTGCTTGCAAGAGTCTTTCCTGCTGAACACCCTGGTAGTATCTTAGAATGGAGTACTCTGCAGGCTCAAAGAGCACCACAGGCAGATTTTAGAGCCATCACAGAAGCACGTGGGATGAAAACAGCAGAAGAAACTTAATAGCAATGAAAGCAAAAGAAAAGATGTTCCCTCCATTCTACTTTAAGAGACCAAACATAGATGATGGCTGGATCTTAAGGTAATAGGCGATCTTCCATCATGTTACCTGATGGCAGCAGGCTGGCCTAGGTGATGCAAGACAGTCAATGGGGGGCTCAAAGTTCTGTTTGGAAGATCTCAATCTCACAGCCAAAGCCTCTGCTTTATGCTACCTAATGGTAGGGCTGGCCCTGGTGAGAGCTAGTGGACTTTTCTGATAAAACTATACATATGATTGAGGAAAATGCAAGGCTGCATGGTGGAGGATATGCTTTGAATGCAGAAGTTCAAATCCTGACATCTTCATTTAGAAGGGCCAGGAAGTAACTAATGAGAAAGATCTCTGCCAGAGATCCTGGAAAGTTATTACCAATCAGACTGAACAATACCAAGCTAAAGAGACAAACTGAGGCAATATAAGAGGAATGGCAAGAGAGATCTTGTGCACATAAGCACATACAATGTTGTTGGGTGTGATGTCAAATAGCGATTTGCATGTCTTGAATGGCTGTCAGGGGTCCAACAATGTGGACATAACTGTCCATCATTTCATGGTTTCCAGTAGAGTCAGTTACTTAGCAAGTGTTGCGCTGAGTAATCAACTGTTGAGAAATCATCTGGAATAAGGAAATATGTGGGAATTGTCATAGTGGGGCTGTATGGTGTCCATCACCTACAATCTCAGCTTTATCAATATTAGCACTGATCATATTGCGTATACTTTATTTTGTCTAACAAGTTTCAAAGTATTCTATTGTGCTTTAGGACTGCATTTGCCTTTATAGTGGTGAAACTGGAAATGACAATCAATCCTAATCACAGTTGCTCAGAAGGAAATACCATTGGAGTTGCTCAGCCAGAAGGAAGGAAGGAAGAAGAGAAGGAAAAAGAAAGAAGGGAGGGAGGGAGGAGAGGGAGGGAAAGAAATAAAGAGGTAGAGAGGGAGGGAGGGAAAGAAAGAGAAGAGGAAGGAAGGAAGGAAGGAAGGAAGGAAGGAAGGAAGGAAGGAAGCCATTTTTATGAACATTCTGGGACCATCAAAACTTTGAGATCAAAACAGATAAACTAGACATCGTGAACAGATAATCTGAAACAAAGGAAGGTGAGGAGCTGACTAGGCCCAATAGTTTTTCTCCACAAATCATTTCAAGATAGCCAAGAGGTAAGGGTTATATATTTTTCTAAACAAAGAGGCCAGATTGTGTGGCTCACAAGGTGAGCTGTGTTCTCAAGTTACACATACCCAGCCAGAATGGCATAACCATTTTGTGCATTTGTCTGTTAATCTCAAGTAAGTGACAACCAGACGAAACTGTGAGCCAGATAGGAAATGTGGAAAATCCATTGCTGGGTTTTGTTGGTTGATCTATTTCCAAATTGTCTAAATCCAGTTTCTCATTGCTCCTTTTCCCTCCATTCCCCAGTTCCAAGTGTAATTTGAGACAAGTTCCTGCCAGGGAGAACAGCTAGTAGTGTAGACTTCACCTTCTAAGAATATTACAATGAAATGAATTTTGTACAGTGCTTCTTGCCCTCAGAATGTTAAATGAAGAGAGCCACTGACAGGGCTTGCTGTGTTCAGATAGATTTTACAGATTTAAGGAAGAGGAAGCAAGCCTCCAATTGTTCAGCTGCCCATGATCTTTTGGGATGGGAAAGAGGCACATAGGTTTCAAGTTTTCTAAGACATCTCCAGTACACAGTGCTTTGTTCTTATGAAAGGGCTCACCCAAAGTAAGAAGATAAAAGACCCAAAAGAATTGTACCAAAGCTTGGGGAAAATATTGTTAGCCTTATTGCCATTCCCACAATTTCTGAATGTGAGAATGGTCTTTCCAATCTCTTTTGATTGTCTGTGGGGGAAAGTTCAAAAAGTGGCTTAAGCTGAAAAGAACACAAAGCAACACTGTTATGTTATGAAATGTTCTGCTCCTATGTCTGCAATCAGTGAAAGTAACCAGAAAACAGATAAGCTAAAGACAAGAGTTCATTCTTATTTCGAGTTCCAACCAGCATGGTTCTCCTACACTGGGCTCCTCCAACATCACTGGGCTCCTCCAACACATGGCTTATTCCTGGCTCCTTTCTTCTTGCCCTGTCTCCTATGTAAGTCCAGTTCTTTTTGGGGGGGGGGGAAAGGCACACCCAGAGGACCTCCTTGGAAATGACAACAGAGAAAGAGAAGCAGCAAGAATAGGAGACTGGAAGACAATGAAGGTGAAGTGGTAGCACAGTTAGTGAAGAACGATGAGCAGTAAAAAGATGGCAGCCATACAGCTAATTCAGTTTCCAGAAAAGACCTTGTACCATAAATAAGAGGATCCACACCTTTGGGGGAAAACTAAGGCAAAGTCAGTGATAGAGTAGGAGCGTTGCAGGCAAAAATTTGGTCTAGGGGTTAAGGTGCTGGGCTAGAAACCAGGAGACTGAGAGTTCTAGTGCCATCTTAGGCATGAAAGCTGGCTGGGTGACCTTGGGCCAGTCACTCTCTCTCAGCCCAACTCCCCTCACAGGGTTGTTGTGGGGAAAATAGGAGGAGGGAGGAGTATTAGGTATGTTCCCTGCCTTGAGTTATTTATAAAAATAATAAAGGCAGGATAAAATTTAGATAAATAAATAAATAAGGTTCTTTGGTTCCATCATTATATCATTAAAAAGGGATGCAAAGCTGTCAACCAGCATAGACCAGTCTTTCATGTGTACTACAAAGCCCAGCATCCCAACTGGCAGGCATGCCAATTGGAAATTTTGGTGCAGTCCAACAACAATGGAAACCCACCAGGAAACTGAAGAACCAGACTGAACCAATAGGCCAATAGTCTAATTAGTCCATTCCCTATCATCCCAACGTAAGAAACTGTCCCCTTCGTACACCATTAGCCTGTAAATCTGTCATATTTACAGAGACACCGTACTGGAACTGCTGTTAACACAAGAACTTCGGTTGAAGGTCTTTTTTCTTAGGACTGTCAAAAGATTATTCAACTCCCATAAATCAAGCTTTTTAAAAAGTGGAAAATAGAAAGACATGTACCCTGCACTTACGTTATTTCACCCTCAGAAATTCCAAGTCTGGCTGCATCTCACCATCAATTCCAGACAGATGACCTTTTGACCCAAAGGTAGCAAGCCAGGCAGATATCTCACTGTCTTCCAGAGAGGGAGAGGGAGGGAGAATTTTTCAGGGTAGGGTAATGGGGAATCATCTATGCAAACCGACGTCAGCCAACAGCAATGAATCTACTGGCTGGCTGTAAATCAAGAGTGGGATAATAAGCACATCCATCAAATCTTTGCTCGTGGCTTCAAGACAGAGATAAGCTTGGTGTGTGCAGCTAAGGCTTATGTTATCACAACAGTTGAAGAGTCGCGCAACACAGCCGGGCAATTAGGATTAACCCCATTTCTAGCATTTCTGCAATGCCCTGCCATCTTCCTTGAAGGAAAAAGTTCCAACCATTTGACAAAGCCCACTGGTCCTCTGCAGAATCTGTGCTAATTTTGGCTGTGATAACCAATAATACCTTCACCATCCTTCACAATCACTAGGCTGTCCATCAGATGGACAACTTCTTAGTGAAGACCTTAGAAGCTGTCAGCTGGCAGGAACCTGGAACAAACAAATTCTTCCCTAAAGAAATTGTATCTTTTAGGCTTTATTAGCTATTCTTTCTTCTTGCCCCCTCCCCCAAATATTAACAGATCACAGCAAGTTAGAAAATCGTATACACAAAACCCATCAAAAACATTAAAGCATCAAGGAGATAGAAACATTAAATCACAATGCAATAAAAACATCTCAAACTTGTTTTCAGTTTTAGATAAGAGGTACATATCTCTCTGTGTGGAAGGGTTGGTGGGAATGCTCCATAGACAAAATCCAGTTTCTGATACTCAGCAACAAGAGCCCATATTAGTACAGAGTAAGGTATTAAGGATTGGCAATGGACATTCCATTGCCTGCATATCCTAATTCTTCTGAATGTTGATTTATTGAATGATTTTATTTTCTAAATTAACAGATTAAAGCTGAAATGGGTATGGGAAAATCACAGTCCAAAGACTGGGTTGAGTCTCAGTAGACTCAGTGAGTCTTCATGAAATGCCTAATGTCCGCCTGACAATCTCTTCCTTTGTATGTCATCATGTTGATTCTTGATGACTTCAGAAAAGTAGACCGTTGTTCAACAGGTGGAATTAGCTGTCACGATTGCTTGCCTCTTGGGTCCTATGTGCTATTTTTCATTCACTGCATCCACCTGCTTTCTCATTTTTGTAAACCGAAGCCATAAATTCTTTGCTTCCTTTTGGCTTTGGTCACACCCACCACTGGCACTTGCTTGTGCACAGAAGGATTTTCAACTAGGAACGGATGGAAAAGGTTCTACATTGGTAACCTATAGCAAAAAATGCCATTGTTAATTGGGATCTAGCAAGTTGGTAGTTCCTCCTTCTCTACCATAATACCCTTTTTGATAAGGAAGGAATGTGGTCACAGATTTCTGTTGGAAACAAATCTGGGCATTCTCTTGCCCCTGACTTTAGTGTGCCATTGATGGTAGGATGAAAAGAAGTCCAGCTACTGTTATCCTTTTCCCAATTGTCCTTCTGCAAAATTGTATTTGAAAAAAAGCTGCATTGCTAAAAGGAGTGGAGAAATGGTTATCACAACACTTTAAAAATTAGCTTTCACTGGGGTAATGTTCCTTGCATTACCCCAGTGCAAGCTAATGAACCATGGATCAGGTATATTTACACATTAAAAACCAACATAGAATCATTTACCTTTAAAAAGGTTCTCTGGTAATGTATGACAATTAAAGGAAGATGCATATAAAGGCTTTGGGTTCATTAGTTCAGAACCCTGTCGGATCAGAATCCTACCTTCTGTATTTCTACTGACTCCCATCAACTGCTCTGCAGTTCAGTGAGTGTGGCAGAAAATAAATAAGAGTCCTTCTAAGGGGTTCACATCAAAGAAAACCATGCAAACCCTAGAGATGGGGAAGCAGAATGGTCATGCTGCCTGCACTGAATAAGTTGCAGCTAACCTAACTATACTGCTGAGTCAGTGTAAAATAAACACAGCCAAGGACAGCTTTCAGATTCCCTGCAGGCAGAAATGGGCACTTGATTGACTCTATGCTTTCTCTTGTTCTGGTCTCCCAGGACTGTACGCTTTGATCCCCTTTCTTTTCTTTCTTGGCAACATTTTTGGAAAGACACTTCGAGGTATTTTGCAGTAAATAAGCCCCCTTTCTCTCCAAGTGCTTGCAAAGAATAATTGAAATAAGATTGCTGTCTTCAGTTCTAAAGGGCCAAAGTTGCTCTTAAATTGCCAAGTATAGTTCCTGTTGTCTGGCAGAAAATCACACTCATCTTACAGCATCAAGCCATGACTGGGAATATTTTGCATTTGTGTTGATTGCCAGTCATTGCTACTGGAATCTAAGTTACCGGTTTGGCTTACATTAAATTTGAGAGATGGCCCTTGAAATAATGGATCTCTCTTCTTTTAAGGTCTCTGGCTAGGTTTCCAAATCACTTTATATCCTCAGTCCTCCTCCTCCTCCTCCTCCCTCCTCCTCCCTTCTCTTCTCCTTGGTACAAACTTTAAAATCAACCAGTTTAGCGTTATTGAATTTCTGTGTATAGTTCAGTTATATATCCTGTATGTGAGCAAAAGAAAAAAAAAGAAGGATTTTCTCCAGGGAACCACATGGCACCAGCCACAGAAGAGAGATATAAGTGAAATAATTATTTGCTGGCAGTGTATTCTTGCTCCCCTTGTGCCTATCTCCTTATTGTGAAACACAGTTACACCCTCAGTTTGGCTGCTACCCAGTACCACCACCTAATTCTCCTGTAGTTCAGCCAGGCTCAAAATCTATTCAGATGTTCCCATGTCTCTGCAACCTGGGTGATTGGTGGTGCTAGGGGGGTGGGGGGAGAGACATAGAGATGGGAGGGATAGGGAAGGGAGGGGAAAGGCTGGTGGCTTTCCCAGAATTTGATGTCTTTTGAAGGCTTGAGAATTCTTTCACAGATCCCACCCCTGCTGCTGGAAGCTTCAATCACAGGGCATTCTGACAGTTGAGAAGGGCTGGGGGCTCAGCCTTCTCCCTGGGGCCTGGCCCATTGTGGGAACAAACATATCATGCCAGTTGGTTTCATTAAAGGGCATCTGCAAACACATGAAACCACTTAACTCCTTGAGTGTCTAAGGCAGTGTTTCTCAACCTTGGCGACTTCAAGATGTGTGGACTTCAACTCCAGCAAGGCTGGCTGGGGGATTCTGGGAGTTGAAGTCCACACATCTTGAAGTTGCCAAGGTTTAGAAACACTGATCTAAAGGCTCCTGAGCACCACTCCCAGTTTTATTTTTTTGAGCCATTCAATCGTGTCAGATTCTTGGAGACTGCCTGGACAAGTCCTTGCAGTATTCTTGGCAGGTTTTTCAGAAGTGGTTTGCCATTGCTTCCTTCCTAGGGCTGAGAGAAAAGCACCTGGCCCAAGGTCATCCTTGGGCTTTGCGCCTAAGGCGGGACTAGAACTCACGATCTCCTGGTTTCTAGCCTAATGCCTTAACCACTACACCAAACTGTCTCTCTACTCCAAATTTAGGTGTAAGTAAAGAGAGACACCACTCAGCTTTAGGCAGCAATGGAATTGGGCAGGACCAGAGAGATTTAAAACACCAGCAAAGCATTTTGCCCCATTCATCTTTAAGCTGAGAAGCAGTGCAATATTCTGGAACAACTGCAGGGAAAACACAGAGCCCAGGATTGGTTCCAGATTGGATCCCAGAACACAGCTACTGACATCCATCTAGTTCAATTCCATCAAAGAATGTTTTACAAGTAGGGAATGAAAAACATTCCTTCCAATATGATGGAGGAATGCCTAGCCAGGATTTCTTTGAACCTACCTCTTCCTTCATAGAGAGGCAAGCCACCTACTGTCTTCAAACTACATACCTTCACACTGCTTGATGGCTGCGAGGGATGATTTGTAGATGGGGAAAATTATCCATGGCAGATTTCTCCAACAGCAGAATTTTTCAACCCCTCTAAATACATTGGCTGTGTTTATATAACACATTACACACCACCACCACCCCACAATGGCCTGGTTGGCATCTTTTGCTAAGACAGTGTCTCAGTTTCCCACAGACACTGAACCACTAACCACCCAACCCCATTTCAGCCGAGTTTAGTGAGTTGCACCAACTGCTCCACAGCTTTTGAAGTCCATTAGAATTCAATCGCCAAATCCCGAGTGAGAAGTCTTAATTATTTATTCATCTCTTCTCCAAGAATCAACTCATGTTAAGTGCTTTAGCTCAGCATTCCTTAAATCACTACTATGCGGTAGACCTATATTATTGTGCCTGGGCTGCAACTGAGAACTGATGGAGAGAATGGATCCTACATCTTGGACAGTAGCAGAACTCCCAGCAGCAAGCTGGCCCTAGAGACTAAAACAATCAACAGCCAATGATCAGCAAGGTTAGTAATTGGGCCTGAAGATAAACCAGGACTCAAACAGAATCAAGCAGAATCAGAGACAAAGGCCAATTCCAGAAACAGTCCAGGCATCAAAATGCAGAAGTCCCAGCATGCAGAAAGAATCAGAAAATCCACAGCCATTGTTCCGGTGCTGGTTGCTGGGACCTGAGGGCTTTTGCATCCAAACCATAACCAAGCCCCAGCTGCCAGAGGTCAAGTCATGCAGGAAAAAAATCCCTCTTCATGATTTAGGCCCTATTTTCAAATCAGCTAAACTTATGAACAGGCCTACTTCTCTGAACTTGTTTCCTTAGGCAGCTCTTCTTCCCACAACTGAAGTTTTGAAAGCTGTTCCTTGAGGAAGCATACATGCCATTTCTGGACCTCTGTCAGGACCATGGACAGGATGAGAGGTTTTCATAATCCCAAGACCGAAAAAGTGTAACCTGTAGAGCTCCCTGCAGGACATCAGGCTAGAGCCGGCTTTTTAAGTTACACAGAGCCCTACCTATCTTCAAATGAAGATTAAATCAAACTTTGTTTTGCCCCCAACATTTGTTTTTTGCATTTATTATACCTATTCCTTTTGCCTTTTAGTTTTTTTCCAAAACGAAAACAAAGAAATACAGAGTTTGAATTGTCTTATGCACAAACCTTAATCAACACAAGTGTATCCAGCTATCTAAAATAAAAATTTACCACAAGAAAAGAGCAAAGCATGAACTTGTAAATGAATAAATAAGGCAGGGTATAGGGGCATCCAATGTGGGAGGGTCAAAAAATTCAAGATGGTGGCCATGACCTCATGAATGAAACTTCAGTTCTTGTGAAGTTTGTGTCACACGACATGCTTTTAAAAAGTGGGGGGGACTTCAATTGTTCAATCACAGCCATCATCTTGACTTTTTATGCCCCCTGAGGATGCTTTTGGCAGAGTCACAGCAGTGTGGGAAAAATAAATAAAAAGTTAGAAGCAAGTCAGGTCCAACCTGCACTAATTCAGACTCAGGCAAGAAGAAATTGCTCAATTTCTCCAGATCCTGCCTTAGCTTCTCCTCTTCTTTTCTTCTCTGTAACTTCCCTTCTCACAAGAGCTCCTATTTTTCTCCTTCATCCCCCTCCCCTTTAAATCCAACTGTGGTGATCCAAGCTGTGGTGGGTCTTTATGCAGCTCATAAAACTCTCAGATAAAAGCTGAGATGGACAGCAGGGGTCAGAGTTCATACAATATACCCCGCCCTGTTTCATTTACAACTGGAAGTCACCTCATTAAATACAACACTTCTCTTCCCCACTTCCACCCCTTGGCCTAGTCTTCCTGCTCTTATTCAGGGAGGGGCCATGAAATTTCAGGTATTAGGTTGCTACTTGGCTGACTCCCTCTGTGCTATGGGCTGTGCTGTGTTTATTTTCGCATGCTTTCGGCTGGGCAATGCAGTGTCCATGGTCACAAATATATTATTGGCTTTTCCAAGCCCCTGCCCTACTTGATTTGATTATTTTTAAAGAGTATTTTAAAGGAAATAAATAAATGGGAAGCTGATAGGTGGTGAAATCTCAAAATAAGAGCTTACCACATAGGGTGACTTTAGAAAATAAAAATGGTGATTGGCTAGAACACTGCTTTGTAAAATGTGTCCACTTACTCAGGAATATTGTAAGGGTAGGTTAACCTGGTAGATAATACTCAGGGTGGGGAACGGAGGTTGCAATATAAAAATCTCACTTCCAAGTCTAAATAACGGGCTGGTAGCTTCTCCTCTGGGATGCTGTATCTGAGTCTGATACTGTGTCCCAAAGATTTGCAAGGAAAGTGCTCAGGTGTTGGCATAATAGGGACGACATTGCCTTCAAAGACCAGGATGGTCCTACCCTTCCAGAAGACCCACTGCCTTGTTAAGCTCATCTCCAGATCATTTCTCCAGCCAGCAGCAATTACATCACTCTTCCCAGCATCAGAGATGGCATCACAATCAATACAATGGATTCTGAACCTAGCAAATTCTCTTTAGTTACAAGAGGGTCCTCCCATGGGACTCCTTAATCATGCAGTTTAGGACTGTTATTTCCAATCTGATGCTCAACAGATGTGCCTAACGGGATAAGGGGAGTTCAACACATTTGATAGGCAACCAAGTTGGGGGAAATCTGGTTTCAGTGTAGAGTTTTGCCTGCTTACTGGGCAAGTCTCCAGCCTGAATTCCATTTGGAGTTGCCATGAGGTAGAACTTTTGCTTTAAATGTGAACTCTTATATTTATCTGGAACTTTCTGGTCCACATTGACTTTCTGCTAATATTACACTTGTGCCAGATATCGGTTCTGCTACCTTTTGATGGTCAGGAAGTTCTTCTATATATTTAAATATAGAGCCAGGTTCCATGCTTGAATGAAATAGTCAAGATCATAATACAAATTACATATATTTGAGTTATTGTGCACAGTTATGTTGACTGAACTTCAAAAAATGTTATAAATCTGGACATGTTGCAGAAAATGTCAACTGAAAGGATTAAAGGGCTGGAGCAATTTATGTATAAACAAAATCTGGGTGCCCTTTAGCCACTAATGATGGATTTTTGAAGGAAGCAGATCAAGTGTCACTAATCATGAGGAGCATTAATGGTCTTCTGGAGAAAAGGCAGCTTTCTTTTGCTGGAGAACACGAGAGGAAGGATGTGTTGTATCTGAGCTTAGCTTCTTGGCCTTCTTTGGACAGACTGGCCACTGGACAAGGTTAAGGAGGCTTCTTACCCACCTTGCCATTATGTTCTTTTGCTGCTGAAGCCAACCTATGAAGTGACTATAATATTTGAATCGGTGTACTCCATACAATCCAGCATACAAGGGTCCCAAAACTGATGTCAGTTCTCTTTGAGATCTGGGATATCAATTGTGATGTTTAGCTAACAGACACTGGCTATATTTGCATAACCCAGCCACCCCCTCCTCTCCCAGTCACCTAAGTCATCTTCACCCACTGGCAGTACAGAACATGGGATGGCTCCAGCCATTTGTTACAACTTCCCAGCCAGTGCAAAGGGGACAAGGAGTCTATTGTTTATTTCCCTGTGTCCCATTTTTTCTCCTTGTCCTCCTCCTCCTTCTCCTCTTCCTCCTCCTTCTTTTTCTTGAAGTGCTCTTCTATGCCTTCATCTTGTTCACATAGGACAGAAGGTGAGGAATTCTTTTTTTATATACAGTAATGTTATTAAACATTACAAATAAAAGATAAAAACTAATACAAACCAAAGGAAAGAATAGAAAGAAAAATAGAAAAAAAATATACTAAAAAAAAAAAAGAAATATATAGAGAAATGACTTCCCCCTTCATCACAACAAGTATAAACAATTTTAGTGACTTATCACTTTTTCTTAAAATACAACAAATGATCTCTTCTACCCATATCTTATGTCTTAACTATAAACAAATCCTTAAAGCCTCATCATTTCAGTCCTGATCAGTAAAAGTCCATTAAGGGTTACCAGAGATAACAAGATATCTATTTTAACCTTGATCAAATAAACCAACTTTATATTCCTTCCTTTTACTTCTAACAATCTTGATCTTTAGTCCCTTCAAATAAAGTTCCAGAACTTGATTTCTTTTTATTTTTTCATTGTCCCTTCTCACAAAAGTCTTCGAAGCTTTAACAAGTCTCTTTTGTAGATCCAATATAGGAAAGTTATCCAGGTTGCTAATTTGGTTTTTTATTTGTATATCCCTTTTAATTATTAAGACATCAGCTGGTTCCATTTGTATATCCAGTGTAGCAACTTTTTCCATATCATTCTTGTAGCCTGTCATTTTTAAATCCACTTTCAGATCAGTCTCAGTCTTGTTCGGTAAAACTTGTTCCTCTTCCATAACATATTTTAAACTCCATCTTTCTATAATGGCAGACTCTTAAAATTATCTTCTGGGCCCATTGTTCACAAATATCCTCCAATACATCCAATGTATTAAATAAATACATTACATAATAAAGTAATATTATATTGCATTATGTAATTAATAGTTTATTTTGTTCCATTCTGTATTAGTGAGTCAAATTTAAATGTTCTTCTCCTTTAATTGTAATCTTTAGTTTTTCCTGGTTCCCTCTAGTGTCCAACTTTCCAAGTCCCGTCATATCATGTTTTTTAAAGAATTCGAAACAAAAGCATTTTCCCATGGGAAGGATTCTTATAATTAATTCCAACTCTTATTTCAGATTCATCTGGACCCTTAGTCCATTGTAACTTTCCAAAATCAATATTCAAATCCCCCTTTTTCTGTTTATTCCACACACACACAATTTTTTAAAAGTCTTTAAACTTGTATTTAAAACTTCTTTCATTAAGGATTGAAGGAAGCTCACCCAGTGTGGTAAAACATGTCATTCCAAAGGTTCCTAATAGCTGAAAGGCAGTTAATAAACTATTTCCAGAAGTGATTAGAAAAGGAAGTATGCGAACCCAGTGTCCATAAAGGTGCTGACTGTGGTTTGAACAAAGATAGTTCCAGAACTCCAGAGACTGCTATCTTGTGGTCTCCTCATGAGGAGCAACTGTCAGGAGCAGTTGTGGGTGATCTCGAGTCCTCGCCTTGTCTGGAGAGGAATCACAAAGGGCCGGTCTATTCACAGGCTCTTCATTCCACCACGGTCATCACTCTGCTTTTAGCAGAGCCGTCTTCAGTTTCCCATTTCTTCCATGGAAGTCAGACGGTAAGGAATTCTTGATGCTGCCATTTTATAGTCTAGCTAGTGCTATTTACCTCTGACTATGCTCCTTCCACAAATTGGTGACCTACAGGAATGGTGGTGGGCTTTGCATATTAAAAGAACTAAGCTGCCATTACAGAGAGTCTTGATGTCATTGATTTGTTGGTAGGAAGCAAAAGCTGAAGAGACAAGGATGTCACTCCAACATTACATGGCAAAAATAGCAGGTAAGGAAGGCTGGTGAGGTTAACCCACATGACAAAATCCAATAATCAGATCTACGACATTAACTCTCCTCAACTGTTGTTTTCTAAAGGGGTGGACTGCATTCTTCTATCATACATTGGCAGCTTGGCCATTAGGGAGAGAGAAGGGTTGTAGTCAAATGCTTCTGGAAGGCATCAAGTTGGAGAAAGCTGAACTGTTTAGAACACTCCTGGTGTGTCAGTTCTGAACAATGACAGAATGCCCTTGAATATAAGATTTCTAAGTAAGAGACTTATCTAAGCATAGGAATTTACCTGGAAATAATTATGTTTATCTGTATTGCAGGCAGCATGTGAACAAGCTGTAAGTCATTGTACCACCAGGATCGAACAAAGGTGGAAGCAGGATCTGACTCCAATGTTCATCCAGGCATTCCTTCATGTCTATTAAAGCTGCAAGCATCCAGAGGATTAGAGGCCTCTGATGCTTGGGGTAAACCACTCTCCTCTGGAATCCTGCTTCCTTCCAAAACCTGTTTTTACTGGCATCTTCAGCCAGTGTCTTCCTGTCTTCCCAACCAGGGCCGCAACTAGGGTCTGTGTCACCCGGGGCAAACATGGATTCCATGCCCATTTTGGCACCCCCCCCAGCACAGTGCCCGTTGCACATGCCCACTTGCCCCCCCCCCCCACAGTTGTGGCCCTGTTCCCAACACAACCCATTTGGTGCTCCCCCTGCCACTAAAAATGACAGTGTCAACCAAAAATGTGGGTCTGTGATGAGATACTCTTAAAAGCCAAAGAATGGTGTCTGTCTGATAAATGTGCTGCCCCCTGCAGGGTATGGCATGATTGTGCACATAGCTTCAGAAAACAGAATATGGGTTATAGCTTTAGATTCTTTATTTCACCCCCTCCCCCTTGTTTCTTTAAAGAGAAATGTATGATTTGGCTGTATTAATGAGCTAACTAAGGTTATTGGGGGTAATGATCAGTGATCATATCCCACAATGCACTGCCTGCTGAAGATGAATGGCTTAATTAAGAAGCAGGTGTGTTGCTCTGAGTACTTTTAGGTTAGTATTCCATGGCAGATTATTGTTTGCTTGATTATAACATTCTACCAGTGGAAGAACTGAGTGGCAAACAGTACATTTTCCTCAACGGAAAAAAACAGAAAAATATCAGGGGTAGGACTGAAGGATGAAAGCAAGAGAACTGAAGAAAGACAAGCTACCACTGAATTTTTAAAAATTCCATGATTTGCAGCTCAGACCCATAAAGAAACCTATGCAACAACTGACTTTTTCCCCTTGATTCTCAGAAATTGCCTACCCTGTTTGTAAATGTCATTGTTAATTAAGAAATGTTGTAGTTGGCGTTTGTGTCTTTAAAAAGCGTTGCATGAATCCCAGACATGGGGGAGTCTTCATTCCACTTCTAGAGCTCAGGGAAAGGAGATCAGAAGTAAACGGGGCCACTGACCAAAGACATTCTAGAGTGCTACAAGCAAATGTCATTCAGGTATGGATTCTCCATCCCATTTGCTTCTTAGGAAGAGCCTTATTATTGCAACTTCTGGAGATGTTCCCTCCACCGACATGGGAGAGAACCATGCCACTCATTTTCAAGCAAATGTGGTCAGTAAAACAGAATTCTGGGGCCACTTAAATCTTGACTCTATAATAGCCATCACCAGGTGTATTTGACACAACTCCCAACATTGTCTCTTCTAGCTATTGTTCTCCCACAGTGGTGGATATGTTAGAGGCAGCAATGCTGTCCTGACTCAGCACCTCCTTTGTTTAAAAGAGAAAACATCCTGAAGTTTTAACAGTCTTTTTTCACAATCCTCTTGACCCCAGTCACCTGAGAGAGGTCAGGGGTGTGAAAGGTTAATACCTTTTCACATGTAGGGGTCAAGGAGTTGCTACTGTTGCATAATTTGCTCCCTCTGTTTTCCCAGACCCCTGTCCCTCCTTGTTCATCCACAAAGGAAAAAATCTAAACAAATCTGGTTCATAGCATAAGACCTCGGCTGAGGTGGGGAAGGGAGAGGTACTTGATAGTGGCATCTCATCTTTTTGACCTTTGCCTTTGTAATTGTTTGACCCTCCAGATGTGTTCATCCAAATGGTAGAAGTTTCAGGAAGTTTCAACCAGGGTAGACAGCTGTAGCCGTACCTCCAATATCAGGATAGGATAGCTATCCTCCTGTGCCCCATTCATATTCTGATGGGCAATTCAAATCCTGTTTCTTTTTTTTTCCAGTGCCATCAGGTAGCGAATGCCATCATTATTTCCAAGTTGCAAATGTGTTCTCAGGTTTCTTTTCTTGGATGTTGTTTATTGATCCATCGGTTTGATCATTCTTGGTTATTTTGTTGCACTTGTTTTATTGTACTAATTGTTCCCCAGGTGGATTGAAGTGGCCTGCAAATTCTGTTAAATAAATAAATAAGGTGTTCCCAGAATTATTAACTCATCCATATCCTATTTACCCCATTAAAAAACACACACACATTTTAATTCCTCCCCCTCCCCCTCCCCCTCCCCCTCCCCCTCCCTCTTCTTCTTCTTCTTCTTCTTCTTCTTCTTCTTCTTCTTCCTCTTCCTCTTCTTCTTCTACAAAAATCAGGATACAAATGGAAGGCTAGGCCACCATGTGCTAAAACAAATAACTGGAAGGAAAAGCTATTAAAATGATGGGGCTATTCCTGGTACTCAAATCTACACCCTGCCAACAATATATATATATAAACATGCACGCATGCATACATGCCCTCACATATATTGAAGTTGAGGCTTCTTTACCAAATAATTCTTTATCTTCTTAGTGCCAGATTGCAAGCTTTGAGGAAAAAAGGGGATGCAAGGCTAAATAATGCAAAACTAAACAAGTTCTAGGTGAAACAAATGGATTCTGTATGAAATGGCTTCCTTAGGTTGGAATCACTACCCCCCCACCCCCATTTTGACACCTTCCCATAGGTTTGAAACAATCCAGACAGTCTCTCTGCAGCACTGCCTCTTTGGAAAGCAGGAGATTACGTTGTTCCAATTTAGCAGACAAACCAAATATATCACAGTTCAAGAGGGAAAGGAGAGGAAAGATTTTGTATCATTCCCATCCCCCTGGGGAGCGTCAAGCCGGTGTCTAATCCCTAAAGTATGAAGTGGGGGTCATACAATGGCCAGCAAAATTGTCTGGCTGTGCTGTACCAATTCCATAAGGAGGCCACAAAAGAACCACCTTCAGGGGTCGCCCCGCTGAAAAGATGAGGTTGTGGCCAAGAATGTCTTTTCTCATGCAGATGCTCGGCGCGCTTGTTTCTTGCTCGCTCTTTTGCAGACGCTGGCAAAAGCCTGCCGCTGCTTTCTTGCCAGCCGCAGATGGTATCTAACCCTAACCCCCACCAGCCTGACACTGAAAGGAAAACAAATCTCCTTCTCTCCCTCTCTTCTCGGCATCAGTGCATCTTCTCAGCTACTCCTCCACACACCCCAAACTGTTCCAGACAGAAAACAAGAGGAATTATTCATGCAAGCAGGCTTCAGACCTTGAGATGCCCTCAAAGAAACATGTTTCTCTTAGCTGACAAGGTCCTGGCAGCAATCGGTGGGCATTCCAGAAAAGCACACACAATCATTGAGAACTTTTGGCACATTAACAATACCTTTAACTAGTGAGGATGGGAGAGGTTGTTGAGTGAAAAATAATTCTCACCACTGGTACCCACATTGAGGCTGGACAGTCTATCGTTGGTTCTGTGACGATCAGGATGAGAAAATAGCACACAGAAGACAGGCAGTTCTGCTGCCCTTCCCAACCCATCACTGAGGAATGAAATTCACTTTGATAAACCTGCCTAAGTATATTGCTTATGTATTTTTGATGTTTTGTGTAATAATGAGGCAACTCAAAACAGTTAATGAAGCTATTCCAGATTTTACTGAAGAGATGATGCCCATATCATTCTAATAAGAATTTAAATGGGAAAGTGGGCATTTGGTTTTGCTGTTACTCCTTCTATGTCTGAAAAACGTTTGGGGTTTTTCAGGGGTGTCACAGGAAGTTAAAGGTTCAAAACTGCTCCTTCATCAGAGGAGGGAGATCTTCTGCAGCAGCAGAAGTGGAGGTAAGAAATAGTTTGACTCTGATTTTGTAGTGTCAAGGTTGTTCTGCTGCTTTGGATTTGAAACAGTTTTGTAACCAAGACTCCACATAGTGAAAGAAACAGAGACTATTATTGAGGATGATCCTGCACAAAATAAGTTCCACCTTGGAGTTACGCTTTCACGAAGAAAGGGCAACAGCATGATCCATATTAGAGTTTATTTGGTCATCAATTTTCTTTTGCAGATATTTGATTTTTCATTTCAAAATAGCTGTCAGCCACACTAGCAAGAAGGAGAAAAACACTTGTAGTGCAAATGTTTTATTATGGTTGCTGTATAACTTATCAACAGAATGGCTCCCAGATGAAATTCAGAGATATCTTTTAGTTTTCCTGCCTGATTAACAAGTTGTCTATCAAGATACATGAGACCTGCTGAGCAGGGTGAATTCCCAGGCTGCCTGCTCCTGATCCAAAGAACAGTCCCTAGTTCAGAGCATAGGATTGTGCAGCCAATATAGTAGTTAAGAACCAGGAGTCAACATAATCAGTTGGCCTCCAGGAAGGAGACTCTGTTGCCATTAACAGGGCTCCACTGGCCACTTGATCACAGGATTGTCTTTATGATCCCAAATAACAGAAGAAGATGAGGTCTCTTTCTTCCATTGATTGGCAGGCCTACCCTATTTTTAATTATCCATTTGTTGTCATATTGGACTAGATTGGTGATGACAAGGAACCAGCCAAAGAACAGAGCAGAAGATTCTTCAACTGCATCACTGCTCCCTGTTTCCCAAATACTATGAATAGCATCTCCTGGTGTGATTCTGAAACTCTGGGACAGAGAATGAGTTGTGCAGTTCTACCCACAATTGGATGCCAAGATCAACTCTTATTAGCCACATTTTGTCATTTTCATCATAGCCTCTCAACTTCCCTCTATCCCAGTATTCTTGGCAGGAACTTCAGAAGAGTCAGCCAGGATAACGTTTTGTATCACTAAGGATGGGAACCTCTAAAAAATGAAGAATGCCCTTTGGCTAGTTCTGGAGGCCCAGAAATTGATGTTCATTGTTACAGGGGAAACTTTTTGGCAACCTACTCCACTAATTCAAATTGCCTGAGCCATTGAGACAAAATAATCAGCAGTTTGAGAGACAAGTCATGTTTCCCATAAACACATGTTTTCATTTAGAAATAACAGAAACAATTTGTAAAAAGAAGGGATGGGGGGAAGGTGCCATAGAAGTTCAGGGTGGTTTTGTTTTGTTTTGTTTACAACCAATTATACCAAAGTGACACCAAGAGCTTTCACAGAAGAATGAGCAACTAGAGAACTTTGGCCTCAATTCTTTGTTTTCTTCATTTAATTGGACACAAAATGGCTCATGATAGAACAACTTGGGGACTGGCTCTTGTGTTAGGTCCAGTTGAACTTTCCTTCTTCAGCTGGCAGATGTTGGATTCTGGGGCTCTGTTAGGGCAGGACTTTGCAGCAGACATCCAAATCCTTTCTCATCATGCAAAGCAGGAGGGACAACAAGTCCCCTTCTACCCCCCTGGCCAAGAAGAGAAAGAGTCTGACACAATTACTGTATGAACAAATGCAAGAACAAGGCTTGGCTTGACCAAGTCCTGTCTGTCTCACTTCACCTCTTCCAGACAGTGCTAATTCCTTGGCTCCATGTTCCAAATCTCATCTCCTTATCAAACCTCATTCCCAGGGGTATGGCATGGTGAGGGGCACTTCTATCACAGGCCTGGTTGATGCAGAGTGATTGGTATTATCTCACTCATCCTTGAGCTCTGTACTGACAGTGCTTTTCATGCACTGAAGATTCTCTATGGCCTCATCAGTGCTTCCAGATGAGCCAGGGTCCCAGAAAACAGTGTAATTTACTCTGATCCCAACTTTGATTGCTAGCTTTAAGAATGAATTTTGAATACATATGAGGGATGCTTGGGTATGGTTAATCCGCAAGTTGGTGCATAGACCAGAGTCTGCAACTTGCCCATCCTTGCATTTTGGTAGAATGGCCAAATAGGGTGTCACTCTTTTCTTTTTGTTCTCCCCCCCCCCACCATATTTGAGGGCTGCTGGGTCACAGTGGCAAACCAAGAGGAAGGAAGAAACAAAGGACCCAGTGTATCATCTTGACCACGTTGCATTCCCCTACCTTCTCTTTCAAAGCCTGTCTTATTTCTGCGTTTTTCTCTGCATAATAGGATGGCAATTAAATTGCCCAGGGATGAGTGATGTAAAGCTGGGAAGAAGCCTTCCTGATCACCAGTGCTGACATATAACTGCCAAGGAAGCAGCTCTCCACTCAGCCTGGTTTAGCTGAAGAACTTGTTCCAATTCTATCCATTGTGACTGAACAGGTCATGAGCAAGAGCAGAGATGCTTTTGACCTTCCTGAAATGCTTTGGAAAATTACAGGACCTTTAATACTCTTAGGCAAAGACTTGTGTTTATAACAGATAACATATGCGGGCACAATGTATACTTTGTACATTATATGCCATAAAGAATAAATCACACCCTACATGAACTTAAATTCATTGCATTTTACAGCCTGCTTTGCAAAGCAGATTTCTGCTACTGCAATTTTTTGGGGGGTGGGAGGAGGCCACTGTTGGTCTTCATGTGGTTTGCACTCCAAAAAGTAGGTAGCTATACCATAAAAAGGTGGCTGTGGCCAGGCCAAAGGTTAGATTTCATCACCATTGAAACAGAATTAACGTTATTTCTCCCCCTGCATTTAATCATTTCCCCTTTCTGTCCATCAAAAGTGACAATTCAGTGGCGACTTCTAAAGAGGTTCCAGTGGTTGCACCCAAGGCTTTCCACACTGTGCATCCTGCTTTAAGCCACAACCATTCTCAGTGAGTCAGTCACTGGCAGATTATGCTGCAGGTTACTTCAGGTAAGGGCCTATAGCAGCCCACATGAGTAGCCTGAGCATGCAACCCCCCATTCCATTCCGAGCTGTCAATTACACAGCAGTCCACCTGCAAGCTCTAGCAACGTCCCTGGAATGTGACCTCTGTGCCCTCTCCTGCCTCTTGCAAAGGATCAGGCTTCATGCCACCCCATATTTTAGCCCATGGCAGGAATCTAAGGTGGGATTGTTTCACCGAGGAAAGCAGAATGTCTCTTTGCTGCAGCTGAACAAGCCCACCAAGAAGGAAGCTTATTAACAGCTGTGGACAGACAACTGGCCTTGCAGGGTAAACCCATCCCCTTCTATTGTCCCAGAATACCTGCCTTGTGGCAACACTCTGACTTGACTTGCTTTGAATGACTTTCATATTTAAAGAGCATGTAGGAAAGCAAGTCACCTGCCTCTGGAATCACCCTGTCCTACAAGAAAGACAGTGTGCCCAGCATAGGCCCTGTTGACGTTCTTGGAAAATATAAAGTGTGGCTGGCTGCAAATGAGCTCTTTGTTCAGATTGGTCCCCCTGTTCAGTTTAAGAAAAAACGACATAACTTAGGGGTAGTAGAAGGCATCCTTGGGGAGAAGAGGAGCATCAGAGTGAGAATTCAGCCATTCCTGGTTCAATGCAGTTCTCCCACACCCTGATGTGGTTGGTGGCAGATATAGTGCTGAATGCCACGGGCAATAATGCTGAGGTGCCACCAAGCAACTGCAGATTAACTCCCTCCCCTCCCCTCAAATACCAAAGACATTGTCTCACACAGATGCAGCCCCAGGGCTGAGTCCATTCTATGGACTCATGGCATCTTCATGCAAATGACACACATTAGATAATTTCCTCTGTGTCATGATGACACATGTGATGTCCCCAAGGCTGGTACCAGGCATCTTGGAGAGGGAAGTGAAAAGGCTGCTGGCTGGTGCAAAGTCAGTGCAAATTCTTAGAGAAGGATTGCAGAGTTGTAGCAAGTTCAAAGCACACACCCAAGATGCTAAGGTAACATTGACCCGAGTTCCATGCCATGGGCCTCAGATGCTTTGGCAGTTAACAGGGTGCAGTGTTGGTGGCAAGTGTGTTTCTGCGAGCTGGAGTCCAAGCATTTGCCCAAGTATGCCTTGGAGAGAGAGAGAGAGAGACTGCAAGCACTTTTCCTCTCAGAAATAGTTAAGCTCAGAGAGATAGAGAGGGAACAAGCCCTGAAGACTTTCTGGAAAATTCTGTAACTGCAGACAAGAAGCAGACCAGGCCGGTAATGCTGCTGTGACTTGGCATCTATTCAAGAGAGCAAATTCAGAAGGGCCTCGGGTGGGTTCCCTGGAAGAGAGAACTGCAGACAGGTCTGTTGCTAATCAGAAGGACAGCTACCTTTGCCAGTATTCTCAGCCCAGGAGTCTTATGTGTCTTGTGGGGTGGATCACCTTTACCCTTCCCCCACTCCTTGACTTATTAGCACAGATTATTTAATACATGTGACATCATTGTACCACGTTCCCCAGCCCAGTGCAAAGCAGGAAAGCTGGACCTTTTTTTTCATTGGTTGATCAAGAAGGTTGATTTAGTTGTTGTTATTGCTGAACAGTCTGCTATTTGCTAAGGACAGTTTCTTGCTAATTTTATTTCTGCTTGAAATACAGACACCAGAGTGTATTCCTAATTTTTCCTTCCTTCCTTCCTTCTCCCCTCCCCTCCCCCTCTTTTCTTTTCTTTTTTCTTCTTTCTACACTACACTTGTAAATGCTGTAAACTCTGAAGGGACAAAAATGCCTTGGGCCAGATAGCTTGCAACAGAAGTCCAGTGGATGTATCAAAAGGTCCAGAAATAGCAGATTTTTTTCTACCACCACACATTGCAGTTGGGATTAAATAGACTTTTTAGCAGCCCCTCCACCCCAGCATATGACTGTGATAACCATAGGAAGGAATACTTGAGGTGGAAAGAAAAAAGAGCTCTAGACATTTTCAGATGCTGACAGCTGCTTTGGTGCTAGAGATAGCCAAAGAGATTAAAGGGGTGCTTTGATGCTAGAGATAGCCAAAGAGATTAAAGGGAAAAAAACCTCATAATTAGCAGGTCAAGATGCATGATCACCTAACTTTAAACAGCGGGTGTTGGATGTGGCTACTAGGTCCAAAGTCAGTTTGAAATCCATGTATGTTTTAGTAACTCCTGAACCAGTTCACTGGCAAAACAATAATTTGCTGAACGAATGGTGAACTGAAGAGTTTTATGAGCAAGGAATTACAAAATTAGGAATACATACTAAGCATACTTGGAGAAGGAACCTAGCAGGACCCATTGTCCTATTAAAGTATATGTACTTTGTGTGAATGTAGTGGCTAGGTTTACCCATCAGGATAAACCATAATATGATTTATTTGGTTTTGCCTTAGTGTGATGGGGAAGCATAACTTTTCCCTATTTTTTTTTAAGTGGTCCTGCCTCTTTGGAGTGCAGCCTTCAACAAGCTGTACAATGACTGATGAAGCCCTCATCCAGAAGGTAGTTGTTGCAACCATAATAAAAACAATATAAAGTTAAAGAAAAAAGGCTAACAGGGCGGGCTGTGATTCTCCCATTCCAAGGCACAGAAATATCTAGAGTAAAAACTGAACCCTCCTTCTGCACCTGGAATGGGGCAGTCTCCCCCACTGTCCTTGAAAACAGCAGGTTAGCTTGGAAGCACAAAATGTTCACTGCCAGTTACCACCCCTTAGCATTTGCCAATGCTATCTCTCTTTGCTTAATGGAAAGGATGGTTGGTCCTGAGATCTACTCATAGATCCCCTGCATTATAACTCTCTGGCTGCAAAGCCCTCTTTCTTTTCCATTGGTTCCCTGGCTGATTGTAAATTATGCCAATCTGAGCTGATCCTCTCTATGTAGAACCCTTTGTTCCTCATTTATTCCTTTTTTAATCATCATCATCATCAGTGAATTGACACATAGGACACAGCCCTGATAAGACCAGTGAGCCACACCCCTTTAAGTCCCAAAATCATTACGGCTACTAATGTGTTAATTCAGAAGTGATGGTTCATCTGGAGGAAAGAAGATAGCATAATTGCTAGAAGCTTTCAAAGAAATAAGAAATCATGAGCTGCCTCCTTGAGGTCATGTTTTTGTTTTAAGACCCATCACTGCATGTCTGGGCTTTCACAAAGAGAGAACAAAGGTTTTATTCCTTGTCTCCATTATTTGAAAGAGAATATAAGTCCACCTCTCTATGTCAAATAGAACAGTTAGAGGAATTTCTTTGGCAGCTACTCACAGCTGGGGTTAGCTTGTATTTCTGAGAATTTAGTGTGTTTCCCTTGGAGATGAAATACAGTTTTTCATTTATAATACTCGCTGCCCTTGTATCATTTGAAAAAGAGGATCTCAAATATCTTCCGTGTTCATTGGAAGACAGGAAAATAAACTTCAGCCACCACATTTATCCAAATGGGTGCACAACATATTGATGTTCCTTTAATAAGGATATGGACAACCGCATCTTTGCCCTCCAGTGTTTTTGTTTGTGACATAGAATAAAAACTAACCTGTTTACCTCCTATGCTGTTCACTATGTTGCCTGCATGTTGCTCCAAGTGACTTCACAAAGGGGAGACTTCTGGATTCCCCCTGAGTGAAACTTAAGAGGTTTAGCGATGAATCCATTAAAAAATGTCTCCGTTTGGGCATTTCTGAAGGAGTTTTTATGGTTTGGCTGGATGAACACTCTTTTGTACTGCTCGGCATCTGAACTCTGATGAAATGTGGTTTTAATTCTCTCCCCCTCCCTCCACACTTTCAATCTGGAATGTGTGCTATACAGCAATAATCAATTTTTCCCCTGTCAAATAAGCCTACTCCTCAAGTTATGAACTGAATTTTCCGGCCCTAACCCCTCAGGGTTGTTCTCCTCAAGATTCCTCTCAAAATATTATCCTGTCTTCCAGTTTTCTGGTCACAGTTTTCTTCCTCCAGCACCCTTGTGTTACTCTGTTAACTCCAGAGAGGATTCATGAAACTTTGTTTGTATAAAAACATTCAACTGCAGCTTTTCCCCCTCCACAGCCTTCCAGATGTTTTACGACAGTGACTGCCAGAGTTCTGGAAGTTATAGGACCACCACATCTGGAAGATGGCAGGTTAGGGAAGACTGGAACTGACCCACTGAAGTCAATGGATGTAGTATTGCCCAGTATTATATGCCTCATTTCAGCGTATCTGTCTGAGAATGTGTGAGTCTGGAACCAGTATCGTAAAAGAAAATGTGGTTGCTCTTAAAGGAAGCAGCTGCCA
Organism: Candoia aspera; assembly: GCF_035149785.1. Lineage (NCBI taxonomy): Eukaryota > Metazoa > Chordata > Lepidosauria > Squamata > Candoiidae > Candoia > Candoia aspera. The sequence goes on along the minus strand of NC_086161.1, from coordinate 10,756,320 downwards.
GATCATTTCCCATTCTGCCAAAGAACAGAACTCCAGTTGGCCATCTCAAATGGACAAGTTTTGTTTTCTTTTATTTATTCATTCATTTGCTTTATATCATTAGCATTTAAAAGTTTTGGCTGAAGAGAAGTTATCCTAACCCAGGACCACCATTTTTTTCTGTTTTGAATCCCAACTGCTTCATCAACTCACCAAAGGGTAATATGCTATTATTGAAGTCCACGGCTGTGTCAGAAGTCTTAAAACAGAATAAAAACATGAGATGAAAACAGGCCCTGAAGTCATTCTTGCTTCCATTTTGCAAAACCATCACATTCTCAGGCTCAGATTTTTCTAGTGGTTAAATGTTCATCTGTCAGAAAATGTCTTTGGCCACAGGAAAATGGGAAGAAAAAATACACATAGTAAGAAAAAACAAAGAACGTTCACCTCCCAAAACCACCATTACTGCATGAAATCAATCTGTGGAAAGCTTTCTGCTAGACCATAATATGAGCTAGAGGGAATGTGGACCCCTAAAGCTTTGAATGAGATCCTAAACACCCCACCCTCCAAGGTACACTCTAATTACAATTTCAGTTTCACAGAAGGGTTCCTAATACATGAAGGCTCTCATAGAAATTAATTTAATTGAAATGTAATAAAATTAAATTAAATTAAATTAAATCAAATTTATTTTTCATCCTGGCCCCTCAATATCCTTTTCCTGCCCAACCCACTTTCTGGAAATGGCCCTCAAAGTTCTATATCTGTATGGTTGCCTGTTTCCTGTGAAATCAATAAATATTCCCTTCCTGTAATGGTATGTGGCAATGACCTTGGGAGACAGGGGGAAGAGCCACAGCCAGAGGAATGGTTGGATAAGAGGCAGCTGAACCTGCAGAAGGAATATGGGTATGGCAAACTCTATCCTAGCTGTTGCATTACTTGTATCATGGCATTTTGCAAATTGGCCTCTTGTGCATCTACCTGCTGCTGGTGTTGCAACAACACTGCTGCTAGGTGCTTGGCAGATAGAGGAGTCCCCTGGGGATCACAGGCCATTCCTAAAATTCTGAGGGGGATTTTACTCTGAAAGTACATTTCTCCTCCATCACCTTTACAGCCCAAGAAACTAAGGGGGTCCCTTCTGAGACTTTGCCACATCCCCATTCCTTCCATGGGCTAAGCTGCCTCTTTTCCAACCATTCCCAGGCTCTTCCCCCAGTCTCCCAAGGTCATTCCCACCTACCATTACAATTCCCCATCCAGACATTTGAAATACTTGATAGCCAGTGGAGGATCCAGGAGTACTTTTTGCAGTCCCAAAGGCAGCGATGAGACTGCAAAATGCTCATGATGTGTGTTTGCTTGTCACCGTTCCCAAATATAGTTGCCTATACTTATAGACTTCAGCTTCGACATTTAAATTCTTCACTGTTGATGTGTCAGGTAGCCCTTCATCTCTCTTCATTTAAAAGAGATCAGGGAGAGGATAAGGAAGATTTAAAATATTTAAATATTTTAAGTTACATAAATTCACAACTGTTTTGGGAAAGCAGGTGGGGAAAATGCTTAGTGTGTATAATGTAAAAAATATTAAGAGTTTTCCTGATGTTATTGTCATGATTAAGTTGAGAAAGAAATAAACAGAAATATCTTGTTATCCACACAGTATACATATGATATTGGAACCAGATATAGCAAGGGCCAACACTTCTAATAGGTCCATGTGCATATGTTTTAAAGTACTAGGCACATTTACAAGCTAATAAAGCTTCAGACTCCTATTCAATGACATTCAAGCAATTGATACAGACCCTGTATTAGCACACTGCACCATCAGGCAAATTCTGAGGGCTTCTATGGTTGATACTCACCCTACTGCCTTCTTGTAATCATAGCCAGAATTAACACAGTAAGACATAGTAGGTCTTGGTCAAACAGAACCAAAACTTTCCTAATTGATAATCAATTCAGTCAAGGTAAATTATACTTAACACTGATAATGAGTGAGCAATTCAACAGTAGTGAGTGTATACTGGCATTTCCAGGCACTGATTCCAGATCAAGAATAATGCTTGTGTCTAATTCTAATGTACAGGTATGAAGGAGTGCTGATCTGAAGACTATCTCCTTGAGTCTGAATTCACACAACAAACTAAGCCAAGCTAAAATGGGGCTAGGTAATTGGTGATTCAGCCTGTTTTAGGCAACTCAGCAATTGTCCTAGCTTGTTATACAAACTAGGCCATCACACTAAATCATCATATGGTTTATTTGCTGGGGCCTAGCATTTTATGTGGATTCAGCAATTGCATTTAAACTTGAGTTTAGCATGTTGTGTTGAACTCAGCATGAATGTGTTCCAGAAGGTCACTTTCAGTCCCCTCCAAATCTAACAACTGTTTAACTCTAGTAGGAGAGACATCATCCATAAACGTTTGAGAAACCACCACCTTATATAGTGTAAATACTCTTATTCTGTCAAACTGGGAAAGCACAGAATATGTGCTTGTCATCAAAGAATATAAAATGCAGCAGCATAAAGCAACAGTGGACTCTAAAAATAAACTTCTGTATTAGATAACGTGAGATGGAAAAGAGATAATAAACATCATGCCCAAAATTGGAAGCCCAGCTTTTAAATATGAAGGGGAGGCATAATTCCTGGTATTAAATTTGGCTCAGGAATATCAGAATCATCATATCTTTTCTTTAAAAGTTCTGCAATTTATCTTGGGTGGGCTACAGGAACTCAAAGCATTTATCTTGATACTTTCACAACATTTTGAGCTGCCAGAAAACTATCCTTGAATTTACTGAGGTCAGACTGCCCCATCCCACCTGGATGGAATAGTACACTCTATATCAAGAATTTGGATAAAGAGAAATGTGCTAATTTAAATTGAAGTATTTACACAGGTTCTCATGGGCACAAAGATTATTTTATGAGTTGACTCAAAACAGAGAACTGCTTTATTAATTTTCTACAGCAGTTTTCCCTTATCTGGTGTCCTCCTGGAACACTGGATTATGCTATATATTCTCATGTGGCTGTGATTTCTGGGAGTTTTAGTCCAATCTGATCAAGGTGTCTCAGAATGTGGAAGGTTACTATGCATAGCCTCTAGTAGGACTGTATGACTTGATTACTGCTACATTATTAATGACAACTGTCAATGCTGCTCTGTTTCATACCCATGCTGTGTTGTGAGCAGAGATCCTGGCAACATTCTTTGAGATGAGACTGAATTTAATGTTTCATCCATGTCTCAGATTAAATATAACATAGGATTTCCTGCATCCTTTTTGACCACCTCTTCACCAACTTTTTTTTTTTAACTTTAAAGGGACCAAATGATTCTGCACTTCTCTCAGATTTGTGGCAGAAGTATGTGCAGGATTAAAAACACTCTAGAAGAAGAGGAGAATGAGCATTGCCCAGCCATGACTTTGGCAGATATGATTCTTCTGACTGCTCCTTCAATTGCAGAACTAGAGGATAGTTTTTAGGAACAAGGGATGGTGGCAGAGAAAGAAAAATTTCTTCTTGTGATGGCTGGAGAAATTTTCCAAAACTTTTCCCCTCATTTTCCTGCCTAGAAAGTGGCAAGTGTTTTATGATTTAACTCCAAGCAAGTATTGACTAGTTCACTGGTCCAGCCAGGTCAGTATTATTCAATATTCTCTAGTAACCCTCCAAACTGAACATCATTTTAAGAGATTTCTCCAGATGGGCATCATAAATTATTTGGGTCTGTATACTTGAGAAGAGGAAAATCAGCTTGTAACATCTCTTTCAAGGAGATTTCTGATGATTTTACAGACATGTCCATGTCGTTTTCTTGGGAACAATGCTGAAGTGGTTTGCCTTTTTGGCATTCCAATCTAGCTGACAGTCCTGATTGTCTAATGATCTCCCATCCAAGCATTAAGTAGACCAAACTTTGTTTGGCTTTGGGAGGTCAGCCAAGGTCAGCTGGGTGCTCTCATCAAACTGGCCATAAACCATTTAGGGCACAACCTAGTATCTGACATATGATGTGGATTTCACCATCAGCTTCAGCCTGTACAGCCAAAGGCAAGGAATTGGGGGAGATGGAGTCCAACCAATCTATCCAGCCTGAAGGGTAGTAGTAGTAGTAGTAGTAGTAGTAGTAGTAGTATGATCCAACCTTGCATATTAGAAAGAGGCTCAGGACAAGAGAAAATAGGTAAGAACCTCACAGAACAGAGAACTAACTTTTAGAATTTGCTCTCATGAGTTAGGTGGGTAACCGTGGCACGGCCATTAATTTAGTTGGTTGGAAACTTTCAAAGTTGACATCTCATGTTGGCTGTGCATTTCCTCTACATCTGGAGACTAGAGAGCTTTGAATACACTTTCCAAGACTAAGAGCAAAAGAGGAATATTAACCTCATTGGCTGCATGTGAGATCTCAGAGACATCTGGTCAATCACTGCAGGAGAAAAATCAAATGCTGTGCTTTGCAGTCCTTTGATCTAATCCAGCAGCTTCTTCCCATGGTCCTCTGTAGAGCTTAACTACTGAGCTAGGATTGGGCCAGAGGTCATGGGTATTGCAGAATGTCTGCCTCCAGCACAAGTTTTCTTCCTTAATACAGTAGAATGTCTTCACTTTGATTCCGCAGAACATAGTGCAGCCTTGTTGGACCTTGATAACACTGTCTCCTGAAAGAGGGCACAGAGACACAGAAGAATAAACACATTTCCTGCTAAAACCCGGTTTAGTGAATAAATCACAATGGGTGGGGTTATCACCACACACTAAGCCATAAATCAAGGTTCGAAAAACCTAATGATTGGGTTCACCCAACACAGAGAGCTAAAACCAAACTAACCACATATTATGGCTTAGCATAATATGAAGACCACTCAGTGTAGTGAGCGCCGCAGATTTATTTTCCTATAATAAATGTCAGGCTGATGTGCAAAACCATATTCTTTTCCTTATGCATAGGTTGATTTATGCCCCAGCTGTTGATATGATTTGCCCATCTAAGAAAGATTAGATGCCTAGAAACCTGCTGTTCTTAGCTGGGACATTAATCAATCCATTCCTCATGTGATATCACTAGGGCTTCGATCTTTGCTTAGGTTCATGAGGATCGTATGAGAGACATCTCTCTCAAGCATAAAACAGTTTGAAATTTGAGCATACCAACTTCAACCTGGTTACTCTGCACACTCCCACATCATTGATATTTTGACTTGGGCCACACTCAGACCACTATTCCATTTTTGCCATTCCTCTGTTCTTTTGTTAACTGTCAGATTCTTTCTTTGGAAAAGAGGAATCTGCAGTGACCTCATACTCAGGTGAGCAACCTGTGACAAGCTTTTCCTTGCCATTCTGATTCTACTTCCTCAACTCACCTTGACTAATTCTCCGAGTAAAGCAGAAATCTCTATAGACCCCTTGGCAGGTTAATGGTTTATAGAAGCAACTATTGTCCATTTTAACTCTGTCACAGACGTGGCATTTGAGAACTCCGCCTGTATAAACGGACAGTTTTTAAAAAATCATAGAACCAACAGGTTTGCTCAGATAGAACTCTTTGGGCTAGATAATGGGATAAACAGATCTGGCTTATTAGCAGAGAGAGGAAATGGATGTCTAAAGGCTAGTTTACATGTCAGATTTACATGCGGCTTCATTTGCATCTGATATTTGTTATGTTTTTCTATTGCTCAGCAACCACACTTTCCTGAGCAGTAAACAACTCCCTGTATTCATTAAAACAAACCAGTATAATGCACAATAGCAACTAACATACAGAAGATAAAATGCCAATGGAACCAGAAAAAATGTTCAATCATTTAGGTTCTCTAAAATTCTTGGAATGCAAGTCTCCATCTAGTGCTGGGACAAACATGTCACAAATGGAGCATCATTCCTTAAAAAGCCATTTCTTTATTATCACCGTCTTGGTTTATTTATGGGTCTTGGATAAAGTTTTTAGGATGAGGTTAGGTAAATTTGAGAAATAGTTCACCTAACTGATTCCAAGCTGCATATGTCTTCATAGGAGTTTCCACCACAGATTTCTTGAAAGCCATTTGTGCTATAATCCTACATCTACTTACATTGGACTCAGCAGGACTTTCTTTAGTTCAGTTTCCCAATTGCAACTTACCTATTTCATGATGAAAGAGAAAGGAAAATCCCAAAGCTAGAAACCTGTTCAGGGTTGTGTTCATTTTGTAGAGCTGGGTTAGAGAAACATCAGTAGATGCAGGCAACAAGTGAATGGCAGAAGACTTCCCACACTAGATCATAAGAAATGTAGATGCTCCCTGGGGCATCATTAGATTTTGATAGAAATTGTACTGTCAATAAGCAGCTTCAACAAATCAGAGCTGTTAGGCATTTTTGGCAGATCCACTATGTACTTAGGAAAATGGTGTGGGTAGTTCGATGTTTGTTCAGTCCTTTGATGGTGGAAGGAACAAAGTGATCCATTCAATAATCTCTTCATTCTATCTGAAATTTTCACCAAGAACTGTGTTTTCTGGTTTCCCTGTGCCAGTAGGAAGCAGAAATGAACGAAAGCCATATCATCCTAATTTTCCCAAAGCCAGTCCTAATGGGATCAGGACCGAATCTGGGAGACATCTTAGCTTAAAACCCAAAGTGTTTTCCTGAAATGGGTTGGCCCTTAATCTTTATTGGGTTTGTTTATTGAGCTTGACTTAGTTACCCCCTCCCCCCTAAAGATTTGTTCAATATTTTGCAAACCTTGGGCTTAAAATGCCACTTTTTAAATTTTGAATTCTGTTCCAAGTTATCTATCTCAAAACCATAATATTGGTTCAAGGGTGCCCTCTTCTGGTTAGCAGGCCACAAGCTCAGGTAGTCTTAGTCCCTTATATAAATAACATGGGACATTTTTGCTAAAGACCAAAATAAAACAATTCTTACAAAGCCAGATGAAATGTTTACCGTTACAACCGAAGTCCTATCTGAAGCTTAAAGACTTTTACAAGGCTCTCTTTTTGCAGAAGAACAAACAAAAGCATTGTGCTGGTCTTTTATCAAAATTAAAATAAATTAAGGGTTTGTGATATAGTTTGGTTAAGACAACTTCTTGTAATTGAAGATTTGGACTGAGGTTGGTTGAAGCAGAGGAGATATGAAGATCAGCTGGCCAGCAGGGAACAGGTTGTGAATTTCCTGGTGCCAAGATCTTCAGAAAAAAAGATACCTAAGAAGAGAACAAAGAGGGGGATGGATTTGTTTGTGTGTATAATATATATGAATTAAGCTACATCACAATATTGGGGGATTTTAAGTTTTACAGCAAAAGATGAATAGTCATATAAAATCATGGTTTCTGTTAGTAGGTTGTTCTATAGGAAAGGGTGAGGTGAACATGGCTAATCTCTTGGGGATTTACCTTTCCTTCCTTTCTTCCTTCCCTTTAAAATAAACAAGTCCTCAAATGAAGTTGATTCTTGAGCATCCATACAGTTTGCTTGGTCATTATACAGAAGTGGTTTGTCACTGCTTTCTGGCTGGACACTGTTTTAACTTCCCTCTCTAGAACTCTGAAAAATTGGAAGTGGGGAGAAGAGGCCGAAAAACCCTTTTCTCTCCAGCCATTAGCCAAAGCAGCTGTGGATTTCCTTCACCCACACCTGCTTTTCTGTACACAAAAGAATGACACAGGCACTATCCATAAGAAAGAACTATACAGTTTACATGTGGTCTGAGATAAAGACAGGACTACAATGAGATTGGTGACATTCTGCTTTCTTGAGAACCTCCCATCCCACTGATGAACTCATCGTTTGTCAGGAGATGCTATGCTTCTATTTCTCTATTTCGTCTTCTCCTCATCCAATAAATTCTTAACGAAGTGCAACCTGCTTACTTCTGAGATTTGTCTTCCACAAGCTTTGAACAAAGCAAAGCCCTGATAGTGGGTTTTTTTTACCGGGGTGTAAACTTGCTAAGCAGTATGCCACAGTGGAGAACAAAATCTCTGAAGAACGGTGTAAAGCACTTCTCTCTGATCAGTAGGATTTTCAGCACCAGAAAGGGTGATTTTCTGAGCACTGGAAGCCACCACAGCTTGGTGAACAGATTCAGAGAAAGCAGCTGGCTTGCCAGATAGGAGACTTTCATGAGCCTTATCTGGACCATAAGCTTCTTCAGCCATGCCACAGGAGCCAAGCAAAACCTCAGGTGTCACAGTCATCAAAGCAAAGAATCAGAGTAAAGGCATTTCCCCTGAACACATGGCTCACCTTATTTCTACTGATGCTTTTCAGGTATTTCACATATTGCTTAAAGCCATTCTTACATGAATATCCCTTTACTTTGGGTAGCAGCCACAGATGCCCAGGGAGGTTGAGATTTTGATCTGGCCTACTCTAAATTTATCATCTCTGTGTCTCAGCCACCTGAAGTCTGAAGACCTGAGGGCATAGATGTGATACTTCTTCCAATTTTCTTCAGGTACACGGTAAGCATGACAAAACCACATAAGCACCCTCGCTGATAATATTTTAATAATAAACTTACTGTGGCCTAGGTTAAGGCACATAGGCTGTCCTTCCCTTTCTCCAAGATAAGACAACGGCAATTTTTCACTGGTTGCTTTTCCCTGACTTTGAAGACTTGTGCTTTACTTCCTCCTCTGCTGGTCATGATCAAAGCTCTATCTATATTAGGTTTATTAGCTTTGATCTACTTTGGAAAAGGTAGGTCCAAAAGAAATAGATGGGATCTATTTTGATAGAAATGATGAGACCTGGCATCACTCTGTTCCTGGTGGTCTACTGATGGTTGACCACCTGGATGGTGAGAAAAAGGGTGTGGCTCTCCCACAGACCCTGAACTTCAGGAAGATTGGTTTGGAGACACAGATTGCAGATGACCCATTTTTTTCATTTACCAGCCATAACATATATTGATTCTTTTTTGGTTGTGCTGCTTTTCAAACTGATATTGTTGTTGTTATTCTGACCCTCATTTTCATTCTTTACTGTACTGTTTTCTCTTTGTAGGAGGATCTTTCAAATGCCTCAAATGCAAAAATGTTGCTCCAAATAACGTTTGCACACATGAGGAAAATACCTGTGATTCAGGATTGTGGAAATTCTGCTACACTCGGCAGATTAGCAAACGTGAGTCCAGGAGGCAACCATCTACAGTTTTTATGGCAGAAAATCCACATTTATATAGTAGCTGGATTTGGGGCTTCTGGGTTTTTAACAGCTCTGGGAGTAGAAAAAAAATGTCAGATACCTTTCTTTTTCTCTCTCTCCCTTTCTCTTTTCCCTCCCCTTCATTTTTTTCCCCCCCAGAGTCTATTATGATAAAGGTGGAACGGGGTTGTTCGGTGGTGTGCCGTAACTTGAAAAAAGGAAAAATAGACTACGAAGAACGTATGCTGTGCTGTGTGAGAGACCTTTGCAACAGCCATAACTTCTGGACAAATGAGTGAAGGAATAAAAGAAGGAAAGAATGTAGACTCTGGGTGGTTTGAGGGAATAATGGATTTGACTAGTTCAGTTTATGAGTTGCAAACAAAACCGAAAATATAACCTTAAAAAAAAATCTCAGAAAAGCTCATCTTTTTCCTTGCTATTGGATGCTCTCAAACACTTGCGGGTGTGCAGAAGATGAGCTGTGCAAAAAGGACATATCCTTTGCACCACTAGACTCTTGCAATTGCTCAGCAATTGGCCAGTGACTGGAAGAGCTGCATAATGTAAAGTGAGTCTTTCCTTGCCACTGGCTTCTTTCAATAGCTTGTCAGCCGGACTGGGCTGTCCCACGGTATGTCGTGATCATCCTTGGTGTTTCCAGTATGCGAGTCCTACAAGAGTCACCAAAGAACATTCCTATCAGCCTCCTCTTCTAGAGAACACTCTGGGAGAAGGCTGAGAGGAGGTCCAAAACAGAGTGTGACAAGGCAGCACAGTCCCTTGGCTTTGCTTCTTAGAAGCCAAGGGACCACATCACTTCATGAGCCAACCTCAGGGGGTGCATCATTCAAAACTTTGTCAAGGTGAAGCATGACTCTACATCTTCATGCAGCCCGCCTTCCTAATGACTCAGTCTCACTTCAGAAACAAGAGGAAGCACCTTTGAACTCCAAAATTAGGGAAGAAATTCAGAAGAAATCTCTACTTGAAGATAATCTGAAGAAAAATCAGAGTGGAGGAAACTGACATACATTGAATCAGGGCCTTGCTCCAGTTGCCCAGGACTGGCCTCCGTGGCTGGTGGTAGCTCTCCAGCTGTTCCTGAAGGTGATGGAGAGTTCACCCTGAAACGTTATGCATGCAAAGTTGGTCCACTGCTACCCCTTTGAAGATGAAAGTGCTACCAAAGTTTATATATTACAGGTAGTCCTTGCTTAATGACCACAACTGAGACCAGAATTTCAGTTGCTAAGCAAAGCGGTATTAAGTGAATCCAACCTGATTTTACAGCCTTTTTTTGCAGTGGTTATTAAGCAAATCACCACAGTTGTTAACTGAACCACATGGCTGTTAAGCAAATTATGCGGTTCCCCATTGATTTTGCTTGCCAGAAGACAGCCAGAAAGGTCGAAAATGGTGATCACATGACCACAGGATGCTGCAACGGCCATAAATGCAAACCAGTTGCCAAGCACCCAAATTGTGATCAGGTGACCACAGGGATGCTGTTATGGTCATAAGTGTGAGCACTGGTTGTCAGTCAGTTTTTCAGCACCGTCATAAGTCTGAACCATCACTAAATGAATTGTCATTTAAGTGAGGACTACCTGTATATATTATATATATTGACGCATGCACCCAGATATATACCCCTTTTTAAATATATTAAGTCTTGCAGCAGTTTTCAAATCAAAACTCTTTGTAAGGAGTTTGCTGCAGTTTGTTCTCTTGCATATTCACCCAGGCAGCAACAGCAGAGAAGGACTGAAAAAATGGTAAGGATTTGTACTCTGTTCATCTTTCACAAGCTCTCTTTGGCTGATGGCTCAGCAGAGGGTGGAAAACTGTAGGAGGGAAGAAAGAACAGCACATTCTGGTTTATTCTGTCATGAGGTCAGAGAGGTGGGTGAGTGGAGTTTTAAATACTGTTCTCAAATGGCCCATTGCCCATTTAATTTCTGTCCTAAAATTACGAACAATTACAACCTTATCAGCAAAGGGCTAATGGAGTGCAGGATGTTCCCTTGATTGTTTGAGAGTCTCAACTGTATGCCTCGAATACAAACTGCGTGTAATGATAGCTTGAATGCACCCAAAAAGGCACATCCATACCAAGGGCCAAGCCCAGAGGCTAAGATTCTAATAAATGAAGGACGGTTAATTGAACATGCTGAAATGGCATCTTCAAGGAGCTGTACAGAAGGAAAACATGCTACAAGATGGTCAGATTGAAACTGGCCCACATTTTTTACCCAATTCCTTGGCAATTCACAGCTACCTTTTCTGGTCTTTCCTTTAGATGAGTGTTTCTCAAAGTGTGGATGGACAGATAGCAAACATGAAGACATACACATACACAAATGGCAAATTCTAGGCTACATTCATCCTCACTAGCAATTTATTTTTTTTTCCCAACAACTAATGCTCTCGCCTGCCATCTCTGAAAAAACATTTGAAAAAAAATATATTTTGGGTATAATCTTGGAACGGAACCTGAATAGGAAAGGAAGTATATGATAGTCGACATTTATAAATGAATGTTTGCTCACAAATTACCTGGCGTCAAATAGTTTGCCCAAGGAATATTGCTGCCCATGTCAAAGAACAAGATGGCACTCCATCTCGAACCTTTTAGAGGGAACTGTGTTCTCTACTGCAGCTGAAGATCTCAAACTAACTAAAAGATACATGGAAGGTTATGAGATAGATAGCTTTTGTTTAAAAAAAATATGTTACTAGGTAATGTGTTTAATGCCATTTTTATATGATTTAATAAAGGAACATTCTACGAATGCATCAATTTTAATTTTCAGTAAAGTAAATATTGATAAATTTAACCCATACAAACAAAAACTCTTTTGGACTCCTTCATAACTTTTAAAAGGGGAAAGGGATCCTGAGAGCAAAAAGTTTAAAAAACACAAGAGCAGATTGATCACAAGAGGTAGGGAATGGGAGAGGAAGAAAGTGGGGAAGAAAAAGAGGTGAAAATAAGATTGTGTACAAATGGATGTGGAAATAAGATTGACCATCTTTAAGTGCAGAAAAAAATGAAAATATGGAGACTCATGATCATAGAATTTGTTCCTTGGGTGCTATTTTATATTTATCTTATTCAGATCCATTCATGCCCAAAGCTTGATTAATTCTATTATGAACATCCAAGCTGTACTTTCAGTAGAATATAGAATGTTCTGTTCTTATGCAGTTAGTTGATGGTAAGGAATAAATTAACCATGCCCATTTAAAAATATGTATTTATTTATTTACACAAAATGTTCTATAGCGCTGACCTCCTTGGACTCAAGGTGCTTTACAACAAATAATCAACAAAATACATTTTTAAAAAAAGTAACATAGAGAATACAGAAAAACCTTCACCTGATTGAGGTAACCCTTTCACTATTAGGGCTCAAACACCTTGTAGAATTACAAGGCCTTAAGAGATGAGGTTAGAGTTTTCAAAAAAAACACAAGGGGGCAGGGGGAAGGAGCTGCTAAGATTACATGGGTTCAGGCCCCAACCTTTTCCCCTTCAAGGACAATGGGAAGGCTCAGGATTCCTTCCCTTAAAGAGCATACAGAAATTAACAAGAGCATATAGAATCTTGCCTGGAGAGACAGTCCTTCAAGTATCAACACAGCTCATGGGGACACCCCACCACCCACAATTAACTTAAATCTGGTTCCATCTAGATGTTTGGTTTGTCATCTTTTGTGAAGAATCTGAAAGCTTCCCTAAGGGAATATGACCTTTTGTTGAACTAATAAAGCTTTTGCCCTAATATGTATTTGGGAACATTACTACAAAACAGCAGTTATTTCCCCTTCCCCTTCCTCTTCTCCCCTTCCTTCCTTCCTTCCTTCCTTCCTTCCTTCCTTCCTTCCTTCCTTCCCTGCTGACTACCAGTCTCTTGGTAGTTTACAATAAAACTGCATTTAACCTCATAACAAGAAAAACAAATTTTAAAAGCACATGAAAGAAAAACAAGTAAATCAGCCATCAACCATTAATTCAAAAACACATTTAACAAGATATTTTAAGGGCCTTTTTTTAAAAAAATGAATAAAGTTATGTCCCTCAACTTTGAAGGGAGTACATTTTCAAAAACTGGGAACAGAGATGGCTTTCCACAAGTCGTCTTCAGGTGACCTTGCAGCAGCTACAGACAAACCTCTTCATATGATCTCAAGAAGCACAGCGATTCATGTAGAAACATGTGACCTCAGGTAAGGAAGGATCAGGGAAATATCTGTGGGGCTGCGGTGAAGAATATCCTAGGCATCTGTTGGATAAAGTCACTTGGATTCAGTTGGCCTCAATTATGTCATGCTTTCCTAATATATGTTGCATTTATATTGTTTATATTAGCTTATATTATCCAGAGACACAGCTTGCAAGTTGGGCAGTCAGCAGAAGAAACCAACAAACAAACAAAAAAGACATCAACCAAAAATTGTCCTTTCTCTTATTAACACTTATTAGTAGTTACAGAACTGGATGAAACCAGAGGCTGTAAGAATTCCCCTGGTCTCTTAAATCTATCTTCCATTTTAAATAATCCAGAGGTTGTGATTATTACAAAGGTCTTTTTCACAGCACATCATTCCTTCCTGGTATCTATGATCCTTATACTTCAGAAAATGCAGCCTCAGTCCATTTGGCTTATGACACCATCTGAGAAGAGATAACCAAAAGGAGAAAATGTTTCCAGTTCCATGGATGAGGTTATTTTTCCAACTGCAGAGATACTTCCCTTTCATCAGTTACTTCCATTTTCATTCATACGGATAAAAAAGGGCTTTAAATGGTGGCAAGAAAGTTATGTGAAACCAAAGACACTTGGCTAAACACAACTTCAATATAGATTTAGAACTTCACTTATCCTGTAAAGAGGACAGCTTATTGTCTGTTGCTCAGGACTGCTGGCAAGATTGCTAATACTGGTTCAATAGAATTGAGATTATGAACACATTCAGGTAGGGGTTCTTTGCAGCAAGGGGTATCAAGTTTTGGCCAGATGTCCACTGAGCTGGCTTGGTCATTTAAAGCAGGGTTTCTCAATCTCAGCAACTTTAAGAAGTGTGGACTTCAACTCCCAGAATCCCCCAGCCAGCATGCTTTAAATCATGTCTTAAATCATGTTTAAGCATTTAAAGCTTAAATTGATTTAAAGCATTTCATATAATTAGGAAATACTTTAATAGTTAAAAAATCAAACAAAGATACTTAGTATCTAGTAGGAAATGCTGAAGAATGTATATAATTCCTAATCTTTACTTAGCAGAGGGGTCTTTAAAACAGTAGTTTGGTAGATGACATTAATCTTGGAACACTGATGCAGTACCAAGGACACTACACACATCAAATTTAGATACTCGCATAGCTGATAAAGAATACCCCACTAGCCAACCTTCACTGCCTTGCTATCATCACAACAAGCAGTGGTAGAAATGGCATATCTTCTTCTGCATAAACACAAAATCATCCTATTGATGGACTCATTTTTAATGGTCATCCAGCTGTAACAGAATTTCCATAACCCTGCATTGCAAATTGTCTCAGGTTCTTTACAAACGTTATCGTATTGAACGTCTTTACAGTGAAGACATGAGATGGCTTCTGCTACATGAGTTGAGCAAAAAGGACAAATGGTTAAATAACTGATTAGTTAAGGAATGGGTATTAGGAAGTGATCTGGCAGTAGCCAAAAGAGAATTAACACAGAAAATTAATAAATGAATCATAGCCAGTGGCCACACAGTGTCCTTCCAGACTTTGAACCTCTTATCATGAGGCAGAATATTCCCTATTCAAGATCTTCCAGGCCTGAAGACATATTGCTACCACCATCTTCTGGGAAAGAGATGAACCCTAAAGAGGACCTCCATCTTCCCAACTTCAGAGAAATCTTAAATTTGGGGATAAAGCAAAAATCTGGACAGCGACTCCAGTGGAGATTCCACTAACTCCCTTGAAGATCATGGCTACCTCAGTAAGGCTTCAGCTAATTTTTGAGTGTGGCTGCGGCAGCATCCTTCTCTTGACTTTGTAAGGGAGATCTTCATCAAGACTCACATGGAGCTGTTCAAGGTCCTGTTTTCTCTAGACTTCTCCACCAGTGCCCTCTGTATTAACCTTGCTAGCTATGCCTGATCTCACCTGTGAATTTCAGATAAATTCAGGATATCCTCTTGTGTAGAAAAACTCTATACATGATTGTTGATTTGACTCCTCTCAAACAAATGCTAAACTATGCAGGTGGAACATGTATCTGTTGGATTTATGCCAGGCTGAGATGTGAGGGAAGGAAAGAAGGTTCATAGGATAAGGTATTGATCTAAATACTTAGACTACTGTATGAAATTCAACTCATGGGACATACAGTACATCAGGATCCTTCCTGCTTGGTTATTTGTTTATATAGTGCATGTATATTGGTTTGACACCACATTTACTTCTTTTAGTTGATTTGCCCCTCTCCCACCCCACTTTGTAGAACCTCCACCTATCCAAATTCACATATTTATTGTTGCTAGTCTCCAATTTGTGCTCTCTATCGTTCTTGATGGTGGATTGGTTACATTTTTGCTATTGTGGCTTAGAATAGACAGAAACAGTTCCATATTTAACTCTAATTGAAAAGCATTACAGGAAAGAAGTATTTGCTGATCTAAAAAAAAATCCACCCTGATGCTAACAAATTAATGAAACAGGATTCTTGTGTTTTGCATCTTTGGTTTCAAACAAGGATTTGAAGATACTGGGAAGAAATGTTATCGGCACTAGCAAAGAGACGTACCACGTTCTATGAGGCAATTATTTGATGTTTTAAAAATTATTGGCTCAAAAAAAGATCTAACATGGTTAGCCTCTAAATGTTATATGGGAATCCATGTTCAGGCATCTTCATGAATGGTAAAAGGGAAAGAAAAACTCACCCAGGCAGAATCTTCTATGCTACATCGTTTATTTTGACAATGTAGATGATACCTACAGCTATAAAAACTAATGTCCAGGTAAGGACCTGGAAAACAAGATAACAAACTTACAAAACAATTGGATGCCATAATGGTTAATCCAATGCATTCCTAGAGATCATTCAATAAAATATAATGAATCACTTTCATGTTTTAAACTGAGGATCTCTGTATCTATACATCTACATCTATATTTCAATGATAGTTAAGTCTGAATATAATAAAATATATAATTAGATATGTTATTTGTAATGCTCAGTGGGTGGCTGAAATAATTTTTTGTCATTTTGTGCAAATTGGCCTTCATAAAAAACCTCACACCAGGCTTCTGTTTTATACATTGCACTGCACACCTGCTGATCATATTTGAAAAGCATCCACTTCTCATAAAACACAAAAATACATTTAGAGTAATTCAATTTATTGTACATCATTTTCACCTTGGGGGCTGGTTTTTGTAGTTCTCGGGATTGGGTAATCGAACTTAATTCAAACCTCCCAGTATTTTCTATTTTGTTGGATGCTGTTTTCAGTTTGTTGTTTTCAGTCTTGGAACTCACCTGTATCAAAGTAGGGCAGGACTAAGAAAGCTACTGCCAGAACCTGGTTTATTTTCAGTAGCATTTTACCAAATCTTGAGGGGAAGAGAAAGATACAGGTTCACAGTCCAATGAAGACAGCCAGCTCAAAGTGAACTTCCTACAGACTACAGTGGATGATGAGAAGATGAGAATGGGTGGATCTAATTTAAGCTTGTGGCCAGTGAGTTGACATTTAGGAGCTAAATGGGAGCTAGTGTGCAGAATATCGTGATAGCTACAAACGTCCAGCAATTCACACATATACTTGAGGAACTTGCAGGTGACCATCATGATTAGGGTAGTGCCTATCCCTTGATTTCTACTGATTCTTCTTCTTAAATGTCATAGACCCAGATATGGAAATTTTCAATTCGGATATCTAGAGCTCTCAGCTCATCTTGCTATATACCATTATATATTGAATGGGGGCACAGGGAAATTCCAAAATACCTTAAAAACAGATATAAAAAATGATTTAACAATATATCTTACAGCAGTCATAAGCCAGGGTGGTTGGATTGGTAGTGGCAACCAGTGATATGTACTAATTTTGGGAAACAAACTGTCCTGACTTAAGCAAAAAACCACGCTGAGACGAGGAGATTGTCTCTAGTGTTTAATAACTGCTCTAATAGACAGAAAATCCTACCAAACTGAAGGAGCGTGGGAAACCCAGACAGATAAACCCCAAAACTCAAGGCGGGTCTGCTCTGAGTTTCTTTGAAGGAGAGTTCAAAGCCTCCAAACTACACATGTGTTTTCCCCGCTGGATAGGGACCCCCTCCTGCTCACCATCCGTACTCATGACACAAACCTTTGCATCATCAACATCAACATCATCATCATCATCATGATTCATCCCAGGCATTTCTTCCTCTAAATTTTAAAAGAGAGATGCATATTCTGGGGCTCCAAAGGTTGGTAGCAGACGGGGGAGGAGAGAAGATGGCCATCTGAACAGACTGCCCATGAGCTCAGTGGGCAGAACTGGAAGCATGGGACTCTTTTTGGGGGGCACAGGCAGGCTTTTCCTGTTGCCCTAGAGCATTTTCATGGGTAGAAAACACTCGGAATTACCCCATTTGTACTTCAGAAGGTCATCTCGTAGCCTGAGGATTGTCAACAGTGTTGGCGTTAAACTGGTAAGAAGAGACAGGAGTTGGGGGTACCACCATTTTCCAGACCAAGCTGAAGCCCCTTTGGGACACTGGGTCAAGCCTTTCTCATTCCTAAACCACCCAATTTATATATTTTCAAGATTTGTACCTCAGGAGAAGCTCTCCACAGCAAGACGAAACTAGTCTCCTCCGTCCTCCCGTCCTCCCCTGCCTGTCCTCCCGTCCTCCCTCCATCCTCCCGTCCTCCCATGCCTGTCCTCCCGTCCTCCTCCCGCCCTCCCGCCCTCCCCTGCCTGTCCTCCTGTCCACCTCCCATCCCCCGTCCTCCCCTGCCTGTCCTCCTGTCCTCCTCCAATCCCCCGTCCTCCCCTGCCTGTCCTCCCGTCCTCCCTCCATCCTCCCGTCCTCCCCTGCCTGTCCCATCCTCCCATTTAACAGTAACTTGTCCTGCTGCTGTATCAGCTACTTCCTGTGACAGCTGGATGTAGACTTCTCTTGGACAGGAAGTCCCCCGTCCTCCCCTGCCTGTCCTCCCATCCTCCCTCCATGCTCCCGTCCTCCCCTGCCTGTCCTCCCATCCTCCCTACATCCTCCCGTCCTCCCCTGCCTGTCCTCCCGTCCTCCCTCCATCCTCCCGTCCTCCCCTGCCTGTCCTCCCGTCCTCCCTCCATCCTCCCGTCCTCCCCTGCCTGTCCTCCCATCCTCCCTCCCATTTAACAGTAACTTGTCCTGCTGCTGTATCAGCTACTTCCTGTGACAGCTGGATGTAGACTTCTCTTGGACAGGAAGTCCCCCGTCCTCCCCTGCCTGTCCTCCCATCCTCCCTCCATGCTCCCGTCCTCCCCTGCCTGTCCTCCCATCCTCCCTCCATCCTCCCGTCCTCCCCTGCCTGTCCTCCCGTCCTCCCTCCATCCTCCCGTCCTCCCCTGCCTGTCCTCCCGTCCTCCCTCCATCCTCCCGTCCTCCCCTGCCTGTCCTCCCGTCCTCCCTCCATCCTCCCGTCCTCCCCTGCCTGTCCTCCCGTCCTCCCTCCATGCTCCCGTCCTCCCCTGCCTGTCCTCCCGTCCTCCCTCCATCCTCCCGTCCTCCCCTGCCTGTCCTCCCGTCCTCCCTCCATGCTCCCGTCCTCCCCTGCCTGTCCTCCCATCCTCCCTCCCATTTAACAGTAACTTGTCCTGCTGCTGTATCAGCTACTTCCTGTGACAGCTGGATGTAGACTTCTCTTGGACAGGAAGTCCCCCGTCCTCCCCTGCCTGTCCTCCCATCCTCCCTCCATGCTCCCGTCCTCCCCTGCCTGTCCTCCCATCCTCCCTACATCCTCCCGTCCTCCCCTGCCTGTCCTCCCGTCCTCCCTCCATCCTCCCGTCCTCCCCTGCCTGTCCTCCCGTCCTCCCTCCATCCTCCCGTCCTCCCCTGCCTGTCCTCCCATCCTCCCTCCCATTTAACAGTAACTTGTCCTGCTGCTGTATCAGCTACTTCCTGTGACAGCTGGATGTAGACTTCTCTTGGACAGGAAGTCCCCCGTCCTCCCCTGCCTGTCCTCCCATCCTCCCTCCATGCTCCCGTCCTCCCCTGCCTGTCCTCCCATCCTCCCTACATCCTCCCGTCCTCCCCTGCCTGTCCTCCCGTCCTCCCTCCATCCTCCCGTCCTCCCCTGCCTGTCCTCCCATCCTCCCCTGCCTGTCCTCCCATCCTC